>NC_041384.1:150329608-150477097 GCF_002162155.2 Triticum dicoccoides | reverse complement strand
CTCACTGTTCATCCAGAGGCAGCATCGATCGGCTTCAGTTAGCAGCAGTAGCGAAGGAATCACTCGATCGGGTTCAGTCAACAGCCATCGATCGATCGCTCGGGTTCAGTAACGCGTAGTGTCGGGGATATACCCCGCGGTATGACCCGGCCGGATATATGACACAGCCAGACTTGGCGTTTCATTGCTAACCCGCCAGAGGATTGGCGACTTACGTGTCTGGCGGTACACTGGTGTGACAACTCACGAGCCTGAACTCATTGGTGACCCGGCGGGTCAGACGGATGACAAGGGCCCAAGGCCCAGTAGGCCGACTCATGTTATTATGGGTCGGCTTAAGACGGAAGGCATGAGAAATATTTCCTTTACAAAGAAGTAAGACCCGTACTTGTATCCGACGTGTAATAGAGAATAAGTTAGTTCTAATCCTACTAGGACTCTATATGTAAGCCGCCTCTTCAACTTATATAAGGAGGGGTAGGGCTCCCCAAAGAGGGACAAGCAACAAGAAACAATATCTAGGGCTAGACACAAAGAGGAGAACCGGCTTACGGCGACTCCCTCATAATCATAACGAGACCTAACCACAAACAACATGTAGGGTTATTACCGGATGATATTTCCCGGGGCCCGAAGCTGTCTAAATCCTCGTCTTGTGTGTTGCATCTCTCGATTCCGCTCAACCCCTTCAAGCTACCACATAGATGCGTTGGCCTCGCGACTAAGTCCTTACACTAGGACATCTGCCGTGACAATTCCACGACAGTTGACGCCCACCATGGGGCGGGCGCGCGGTGGTGTTGAGTTCTTGGAGGGATTTTTCTTAGGGTTTCGAGAAGTTCGCAAGTTTTTGAATGAGGAGAAGCCGGCTTGGAAATTCAACAGTTCAACGGGTCTTTGTTACGGACGCAAGTGTCAAGCAGCAGCAGTCACAAGCGTTTTGACAGATTGTTTTCTGTCATGGAGGCAAAAGGAATTTTCTTCGCCGACTCAAAAGCAAATACAACGACTTATGTTCTAGTTGGAACACGTAACATTGATCAGCCAAGTACTAAGGCCGAAGCCTGCAGAATAATTGGAAATATATGCCTGTGTATCGTCCAACAGCAGCATATGGAGAGGAGTCAAGCAAGTCAATGCAATCTCAAGCATGCATACTAATGCAGCCAAGCAATGTACACACGTATGTCCTCCAAGGCAAGTCAAAATCAAAAGGGAGGAAAAAGCACATCCGATGGAAATATTGTCGATGTGTCACGTGAACAAGCATACGGTCAATGTTGGTCTACACGATCCAGATTTGGACTCCGTCTTCAACTCTGCAGCCGAGTCGCCGTCCGCCGCGCTGGTGGCTGTCCGAGTCGCCCCCGTGACCCGCCCCGTCACGGGCCTTCTGATCAGCCCCATCGCGTCAAGCCGACTGTCTGGCGCCGCTCCCACAGCTTTGCGGCAAGTCGCCGTAACTATCCGGCTTTGTGCCTGATTCAAGTCGCTACCGGCTTCTGAGCCGTCTGACCTTGACCCGCCAGCCGACGGGTCGCGTCCGTCGCCTCACTTTTTCAGTCAGCCACCGCGCGACCTCGCCTCTAGGCCACCCGCGCCGTGAGACGCCCAGCCATGCGGCCACCTACCGTAGTAGTCCGCCTCTGCCTTTGGCTGGCCTCGCGCCCCTGCCTCCCCTCGCAGTTTGTCTACGGGCTCTGCCCTGCCTTGGCTGCTGCGCCTGTGCGCCCGTCCCCGAGCCGCTCGCTTGATGGCTTGACTCCGTCTGGTTGCCCTGCCAAAGGCCGGGTGCTCCGCCTGGGTATCGCTCACTGAAAGTTGGTTGGTATGAATGAAAGACACTGTCTACATAATATATTTCCATACATGAGCTGTTCTTCAGAGTATTTTGTGTGCAGCTCACAAGCACTTGTTCCAGGACATGCACCCGTCGAGCGTGCATTGCTTGGAGTAGATGGTCACTGATTGGTATTTGTGTGTGAAGCTACGCGTACTATATACTGAGCATAGGGAGTACTAGTCAAGTCTGATTTTCTTTCCATTGGAACATTCACATGGAGGAGAAGTGCATATACGCATGATTGGTTCAAAGACCATTATGCCAAACACAAAAAGGAGCACGGGTTTTAGTGAGCTGTTCTCTTAATCTCGTGGCTCCTGTCATTTGAGTTTACATCGAAGACGTCGCGTCAGTGTCAGTAAAGCTGCCCGACGAGCAGGCATGCACGTTGGTCAGGTGTGTAAACCACCGCCCCTGCAGTACATTCTATTGGTACAATCTACTTCAAACACGCCGAAGAGCCTGTAATTCAATAGAGGCAATAAGCACAAACCTCGATGCTTGTTTGGTCTAGCTATCTAAACTTGGTTTGCGCGTCAGTATCATCCGATAAAAAAATATCAGGTGATATTCATCCAAGTCTATTTCTAGTACATATTGTTTTTTTGTCAAAGAACAACTACTTTGTCTGTGTATTTTTATATATGCAGGACAATGATTCATCCTTTGCTGTTGGACGGGTGTGCGCAAGCCGCCGCCCATGCAATTCAATCTACATCAACTCGCTAGGATTGTGCCCGCGATTAACTGGTCATCCATGCGGCTTACCACGCCCACGATTGACTTATCATCCGCACCTGCGGCCAAACCGTTTCCAACACTGTTGCCGGCTCATCTGTCTGCACCGGCTTACAACGCCATAGACGACTCATCTGTCCGAGCCTCCTTTGATGCTGCGGGCGTTTTACTATCTGCCCTGCGGTCTGGCTTATTCAACGTGTCGGGTTGACTAATGGACACCGGTGTGGATCATAATGTCCAAATACATCAGGTGATATCCGTCCAGACTATTTTAAATAGCACATATTAAATTGTTTGAGAACAATTACTCTGGTCTGTGCTATTTTTTCGCAGGACTATTATTCGTTACAAAGGTGTCGCAAAGGGACGTGCGCCAATATTATCTTTTGCACTAGCGCGGACGAGAGAGTCGTCACCCCCGCTACATCAATGCACGCGGTTGACTCATCGTCCGCGCCCACGGCCGATTCGCATGCGTCTGCGCCGCTCCCAACGCGGCGGCCGACTCGCTCATCCGCGCCGGCTTACAGCACCGCGGTCGACTCTTCTGTCCGCACCGTCTTACAACGCCGCAGCCGACTCATTTACTGTCCGGACAAGTCAGGTGGTATCCATCTAAAATATATCTTATTGGCGCATATTATTTTTGTCAAAGAGCGGTTTATCTTTGCCTTGGTCTGCAATATTATTGATGCAGGACAATTGTCCACTACATCAAAACGACGTGGTTAGCTCGCCCGCACCGGCTTACAGTGCCACGGCCGACTCATCTGTCTGTGTCGCCTCTGATGTTACGGTTGTCTTTACCGTCCGTTTCTCGCGGCCTGGTCTACATCAACACACCGGGCCGCACTTGTCTGGATGAGCTGTTTATTGAATATGAGCAAGTCACTACTTGGGAAGCCCGATTTTCTTCCAACAATTTGGAGGCAAATTATCATATATTATCAGCCGCCGTCTGCACTGG
The DNA here is from genome assembly GCF_002162155.2 of Triticum dicoccoides. Taxonomy (NCBI): domain Eukaryota; kingdom Viridiplantae; phylum Streptophyta; class Magnoliopsida; order Poales; family Poaceae; genus Triticum; species Triticum dicoccoides. Next base: position 150,473,546 of record NC_041384.1, on the reverse strand, counting down.
ATGGTTCAATGGGCAGTCGCATAAGTCGCCGCCACTACAGTTTGGTTAAACTTCAAACAGCCCGTTGGAAGGAGCCATTGGCCGAGTTGCTGACACGGCTCATACGGGATCATTTATAACCCGCCAAAGTCACCTCAACCTTCTGTGGATTCACATCACGCTATCAACGCCAATGATATACACCTTCTGCTATGGTCAAATATGGAGAATCTCAAGCCAACTCCTTGAGTCGTCTTGAGACTCGGGGGCTACAATGGTATGACTCGTCAAAATTAACCGGTTTAAATAAATTCAAGAACTCCGGGTCATTGAAGGAAAAAAACCCCGGCCCCGGAGATTACTGCTAGATCGATGAAAATTTAAAAGCCATCAGAAGATTTCCGGCTCAAAATAAGGATTCTGGTTTAAAATACGGTTCAAGAGACATCTTTCTCCCACAAAGCACCGAAGCTCTCAAATCCGGTTCAAAATCCGGCCCAAGGTAAATTTGTCCCTCACAAAATTTTGAAGCTCTCAAATCCGGCTCAAGGTAAATTTGTCTCTCACAAATTTCTGAAGCTTTCAAATCCGGTTTAAAGTTCCGGTTCAAAAAGAATTAATCTCTCACAAGTTCGAGTCCTAAGAAAAATTAAAGGTTGCCAAAAAGAACTTGCTGCCATGATGCGCGGTTCAAACATAGGTATCCTTCCTTATGGCTTACCTTATTACGGTCACTTGGGGGCTTCCTGTTCAAACATAGGTCGTATTCGAACCAAAGAGAACATAGTTGTCGTAACCCTTTTGATCGGCGTAAAGACAAACTCACTAGGGGGCTTCTTGATCGTATCCGAATCATAGCTTAACCCCTTTTGGGTCCGACTTGGATCGTATTCGAATCAGGGTCATTAAAAACCTCTCAAGGTCATTTGGGGGCTTCCTGTTCAAACATAGGTCGTCTTCGAACCAAAGAGAACATAGCTGTCGGTACCCTCTTGATCGGCGCAACGCCAAAGCCACCGGGGGCTACATGATCGTATTCGAATCCTATCTTAACCCCTTTGGAACGGTTTACTGATCGTATTCGAATCAGAAACCACGATTTTTATTTGGTTTAAATTTTTTCAAACAATCTTTTGGGTTTTGAGACTTTTTGCTCATATCTGAAGCATATAAGTGTGGTTTCGTTTAAACCCGGCTTGGCTTTGGACGATAAGTCGCCAGCATATGACAATCATCATATATTTGGAAGTATTGGCTTCTAAGGATTAGGTTATCACCCTTACTGCACAGGTCATGTAAACCGGCAGTACAAATTAAATATCACAATGGTTATATGTGAGGTATTATGACCCGCCCTGCGGTAAACCACCAAGGGTTCTTGTGATCTACTTGTGTGTAGGGTAAGACTACATTTGGGTGGTTACCCGCCCTGGCTCTTGACATTAAGTCTCCAGGGCATATGTTGTTTAAACTCTGTGCAGGATTTGCAGAATTATGACTTATATAAATGCTTCAGTCCAAGCTCATCACTGAAATTGGTGTCACAAAAGGGTTATCAATTATTGATTTTCTCAAGGGCTATAGGCCACCGGGTTACAAAAATTCTGGCTTACAATGAATGCGCATTAAGTCGTCATCGGCCAAGAGCCGCCAGGTATTTAAACTCCGGGTTTACTTGTCAACCGATGAGGTATTCAAATCTTTAATAGCCAAAATTGGCTGGATTTTCATGATGATATTGAATGATTGAGGTTTTCATCCCGGATTATATTATTCAAATCTTGAATAGCCAACATGGCTGGATTTCTATTGTGATTATCAATAACCAGTGTTATGATTGAGGTTTTCAAAGTTGCTTTAGCGCAACGGCTATTATTTTTATCAATGGATATGATTTATTTTACAATGGAAGGAATAGTCCCGAGTCTCTGCAGGCTTACGACCCGACACTTGGGGGCTACATTATTCAAGTTGAGATTACATCAAATATGCAAGTCCCATGTCACTGCCAGCATGCACCATGGCACTTGGGGGCTAATGCAAAGTCATTTTTACTGGCCTTATTGAAGACCCGACTCATCACATTGTAATGAGCCGGCCCTTGGGGGCTACCAATTGCTCCTGTCGGAAATTCAAGGTACACAAGCCTTAATCAATTATATTGAAAGATCCACTACTCAGTTGGTAGAGTACAAAGCTCTTAACCTTATGGACGTGGGTTCAAGCCCCATGGTGGAGATTACATCATATGATGTTATTATCAATGAATTATATATAAAGTCCCATCTCAATATTATCTTACTGAGCCGGCCCTTGGGGGCAACATATTGCTGCTCAAGTCTACATCTACAAAGTCCCTGCTCATTATTGCATAATGACCCGGCCCTTGGGGGCTACACAGGTTGAAGTTTTTGTGAGCATAAGACAATTACAAGTCCCAGGTTGATGCAAGCATGACAACCCGGCACTTGGGGGCTATAGGTAATATGGATATAAGGGAGAAAAATCTTCAAATTCTCAGTTTTGAGTAAACCAGATTGACCCGGCGTCACCAATAACTATGACCCGGTGTTGGCAACAATTATGACCCGGTGCTACCAATATTTACAACCCGATGCTTTGGCAATGATAAACCGGCAAGTTCTACAAGCCGGCTAATATCAGTTGAATATTTGAAAACCAATATTTTTGTCAAGTAAGAGCATTGAAGACCGGCTCAAATGGATTCTTTATTTACAATATTTCTTCTACAAGAAAGTTGATTATGAAGCCGTCCTATTGACCCAGATTTTCTAGAAATGACAAAGGCTTAAGGATGATCAGGAGCCGGCTTACAAGAATATTTAACCCGGATCACAACCTGTCAATTTGCTCTTGTGTTTATATTGCAGATCAGTTTAACATGGATAAATCCAAATTAAACTGGGGGCTAATGTCGGGGATATACCCCGCGGTATGACCCGACCGGATATATGACCCGGCCAGACTTGGCGTTTCATTGGTAACCCGCCAGAGGATTGGCGACTTACTTGTCTGGCGGTTCACTGGTGTGACGACTCATGAGCCCTAAGACTCATTGGTGACCCGGCGGGTCAGACGGATGACAAGGGCCCAAGGCCCAGTAGGCCGACTCATGTTATTGTGGGCCGGCTTAAGACGGAAGGCATGAGAAATATTTCCTTTACAAGGAAGTAAGACTCATACTTGTATCCAACCTGTAATAGAGAATAAGTTAGTTCTAATCCTACTAGGACTCTATATGTAAGCCGCCTCTTCAACTTATATAAGGAGGGGCAGGGCTCCCCAAAGAGGGACAAGCAACAAGAAACAATATCTAGGGCTAGACACAAAGAGGAGAGCCGGCTTACGGCGACTCCCTCATAATCATAATGAGACCTAGCCACAAACAGCATGTAGGGTTATTATTCGATGATGTTTCCCGGGGCCCGAAGCTGTCTAAATCCTCGTCTTGTGTGTTGCGTCTCTCGATTCCGCTCAACCCCTTCAAGCTACCACATAGATGTGTTGGCCTCGCGACTAAGTCCTTACACTAGGACATTTGTCGTGACAATTCCACGACATGTAGCCTGCAGTGCAATCGCTCGGGTTCAGTTAGAGCCCAACGCCTCACTCGGGTTCATTTAGAGCCAACGCCTCGCACACACGCGCGTACGTGTACAAGAGAAGCGCGCATCGCTCGGCCCCCGACCTCCCACAATAACCGGGAACTCCCCGAAATTTTCCTCCCCCTCGCTTCTACCACGGTTTTTTCCGTCATGGACGGCCCAAAGAATGTCATGCAGATGCGTCTCCGGCCCGCCCAGGACGAAAAGCCCATTTTCTGTCTTGACTTTTTGTCATAGAAGTAGGAGCCCACCACATCTATGATGATATCGGGTTTTGTCACAATTATCGTCATAGAAGTGTCATATGTATGATGGAAAAAAATTTCATTCGGCCCAAAATGTCACGGATGTGTCTTTTTTTGTAGTGTTAAGCATTGCTACGTGTGAGAAGGTCTCATCTTAGTCAACCCCTTGAACTTGTCGAAAACCTTTCGCGACAAGTAGAGCTTTGTAGATGGTGACATTACCATCAGCGTCTGTCTTCTTCTTGAAGATCCATTTATTCTCAATGGCTTGCCGATCATCAAGCAAGTCCACCAAAGTCCACACTTTGTTCTGATACATGGATCCTATCTCAGATTTCATGGCCTCAAGCCATCTATCGGAATCTGGGCTCATCATAGCTTCTTCATAGTTCATAGGTTCGCCATGGTCTAGTAACATGACTTCCGGGACAGGATTACTGTACCACTCTGGTGTGGAACATGCTCTGTTCGACCTATGAGGTCTAGTAGTAACTTGATCTGAAGTTTCATGATCATCATCATTAGCTTCCTCTCTAGTTGGTGTAGGCATCACGGGAACAGATTTCTCTGATGTGCTACTTTCAAAATTGAGAGAAGGTATAATTACCTCATCATGTTGTACTTTCCTCCTACTCACTTCTTTCGAGAGAAACTCCTCCTCTAGAAATGTTCCATTCTTGGCAACAAAGATCTTTCCTTCGGATCTGTGGTACAAGGTGTTGGGAAACGTTGCATGGAAAACAAAAAAATTATACGCACACGCAATGATATATCCATGGAGATGCATAGCAATGAAGGTAAGAGTGTGTCTACGTACCCCCGTACACCGTAAGAGGAAGTGTTTCTCAATGCAGTTGATGTAGTCGAACTTCTTCGCGCTTCAAACGATCAAGTACTAAACGCACGTCACCTCCACGTTCTGCACACGTTCAGCTCGGTGTCATCTTTTGCCTTCTTGATCCAGCAAGTTGTCGAGGTAGTAGATGAGATCCATTAGCACGATGGCATGGGGACTTTGATGGTGAATTGATCCTCACAGGGATTTGCCTAAGCACTACGAAGACATGACTGTGGGAGTAAACGGTGGAGGGGGGCGCTGCACACGGCTAACAATTGTCTGGGGTGTGCTAGGGGGCTCCCCCCACATATATATAGGTGGGAGGGAGAGGGGAGAGGCCAGGAGGCGCCCCAAGTAGGACCGAATCCTACTTGGGTTCCCCCTAGGCCGGCACCCCCCTTCCTTATTTATCGGAGGGGGAAGGAAAGAGGAGGGAGGAGGGAAGGAAGGGGGAGGCCAAATCCCCCCTTTCCTTCTCCCTTCCACTCTTTCCTTCTCCTCTAGTCCGGCCCATATGTGGGGCGCATAGCCCCTAGTGGCTGGTGTGTTTCCCCACTTGGCCCATTAGGCCCATATCTTTTGCCGGGGGTGCCCGGAACCCCTTTCGGTGACCCGATATGTACCCGGTACCCTTAGGAACACTTCCGGTGTCTGAATACTATCGTGCTATATATATCAATCTTTACCTATCGACCATTTCGAGACTCCTCGTTGTGTCCGTGATCTCATCCGGGACTCTGAACAACATCTGGTCACCAAATCACATAACTCATATAATACATTATCATCATCGAATGTTAAGCGTGCGGACCCTACGGGTTAGAGAACTATGTAGACATGAGCGAGACACCTCGCCGGTAAATAACCAATAGTGGAACCTAGATGCCCATATTAGATCCTACACATTCTACGAAGATCTTTATCGGTCGAACCGTTATGACAACATACGTTATTCCCTTTGTCTATCGGTATGTTACTTGCCCGAGATTCAATCGTCGGTATCTTCATACCTAGTTCAATCTCATTACCGGCAAGTCTCTTTACTCGTTCCATAATACATCACCTCGTGACTAACTCCTTAGTCGTTTGCTTGCCACCTTATGATGTGTATTACTGAGAGGGTACCTCTCCAATACTCGGAGTGACAAATCCTAATCTCGATCTATGCCAACTCAACAAACACCTTCAAAGATACCTGTAGTGCATCTTTACAATCACCCAGTTATGTTGTGACGTTTTATAGCACACAAGGCATTCCTCCGGTATCTCCAAGTTGCATAATCTCATAGTCGAAGGAATATGTATTTGACATGAAGAAAGCAATAGCAATAAAACTGAGCCATCATTATGCACAGATGGGTCTTGTCCATCACATCATTCTCTTAATGATGTGATCCCGTTATCAAATGACAACTCATGCCCATGGTTAGGAAACCTTAACCATCTTTGATCAACGAGCTAGTCAAGTTTCGGAGTGGCACTTGCGTAGGATCTGTTCCTGTTCATGCTCAGGTACACAACGTCTAATAACACCATCTACTCCTTCTTTATAAAGATGTGGGTCATCCCAAAAGTAATGTCTCAAATCATCGAAGAACTTTTTCTTTTGTTGGTATGTGAAGCTAGGTGGTATGAATTTAGCAACAATGTAATTAGCATAATCAGCTTACCAAGGGGTACTACGAGAAGTACTTATGACAATTAATTATTCATTAGGAAAGCTATCATCAATAGGTAGTGGGTCATCAAGAACATTCTCTAACCTAGATAAGTTGTCTGCAACGGGGTTCTCAGCTCCTTTTCTATCAACAATATGCAAATCAAATTCTTGTAGCAAGAGAACCCATATAATAAGTCTAGGTTTAGCATCTTTCTTCTCCATAAGATATTTAATAGCAGCATGATCAGTGTGGATAGTTACTTTAGAATCAACAATATAAGGTCTGAACTTATCACAAGCAAATACAACTGCTAAAAGTTCTTTTTCAGTAGTAGCATAATTTCTTTGAGCATTGTCTAGAGTCTTACTAGCATAATGGATAACATTTAATTTCTTATCAACTCTTTGCCCTAGAATAGCACCTACAGCATAATCGCTAGCATCACACATAATTTCAAAGGGTAAATCCAATCAGGTGGTTGAACAATAGGTGCAGAGACTAATGCTTTCTTAATTATTTCAAATGCTTCTACACAATCATCATCAAAGACAAACGATATATCTTTTTGTAATAAATTAGTCAGAGGCCGAGAAATTTTTGAGAAGTCCTTAATGAACCTCCTATAAAATCTGGCGTGACCAAGGAAACTTCTTATACCTTTGATGTCCTTAGGACATGGCATCTTTTCAATAGAATCAACCTTGGCTTTATCAACTTCAATACCTCTTTCAGAAACTTTATGCCCCAAGACAATACCCTCATTAGCCATAAAGTGGCACTTTTCCCAATTCAAGACAAGATTAGTTTCTTCACATCTCTGCAAAACTCGATCAAGATTGCTCAAGCAATCATCAAAAGAAGATCCATAGACGGAAAGGTAGCAGGTGCATTACATAAACCAAAAGGCATATGTCTATAAGCAAAAGTACCAAAAGGGCATGTAAAAGTAGTCTTTGATTGAACTTTAGCCGACACAGGTATTTGAGAGAAACCAGAATAACCATCTAGAAAGCAGTAATGTGTATGTTTGCATAACCTTTCTAGCATTTGATCGATAAAAGGTAAGGGGTAATGATCTTTCTTAGTAGCCTTATTTAATTTGCGGAAATCAATTGCCATCCTATAACCTGTAATAATTCTTTGTGGAATCAATTCATCTTTATCATTAGGAACAATAGTAATAACTCCCTTCTTAGGGACACAATGAACAGGACTTACCCACTGACTATCAGCAATGGGATAAATTATACCTGCCTCCAGAAGCTTTAGTATTTCTTTTCTTACCACTTCTTTCATTTTAGGATTCAGACGTCATTGAGGATCACGAACTGGTTTGGCATCTGCTTCCAAATTTATTTTATGTTGACATAGAGTGGGACTAATGCCCTTAAGATCATCAAGAGTATATCCAATAGCAGCACGGTGCTTCTTTAGAGTTTTCAATAATCTTTCTTCTTCATGCTCTGAAAGGTTAGCACTAATAATAACATGATATATCTTCTTTTCATCAAGATAAGCATATTTAAGATTATCAGGCAAAGGTTTAAGCTCAAACACAGGATCACCCTTAGGTGGAGGGGGATCCCCTAGGATTTCAACATGCAAATTGTGTTTTAGAATAGGTTCCTGTTTGAAGAATACATCATCTATTTCCCTTCTTTCATTCATAAACATATCATTCTCATGGTCTAGCAAATATTGTTCTAAAGGATCACTAGGAGGTACGTCAATAGAAGCAAGACCAATAATTTCATCCTTACTAGGCAATTCTTCTTCACGGTGTTGTTTACTAAATTTAGAGAAATTAAACTCATGAGTCATATCATCTAAGCCCACAGTAACAACATCCCTTGTGCAATGTATGGTAGCACTAATAGTATTTAAGAAGGGTCTACCAAATATAATGGGACAAAAGCTATCTTGTGGGGAACCAAGAACAAGAAAATCAGCAGGATATTTAGTTTTCCCACACAAGACTTCAACATCTCTAACAATGTCCATTGGTGAAATGGTATCTCTATTAGCAAGTTTAATAGTAACATCAATTTCTTCTAACTCAACAGGTGCAATGTCATGCATAATTTCTTTGTATAAGTCAATAGGTATTGCACTAGAACTAGCACCCATATCGCATAAGCCATGATAACAATGATCTCCTATTTTAACAGAAATAACAGGCATGCCTACCACAGGTCTATTTTTATCTTTAGCACATGGTTTAGCAATTCTAGCAGTTTCACCGCAGAACTGAATAACATGCCCATCAATATTATCAGACAAGAGATCTTTAACAATAATAGTGATATTAGGTTCAACTTTAACTTGCTCAAGAGGTGTATGGGTTTTAATATTGCTTTTACAAACCACAGTTGAAGCTTTAGCATGATCCTTTATCCTAACAGGGGAAGGTGGTTTCTCAACATAACAAGTAGGAACAATAGGATCATTATAAGTGGCAGTCTTTTCTTCAACTTTAATACGTGCAGCTACTTTTACTTCAATGGGAGGATGATATTTAAACCACTTATCCTTAGGGAGATCAACATAAGTAGCAAAAGATTCACAGAAAGAAGCTACTATCTCAGAATCAAGTCCATATTTAGTGCTAAACTTATAGAAAGTATCGGTATCCATAAAAGATTTAACACAATCAAACTTAGGTGTCATACATGACTCCTTACCTTTGTCGAGATCCCAATCTTCAAAGTTGCGTTTAATTCTATCCAATAAATCCCATCTAAATCCAATAGTCTTCATCATAAAAGAGCCAGCACAAGAAGTATCAAGCATGGTGCGATTATTTTCAGAAAGTCGAGCATAAATTTTTTGAAGGATTGTTTCTCTTGGGAGCTCATGATTGGGGCATGAATATAACATTGATTTAAGCCTCCCCCAAGCTTGAGCGATGCTTTCTCCTTCGCGAGGCCAAAAATTATATATATAATTGCAGTCACGATGAACAAGATGCATAGGGTAATACTTTTGATGAAATTCCAATTTCAATCTTCTATAGTTCCATGATCTCATATCATCACATAGCCTATACCATGTCAATGAGTCTCCCTTCAAAGATAAAGGGAAGACCTTCTTCTTAGCAACATCATCGGGTATACCGGCAAGCTTAAATAATCCACAAACTTCATCCACATATATTAGGTGTTCATCAGGATGCTTTGTTCCATCTCCTGTAAAAGGATTAGCTAGCAGTTTTTCTATCATACCCGAAGGATACTCATAAGGAATTTCATTTTCAATAGGTTCAGTAGGTTGAGGAGCAACTCTTTGCTCTACTGGTCGGGGTGAAGATACCCCGAACAAGCCCCTCAGAGGATTACTTTCCATAATAACAAGCGACAGTAAATTTCAGCACACTATATAAATTTTCCTTACCAAATTCCACCTACCAAAGGCGCTTCACTCCCCCGGCAACGGCGCCAGAAAAGAGTCTTGATGACCCACAAGTATAGGGGATCTATCGTAGTCCTTTCGATAATTAAGAATGTTGAACCCAATGAGGAGCAGAAGGAAATGATAAGTGGTTTTCAGCAAGGTATTCTCTGCAAGTACTGAAATAAGTGGTAACATATAATTTTGTGATAAAATAATTTGTAACGAGCAACAAGTAACAAAAGTAAATAAAGTGCAGCAAGGTGGCCTAATTCTTTTTGTAGCAAAGGACAAGCCTAGACAAACTCTTATATGAGGAAAGGCGCTCCCGAGGACACATGGGAATATCGTCAAGCTAGTTTTCATCACGTTCATATGATTCGCGTTCGGTACTTTGATAATTTGACATGTGGGTGGACCGGTGCTTGGGTGCTGTTCTTACTTGAACAAACATCCCACTTATGATTAACCTCTATTGCAAGCATCCGCAACTACAACAAAAGTATTAAGGTAAACCTAACCATAGCATGAAACATATGGATCCAAATCAGCCCCTTACAAGCAACACATAAACTAGGGTTTAAGCTTCTGTCACTCTAGCAACCCATCATCTACTTATTACTTCCCAATGCCTTCCTCTAGGCCCAAATAATGGTGAAGTGTTATGTAGTCGACGTTCACATAACACCACTAGAGGCTAGACAACATACATCTCATCAAAATATCAAACGAATACCAAATTCACATGACTACTAATATCAAGACTTCTCCCTTGTCCTCAGGAACAAACGTAACTACTCACAAAGCACATTCATGTTCATAATCAGAGGGGTAATAATATGCATAAAGGATCTGAACATATGATCTTCCACCAATTAAACCAACTAGCATCAACTACAAGGAGTAATTAGCACTACTAGCAACCTACTAGCACCAATCCTGGACTTGGAGACAAGAATTGGATACAAGAGATGGTGCTTATGAAGATGTTGATGGAGATTGCCCTCTCCCGATGAGAGGAGCGTTGGTGATGTTGATGGCGATGATTTCCCCCTCTGGGAGGGAAGTTTCCCCGACAGAACAGCTCTGCCGGAGCCCTAGATTGGTTCCGCCAAAGTTCCGCCTCGTGGCGGCGGAGTTTCGTCCCGAAAGGTTGCTTCTGGTTTTTTTTTCTCGATGAAAGACTTCATATAGCAGAAGATGGTCATCGGAGAGCCACCAGGGGGCCCACGAGGTAGGGGGCGCGCCCTAGGGGGGGGGCACCCTCATGGAAAGGGTGTGGGGCCCCTGGTCTTCATCTTTGGCGAGGATTTTTCATTATTTATTATAAGGTATTCTGTGGAGTTTCAGGACTTTTGGAGTTGTGCAGAATAGGTCTCTAATATTTGCTCCTTTTCCATCCCAGAATTCCAGCTGCCGGCATTCTCCCTCCTTATGTAAACCTTGTAAAATAAGAGAGAATAGCCATAAGTATAGTGACATAATGTGAAATAACAGCCCATAATGCAATAAATATCGATATAAAAGCATGATGCAAAATGGACGTATCAGTGTTCCAGGTGGCGTGAGTTGTGAAACTATTTCACATTGTTTTAAATGAAGGGCAAACTCGTAACTCAAATATTCGCCTCCACAATCAGATCGTAGAAACTTTATTTTCTTATTATGATGAGTCTCTACTTCACTCTAAAATTCTTTGAACTGTTCAAATGTTTCAGATTTGTGTTTCATTAAGTATATGTACCCATATCTACTCAAATCATCTGTGAAGGTCAGAAAATAACGATACCCGCCGCATAGCTCAACACTCATTGGTACGCATACATCGGTATGTATTATTTCCAATAAGTCATTGGTTCACTCCATTGTTTCGGAGAACGGAGTTTTAGTCATCTTTCCCATGAGGCATGGTTCGCAAGTATCAAATGATTCATAATCAAGTGATTCCAAAAGCCCATCTGCATGGAGTTTCCTCATGCACTTTACACCAATATGACCTAAACGACAGTGCCACAAATATGTTGCACTTTCATTATCAACTTCGCATCTTTTGGCATCAATATTATGAATATGGGTATCACCACAATCGAGATTCAACAAAAATAGACCACTCTTCATGGGTGCATGACCATAAAAGATATTACTCATATAAATAGGAAAACCATTATTCTCTAATTAAATGAATAACCGTCTCGCACTAAACAAGATCCAAATATAATGTTCATGCTCAACACTAGCACCAAGTAACAATTATTCGGGTCTAAAACTAATCCCAAAGGTAGATGTAGAGGTAGTGTGCCGACGACGATCACATTGAGCTTGGAACCATTCCCGACGCGCATCATCACCTCGTCCTTAGCCAATCTTTGTTTAATCTCTAGCTCTTGTTTCAAGTTACGAATATGAGCAACCGGACCAATATCAAATACCCAGGCGCTACTAGGAGAATTAGTAAGGTACACCTCAATAACATGTATATCAAATATACCTTTGTTCACTTTGCCATCATTCTTATCCGCCAAATATTTGGGGCAGTTCCACTTCCAGTGACCAGTCCCTTTGAAGTAGAAGCACTCAGTTTCAGGATTGGGTCCAGCTTTGGGCTTCTTCTCGGGAGTGGCAACTTGCTTGCCATTCTTCTTGAAGTTCCATTTCTTTCCCTTGCCCTTTCTCTTGAAACTAGTGGTCTTGTTAACCATCAACACTTGATGCTCCTTCTTGATTTCTACCTCCGCAGCTTTGAGCATTGCAAAGAGCTCGGGAATTGTCTTCTCCATCCCTTGTGTATTATAGTTCATCACGAAGCCATTGTAGCTTGGTGGCGGTGATTGAAGAACTCTGTCAATAACACTATCATCTAGAAGATTAACTCCCAACTGAGTCAAGTGATTATGATACCCAGACATTTTGAGTATGTGTTCACTGACAGAACTATTCTCCTCCATCTTGCATCTATAGAACTTGTTGGAGACCTCATATCTCTCAACTCGGGCATTTGCTTGAAATATTAACTTCAACTCCTGGAACACCTCATATGCTCCATGACGTTCAAAACGTCTTTGAAGTCCCGATTCTAAGCCAAAGCATGGCACACTGAACTATCGAGTAGTCATCGCCACGTGACTGTCAAGCGTTTACAATGTCCGTAGTTGCTGGAAGGTGTGGCACGCCTAGTGGTGCATCAAGGACATACTTTTTCTGTGTAGTGGTGAGGATAATCCTGAATTTATGGACCCAGTCCATGTAGTTTCTACCATGATCTTTCAACTTAGCTTTCTCTAGGAACGCATTAAAATTCAAGGGAACGGTAGCACATGCCATTGATCTACAACATAGATGTGCAAATACTATCTGGACTAAGTTCATTAATCAAATTACTTAAGAACTCCCACTTAGATAGACATCCCTCAAGTCATCTAAATGATACGTGATACAAATCAACTAATCCATGTCCGATCATCACGTGCGATGGAGTTGTCATCAATGGTGAACATCTCTATGTTGATCATATCTACTATATGCTTCTCGTTCGACTTTTCGATCTCCAGTGTTCTGAGGCCATGTCTGTACATGCTAGGATCGTCAAGTTTAACCCAAGTATTCTGCATGTGCAAAACTGTTTTTCACCCGTTGTATGTGAAGGTAGAGTCTATCACACCCAATCATCACGTGGTGTCTCAACACAACAAACTGTAGCAACGGTGCATACTCAGGGGGAACACTTTTACCTTGAAATTTAGTTAAGGGATCATCTTATAATGCTACCACCGTACTAAGCAAAATAAGATGCATAAAATATAAACATCACATGCAATCAAAATATGTGACATGATATGGCCATCATCATCTTCTGCGTTTGATCTCCATCTCCAAAGCATCATCATGATTCCATCGTCACCGGCTCGACACCTTGATCTACATCGTTGCCTCATGGTCGTCTCGCCAATTATTGCTTCTACAACTATCGCTAACGCATAGTGATAAAGTAAAGAAAATACATGGTGTTTGCATTTGATACAATAAAGAGACAACCATAAGGCTCCTGCCGGTTGCCGATAACTTTTACAAAATATGATCATCTCGTACAATAACATATAGCACATCATGTCTTGACCATATCACATCACAACATGCCCTGCAAAAACAAGTTAGATGTCCTCTACTTTGTTGTTGCAAGTTTTACGTGGCTGCTGCGGGCTTCTAGCAAGAACCGTTCTTACCTATGGATCAAACCACAACGATGTTTTGTCAAGTTTGCTGTTTTAGCCTTCTTCAAGGACCGGCCGCAGTCAAATTCGATTCAACTATATTAGGAGAAACAGACACCCGTCAGCCACCTTTATGCAAAACTTGTTGCATGTCTGTCAGTGGAACCGGTCTCATGTACGTGGACATGTAAGGTTGGTCTGGGGCGCTGACTATCACCGCCCACAACTCTTTGTGTCCTACTCGTGCATATCATCTACGCATAGACCTGGCTCATGATGCCACTGTTGGGAAACTTTGCATGGAAAACAGAAAAAATTCTACGCACACGCAATGATCCATCCATGGAGATGCATATCAACGAAGGGAAGAGTGTGTCTACGTACCTCGTAGACCGCAAGAGGAAGCGTTTCTCAACGCGGTTGATGTAGTTGAACTTCTTCGCACTTCAACCGGTCAAGTACCGAACACATGGCACCTCTGTGTTCTGCACACGTTTAGCTTAGTGACGTCCCTCGCCTTCTTGATCTAGCAAGTTGTCGAGTTAGTAGATGAGTTCCGTCAGTGATGTCTACTACGCAAGTTTCTCCTTGTAGACGTTGTTGGGCCTCCAAGTGCAGAGTTTTGTAGGATAGTAGCAAATTTCCCTCACGTGTCGAGGAGCATGCATATGAAGACACACCTGCTGCACGGCATACTGTATCTCCAGTCGAGTCAGAGTGAGGTACTGAAGAGCACCAACGATAGACCGATAGAAAGCAGCATCCGAAATAGGAGAACCATCTGTGGCAGAAAGCTTCGCCTTCGTATCAACATGCGTAGCAGCAGGTTGCGGTTAAACATGTCGGCGCTGTCGAGATGTGGGGTTCCGGCAAACCCTTAATGTTCGAACACTGGGGTGCGCGCGAAGTCTTTCCCTCCAACCGATCTACGCTCTAGCTCACTAGGATCTTGCGGACGAACTCGACGAACTCACAACACAGAAAGACACGGGGTTTATACTGGTTCGTGCCACCGTTGTGGTGTAATACCCTACTCCAGTGTGGTGGTGGAATGCCTCTTGGGCTGATGACCAATACAAGGGAAGAACAACCTCCTGAGGTTGAGGTGTTCTTGAGCTCGGTGAGCTTGTGTGCGTTGGGGTGGTCTCCCTCTAGTTGAGATGGGATCCTCTTCCACTGTGGTGGCTAGTCCTATTTATAGAGGCCCTGGTCCTCTTCCCAAATATTGAGCGGGAAGGGAGCCAACAATGGCGGGCTAATTTGAAGGGGGACAACTAGTACAAGCTATCCTGACAAAAGTAGTCTTCGCCTGCACAAAGTTCTGGTGGTGACGCTGTTCTGGGCTCCAAGATGACCTCCGTCTTGCAGTCCATGGTCTTGGTCTTGTTGCACCGAAATGGCAACCTTTGCTTGAGGCCTCGGTACTCCACGGCTGCGCTTGCCCCCTTTGCACCAAAGAGGAAACAAGGACGTTGCACGCGCTGGCGCCCGCCTGGTGTCGATCATCATGGCTCACATCACGAGAGCCTCATGAGGTTTGCCTCACCTTGATATCTCCGCTCCTCATGAGCCTGCCTAGCTAGGCCACTCTAGACGAGGTATTGCGTCGTCCGCCTCGCAAGACATGGCCCCTCGCGAGGGTCTTGGGTGCTTTGTTGGTGAAGATGGGTCGTACGGCCTGCTGGCTCAGCCACGCTACGGGCCGCAGTCAGGCAAGTCTGGGGACCCCCGTTCCCAGGACGCCGACAGTAGCCCCCGGGCCCAAGGTGCGCTCGGGCTTGGCTACACGACGAAGCCAAGGGTCAAGTTCAGAGCACCGCGGGCCCAAAAGCCTGCGTCCTCGATTGACGCATGGCGGTTGATTGGACGTGGGCGTCTCCGCTTCCCCACGCTGCCCCGACGACTGCACGACTTGACAAGTCCCCATGGCATGCAAGGGAAACCATCATTACCTGCGATCGTGGGAGACGCTGGTTGGCCTTCTCTTGCTATAAACGGGGAGGGGGGCGGAGCCCCCACTGCCCATCTCTTCCTTGCTTGCTTTCTCCTTCTTGCTCCACTGCTTGCTCCAATGGCGCCCATCAAAAGGTTCTCCGCCGAGGAGAAGGGGAAAGTCCCCCGGGATGCCCCAGATCCACTCCCGCCGAAGAAGAGGTCGATCCATCACCGTGATGAAGTGACGATGCGGGTGGTGACGAGGCCCCTGTGCGAGCGGCCTCCACCGGGGTACCCGCTACCCCTGTACGCCCAAGCCGTAGGCTCAGGAGGACGAAGTGGCGAGCAGCATCACCCATGCCGCACCTAGGGTCGCCGCGCCACGGTGACGCGGGCCGTCCATGCCACGGACTCCTCGCGTGAGCTGGTGCTGTGGGCGCCGACGCCTTCGAGCTCCTAGATCCGCTTCCCTCGGTTCTTCTCCGACGTGATGCTGCCGAGGGGGCCTCTCGAGCTTTGGCTGCAGCATGCCGATTGCGGCACTCCGGTGATCAGATCGAAGACTGAAGCGGTCCCCACTGGCAAGATCTTCATCACTTGCGGCTGGGGCGAGATCGTACGGATCTGTTGCGCGAGGGGCGCCCTCGCGATCCACTTTGAGTAAGATGACGCCTCCACGCTTCTCTTCAAGGTCTTCGACGCCGAGGGCCAACGCCTGGAGTGCTGCTCTAGAGAGGAGCGCGAGGCTGATGCGCGCTCCGCCCGCGACTACTCTAGCATTAGAAGCCCTTGGGAGTCCAGCAGCTCTCTGAGCTCTACGAGACTCCGGAGACGAGCGATGACAGCTCCGTTCCCCCGAGCTCTCGCCATGCTGGGAGCAGGGCTGCGGCATCTAGCCGCCGCCGCCGCCGCTGATCTGGATGGGGTTGGCGCCGGCCTCCCGTGGCCCACTGTTGATGATGGCGTCCACCACGGGAGGATGTAGATAGGATCCCCCTTAGCATTAGCTTTTGTTTCCTGCAAAGAATCATGAGTCACCCCGTGGGGGCATGTAAGGATCTGCAATGCCTTTGTACTTATTTTCCTTATTATGAAGATTTGATGGACGCGCGTCCCGTTAAGGCTCGGCCTCCCCTTTCTTTCCTCGCGATAGCTTGTTGCTCTACGATGATGGGTCCCGTTCCCAAGGCGGCTACAGCCGTCGCTGGTATGCCATGTCGTGATGCCATGGTCAAGGCCAGGAGGTGCGCGGCCTGAGGTCTGGTAAGAGCCCCTAAGGCGCGATGCTCAGGAGGTACCCTTAGCGCCCAAGCGGCCATGGTAAGGAAAGAAAGGAAGATGGCTTGGCCGCAACGGGGTTGCGGCATGGTGTGAGCGGCTATTAGGCCCAAATATTTAGCCAATCCAAGGGCGAGACTTATCTTGATGACTTCGAGGTGATTCCCGATGTTGCGCTAGGGCTGCGCGCCAACTTACGCGAAATAGCTAGGTCGGTCCGTACGAGTTTTCCCTCTCCCGAGCTCTTCTTAATGCTCTACATCCTCAGGTCCCGGCCCTCGAGCGAGCTCAGCCGCCGCTGGTATGCCAGGTCGCGATGCCGTGGTCAAGGCCAGGGGGTGAGGGCTGGAGATCCAGTAAGAGCTCCTGAGTCGTGATGCTCAGGAGCCCCCTTTTAACGCGCAAGCGAATCGCACGAGAGGAAAGGAGGCTCGCGGTGCCACCTGCTGTCCTTCCCGCAGGGTTCCTGTGGACAGGCACAAGAAGAAACATGGTATGCCGTCACTGCCGCCTGCCTGCCGCTGGTTGGTTCGGATGAAGTGAAGGCACTGAGGGCCTGGTGAGGTGACGTGCACGGCGCGTGCCGCGAGCCAGAGCTCAACCACTTAGATTTGTCGGTCGTGGCAGGGACAGACCCATGCACCAGCGACGTGCCTATGTAGGGGCCCCGAGGGAGGTGATGATCGAGCAGGTGATAGTAGTTGGCAGGTTAGGCATAAAGAGCAGATTGACTGGGATAAATGTAGGAAGGTACAAGCCACTGGGTCTGGCCCGAGCGGCGCGGGGATTATGCAGCCCGAGGGGCGCCCCCAACGAGGTAAGCTAGAAACATATGTAGAAGGGATACATGCCACAGGGACAGACCAACGTGGCCTGGGAATCGTGCAGCCCGAGGGGCACTCCCAGCTTAAATGAACTTCGAAGATGTCACCTAGGTCTGTAGACGAAGTAGAGCTAGTGTAGTTGAAGCCACGCGTTGAAGGAATGACTCCTCATGAGCCACCGGGACCCTGAGCCTCGTGAGGCTCTGGGAGCTCAGGAGGTTTCCTGAAGACCGTCGCCATCTCCTCTAGAACGGCGCGGGACCTGGCCTCCTGAGCCACCATGACTTGTTGCACATTGCGCTGATGGGCCGACGCCACGCTCAGCAAGCCGAAGGGCATGCGAACGAAGCTGTGTGGTGGACCCTCACAGCGGCCCGCGCGTGATGTCTAGAAGCGTTCCTGAGAGGCGGCACTGTTGAGCCCTGGGATGTCGATGCAGGCGTGCAGCTCAGTGATGTCTACTACACAACCTTCTTCTTGTAGATGTTGTTGGGCCTCCAAGTGCTGAGGTTTGTAGGACAGTAGCAAATTTCCCTCAAGTGGATGACCTAAGGTTTATCAATCCGTAGGAGGCGTAGGATGAAGATGGTCTCTCTCAAGCAACCCTGCAACCAAATAACAAAGATTCTCTTGTGTCCCCAACACACCCAATACAATGGTAAATTGTATAGGTGCACTAGTTCGGAGAAGAGATGGTGATACAAGTGCAATATGGATAGTAGATAATAGTTTTTGTAACCTGAAAATATAAAAACAGCAAGGTAACTAATGATAAAAGTGAGCGTAAACAGTATTGCAATGCGTTGAAACAAGGCCTAGGGTTCATACTTTCAATAGTGCAAGTTCCCTAAACAATAATAACATAATTGGATCACATAACTATCCCTCAACATGCAACAAAGAGTCACTCCAAAGTCACTAATAGCGGAGAAGAACGAAGAGATTATGGTAGGGTACGAAACCACCTCAAAGTTATTCTTTCCAATAAATCCGTTGGGCTATTCCTATAAGTGTCACAAATAGCCCTAGAGTTCGTACTATAATAACACCTTAAGACACAAATCAACCAAAACCCTAATGTCACCTAAATACTCCAATGTCACCTCAAGTATCCGTGGGTATGATTATACGATATGCATCACACAATCTCAGATTCATCTATTCAACCAACACATAGAACCTCAAAGAGTGCCCCAAAGTTTCTACCGGAGAATCCTGACGAAAACGTGTGCCAACCCCTATGCATTGGTTCATGGGCGGAACCCGCAAGTTGATCACCAAAACATACATCAAGTGAATCGTGTGGTATCCCATTGTCACCACAGATACGCACGGCAAGACATACATCAAGTGTTCTCAAATCCTTAAAGACTCAATCCGATAAGATAACTTCAAAGGGGAAACTCAATCCATTACAAGAGAGTAGAGGGGGGAAGAAACATCATAGGATCCAAATATAATAGCAAAGCTCGTGATACATCAAGATCGTATCACCTCAAGAACAGGAGAGAGAGAGATCAAACACATAGCTACTGGTACATACCCTCAGCCCCGAGGGAGTACTACTCCCTCCTCGTCATGGAGAGCACCGGGATGATGAAGATGGCCACCAGAGAGGGATTCCCCCTCCGGGAGGGTGCCGGAACAGGTCTAGATTGGCTTTCGGTGGCTACGGAGGCTTCTGGCGGCGGAACTCCCAATCTATTGTGCTCCTCGATCGTTTTAGGGTATATGGGTATATATCGGAGGAAGAAGTACGTCGGTGGACTTCTGGGCTGCCCACAAGGAAGGGGGACGCGCCCAGGGGGTGGGTGCGCCCTCCACCCTCGTGGGCAGCCCGGGACTCTCCTTGTGCAACTCCGGTACTCCGTGGGCTTCTTCCGGTCCAAAAATAAGTTCCGTGAAGTTTCAGGTCAATTGGACTCCGTTTGATTTTCCTTTTCTGCGATACTCTAAAACAAGGAAAAATCAGAAACTGGCACTCGGCTCTAGGTTAATAGGTTAGTCCCAAAATAATATAAAAGTGTATAATAAAGCCCATAAACATCCAAAATAGATAATATAATAGCATGGAACAATCAAAAATTATTGATACGGTGGAGACGTATCAGCATGCCCAAGCTTATTTCCTGCTCGTCCTTGAGTAGGTAAATGATAAAAACAGAATTTTTGATGTGGAATGCTATCTAACATATTTCTGTAAGTAATTCTCTCATTTTGGCATGAATGTTCAGATCCATAAGATTCAAGACAAAAGTTTAATATTGACATAAAAGTAGTAATACTTCAAGCATACTAACAAAGTAATCATGTCTTCTCAAAATAACATGGCCGAAGAAAGCTATCCCTACAAAATCATATAATCTGGCTATGCTCCATCTTCACCACACAACGTATTTAAATCATGCACAACCCCGATGACAAGCCAACCAATTGTTTCATACTTTTGATGTTCTGAAACTTTTCAATCTTCACGCAATACATGAGCGTGAGCCATGGACATAGCACTATAGGTGGAATAGAATGGTGGTTGTGGAGAAGACAAAAAGGAGAAGATAGTCTCACATCAACTAGGCGTATCAACGGGCTATGGAGATGCCCATCAATAGATATCAATGTGAGTGAGTAGGGATTGACATGCAACGGATGCACTAGAGCTATAAATGTATGAAAGCTCAACAAAAGAAACTAGTGTGTGTGCATCCAACCCGCTTGTTCACGAAGACCTAGGGCATTTTGAGGAAGCCCATCATTGGAATATACAAGCCAAGTTCTCTAATGAAAGATTCCCACTAGTATATGAACGTGACAACATAAGAGACTCTCTATCATGAAGATCATGGTGCTACTTTGAAGCACAAGTGTTGTAAAAGGATAGTAGCATTGTTCCTTCTCTCTTTTTCTCTCATTTTTTATTTTTGTTTGGGCCTTTTCCTCTTTTTTTATGGCCTCTTTTTTATTTTTTTATTTGGGCTTCTTTGGCCTCTCTTTTTTCGTCCGGAGTCTCATCCCGACTTGTGGGGGAATCATAGTCTCCATCATCCTTTCCTCACTGGGACAATGCTCAAATAATGATAATCATCACACTTTTATTTACTTACAACTCAAGAATTACAACTCGATACTTAGAACAAAATAAGACTCTATATGAATGCCTCCGGCGGTGTACCGGGATTGCGATGAATCAAGAGCGACATGTATGAAAAATTATGAACGGTGGCTTTGCCGCAAATACGATGTCAACTACATGATCATGGAAAGCAATATGACAATGACGAACATGTCATGATAAAGGGAATGGTGAAAAGTTGCATGGCGATATAGCTTGGAATGGCTATGGAAATGCCATAATAGGTAGGTATGGTGGCTGTTTTGAGGAAGGTATATGGTGGGTTTATGATACCGGCGAAAACTGAACGGTATTAGAGAGGCTAGCAATGGTGGAAGGGTGAGAGTGCGTATAATCCATGGACTCAACATTAGTCATAAAGAACTCACATACTTATTGCAAAGATCTACTAGTTATCGAAACAAAGTACTACGCGCATGCTCCTAGGGGGATAGATTGGTAGGAAAAGACCATCGCTTGTCCCCGACCGCCACTCATAAGGAAGACAATCAACAAATAAATCATGCTCTAACTTCATCACATAACGGTTCACCATACGTGCATGCTACGGGAATCACAAACTTCAACACAAGTATTTCTCAAATTCACAACTAGTCACTAGCATGACTCTAATATTATCATCCTCATATCTCAAAAAAAATCATCAAGTATCAAACTTCTCATAGTATTCAATGCAATTTATATGAAAGTTTTTATTATATCCCTCTTGGATGCCCATCATATTAGGACTAGTTACATAACCAAAGAAAACTACCATGCTGTTCTAAAGACTCTCAAAATAATATAAGTTAAGCATGAGAGTTCATCTATTTCTTCAAAATAAAACCACCACCGTGCTCTAAAAAGATATAAGTGAAGCACTAGAGCAACAACAAACTACTCCGAAAGATATAAGTGAAGATCAACGAGTAGTCGAATAATTATGCAACTATGTGAAGACTCTCTAACATTTAAGAATTTCATATCTTGATACTTTATTCAAACAGCAAGCAAAACTAAATAAAATAAAATGACGCTCCAAGCAAAACACATATCATGTGGTGAATAAAAATATAGCTCCAAGTAAAGTTACCGATGAATGAAGACGAAAGAGGGGATGCCTTCCGGGGCATCCCCAAGCTTAGGATCTTGGATATCCTTGAATATTAACTTGGGGTGCTTTGGGAATCCCCAAGCTTAGGATCTTGCCACTCCTTATTCCATATTCCATCGAATCTTTACCCAAAACTTGAAAACTTCACAACACAAAACTTAACAGAAAGCTCGTAAGCTCCGTTAGTATAAGAAAGAAAATCACCATCATAAGGTATTGTAATGAACTAATTCTTTATTTATATTGGTGTTAAACCTACTGTATTACAACTTCTCTATGGTTTATAAGCTCTTTTACTAGCCATAGATTCATCAAAATAAGTAAACAACACATGAAATACAGAATCTGTCAAAAATAGAACAGTCTATAGTAATCTGGATCAAACATATACTTCTGGAACTCATAAAATTCTCAAATAAATTGCTGGAACTGAGGAATTTATCTATTAATCATCTGAAAAAATAATTAACTAAATAGCACTTTACAAAAAAAATGGCAGCAATTCTCGTGAGCGCTAAAGTTTCTGTTTTTTACAGCATGATCAACAAGACTTTCCCCAAGTCTTCCCAAAGGTTCTACTTGGCACAAACACTAATTAACACATAAAACCACATCTAAAAAGAGGATAGATGAATTATTTATAACTAAACAGGAGCAAAAAACAAGTAACAAAAATAAAATTGGGTTGCCTCCCAACAAGCGCTATCGTTTAACGCCCCTAGCTAGGCATGCTGATTTCAATGATGCTCACATAAAGGATAAGAATTGTAACATAAAGAGAGCATCATGAAGAATATGACTAGCACATTTAAGTCTAACCCTCTTCCTATGCATATGGATTTTGTGAGCAAACAACTTATGGGAACAAGAATCAACTTGCATAGGAAGGTAAAACAAGCATAACTTCAAAACTTTAAGCACATAGAGAGGAAACTTGATATTATTGCAATTCCTACAAGCATACATTCCTCCCCCATAATAATTTTAAGTAGCATCATGAATGAATTAAACAATATAACCAGCACCTAAAGCATTCTTTTGATGATCTACAAGCATAGAAATTTTATTACTCTCCACATAAGCAAAATTCTTCTCATTCGGAATAGTGGGAGTATCATAAGAGACTTGAATACTATAAATTGTTTCCACATTAAAAGAGTAATGTTTAGAGAAAGGGTACTCATAATCATGACAAGTTTTATAAATATAATCACTACTTTTTATAGCATAAGTATCATCACAATAATCATCATAAGTAGGAGGCATGCTATCATCATTATAAATTTACATATCAAAACTTGGTAGACTAAAAATATCATCTTCATTAAACGTAGCATCCCCAAGCTTGGGACAAAGATTAATTACAGAAAATATATTCTCAAAAACATCATCTTCATCAGACATAGCATCCCCAATCTTGTGCCTTTTCATATCATAAGCATAATCACTTTCATCATTAATACTATGTATAGCACCAATAGTATAGCAATTATCATATTCTTCCAAGCAAGTGCCAAAAATATTTTCAAGATCATAAGAAGTATCATTATCTTCCACAATTATATTTTCCAGAGGCACAATAGTAATAGGAGCAGCATTATTTGGGGGAAATATCTTTTTACCTCTCTTCCTTTTTCTTTTCTTCTTCTTCACCACATCATGTGTGGGTTCAATCCTCTTTTTGGAGCTCCTTATTAATGAGATTGGTTGAATAGGAGGCTCTTCCTCGTTACGTGATTCATCATAAGAAATAATAGGAGGGTATTGGGAAGTCTCTTCCCTTTCATTAGTATTCTCTTCATCTTCTATTTGTTTTCTTTTCTTTATGTAATTGGCAATATAAGGGGTTTCAATGCAATTCACCGCACAATACATATAAATTTCCTCTAGATCAAAGCCAGGCAGTTTGTAACAGGCAAATTCTGGAAGATGATTAGTTAAACGTTTCATTTCTTCATAACCCATAAGCAAACTAAGTTCATTATAATGTGCAAGGGAAATCAAGTCATTACAATTTTTGCACACGATTAGATCATGGAACAATTTGCATCGGATAGCTAAATGACCCTATTCATTGCAAATTCCACAAGTACGAGCAAGAAAAATTAAATTTTCAGCACAATCATCTAGCCTTTCTTGCAACAATTTAGTTTCTAAGTACTTATGCTTCTTGCAATATCTATCTTCCCTTTTTGGTGTGTACTTACAAACCCAATGCACTCCACAAAAATTGACATGTTTATAGGAGACATTTTCATCATAACTAGTGCAATCATCATTAGTATCATGGATATTCAAAGAATTCGTACTAACAACATTGCAATCATGCTCATCATTCACGTATTTTATTCCAAGCATTCTATGTAATTCTTCTTCTAGTATTTGAGCACAATTTTCCTTTCCATCATACTCACGAAAGATATTAAAAAGATGAAGCGTATGGGACAAACTCAATTCCATATTATTTTTATGTAGTCTTCTTTTATAAACTAAACTAGTGATAAAACAAGAAACAAAAAGATTCGATTGCAAGCTCTAAAGATATACCTTCAAGCGCTAACCTCCCCGGCAACGGCGCCAGAAAAGAGCTTGATGTCTACTACACAACCTTCTTCTTGTAGACGTTGTTGGGCCTCCAAGTGCAGAGGTTTGTAGGACAGCAGCAAATTTCCCTCAAGTGGATGACCTAAGGTTTATCAATCCGTAGGAGGCGTAGGATGAAGATGGTCTCTCTCAAGCAACCCTGCAACCAAATAACAAAGAGTCTCTTGTGTCCCCAACACACCCAATACAATGGTAAATTGTATAGGTGCACTAGTTCGGCGAAGAGATGGTGATACAAGTGCAATATGGATAGTAGTTAATAGTTTTTGTAATCTGAAAATATAAAAACAGCAAGGTAACTAATGATAAAAGTGAGCGTAAACGGTATTCCAATGCGTTGAAATAAGGCCTAGGGTTCATACTTTCAATAGTGCAAGTTCCCTAAACAATAATAACATAATTGGATCACATAACTATCCCTCAACATGCAACAAAGAGTCACTCCATAGTCACTAATAGCGGAGAAGAACAAAGAGATTATGGTAGGGTACGAAACCACCTCAAAGTTATTCTTTCCAATCAATCCGTTGGGCTATTCCTAAAAGTGTCACAAATAGCCCTAGAGTTCGTACTAGAATAACACCTTAAGACACAAATGAACCAAAACCCTAATGTCACCTAGATACTCCAATGTCACCTCAAGTATCCGTGGGTATGATTATACGATATGCATCACACAACCTCAGATTCATCTATTCAACCAACACTTAGAACCTCAAAGAGTGCCCCAAAGTTTCTACTAGAGAATCACAACAAAAACGTGTGCCAACCCCTATGCATAGGTTCATGGGCGGAACCCGCAAGTTGATCACCAAAACATACATCAAGTGAATCACGTGGTATTCCATTGTCACCACAGATACGCACGACAAGACATACATCAAGTGTTCTCAAATCTTTAAAGACTCAATCCGATAAGATAACTTCAAAGGGAAAACTCAATCCATTACAAGAGAGTAGAGGGGGAAGAAACATCATAGGATCCGAATATAATAGCAAAGCTCGCGATACATCAAGATCGTATCACCTCAAGAACACGAGAGAGAGAGAGAGAGAGAGAGAGAGAGAGGTCAAACACATAGCTACTGGTACATACCCTCAGCCCCGAGGGAGAACTACTCCCTCCTCGTCGTGGAGAGCACCGGGATGATGAAGATGGCCACCGGAGAGGGATTCCCCCTCCGGCAGGGTGCCGGAACCGGTCTAGATTGGCTTTCGGTGGCTACGGAGGCTTCTGGCGGCGGAACTCCCAATCTATTGTGCTCCTCGATCGTTTTAGGGTATATGGGTATATATGGGAGGAAGAAGTACGTTGGTGGACTTCCAGGCTGGCCAGAAGGTAGGGGGCGCGCCCATGGGGGTGGGCGCACCCTCCACCCTTGTGGGCAGCCCGGGACTCTCCTCGTGCAACTCCGGTACTCCGTGGGCTTCTTCTGGTCCAAAAATAAGTTCCGTGAAGTTTCAGGTCAATTGGACTCCGTTTGATTTTCCTTTTCTGCGATTCTCTAAAACAAGGAAAAAAATAGAAACTGGCACTAGGCTCTAGGTTAATAGGTTAGTCCCAAAAATAATATAAAAGTGTATAATAAAGCCCATAAACATCCAAAATAGATAATATAATAGCATGGAACAATCAAAAATTATAGATACATTGGAGATGTATCACTCAGCACCCTCACCTGGGTGGCGAGCCACACTCTGTGAGCGGCTATCGCCATGCATGGCTCTTGCGTCTTGTAGCTCTTGGGTGGTCTTGGTGATGAACTCCTGGGTGGTGGGCATTCCTTGCCCCATGCTCTCCTGAGGAACATGTGTCGTGAAGCACACTTCCAAGTGGTGCCCAAGTGCCTCCCTCGTGAGATTGGCAAGGTCTGAGGCCCTCCATAAGAGAGCCCCCGAGCCTTGCCTGAGGAGGGCGCCGGGCGCGCTTTCCTATGCAGTGGAGGGAGGCGCCCCTGGAGCGGGCGCTGATCCTGACGAGGCTCCTGATGTGACGCCATCTTCTTGGGGTCCTGCACGACCCAGTAGCTTCTTCTTGGGGATGGTCTCCGGAGGGCCTTCACTTCTGCTGTCAGGGTTGTCGATTGCCGTGGCTTGAAAGGCGCGCTCAAGGGAGCACACCGCATCCCTTTCATCACATGGGACCGTGATGATCCCCCTGCTTCCTGGCATCTTGATAACGTTGTAGCCGTGGTGAGTGACTGTCATGAACTTGACCAGGGCTGGGTACCCGAGGATGGCATTGTACGGCAGGTGGATGTGCGCGATGTCGAAGTCGATGAGCTCGGTGCGGTAATTCTTGCGCTCCTCGAAGGTGACAGGCAGGCGGACTTGCCCTATTGGTGTGGTGGAACCGTCCGTCACTCCTGAGAAAGGCTTGGTTGGCTGGAGCTGCTCATAGGGCACTTGGAGGTTGTCGAACGTGTCGGCAGATAGGACGTTGAGCCCTGCGCCGCCATCAATGAGAGTCTTGGTGACTTTCACATTGCTGATGACTGGGGAGCACAGCATAGGGAGTGTACCAGCGGTGGCTGCACACTTGAGCTGGTCGGCCGAGCTGAAGGTGATGACACATTGGGACCACCAGAGCGGGCGCGTGGCCTCGAGCTTGGGGAGCGTCGCATTCACCTCGCGGGCGAACTGTTTGAAGATGCGCTGAGAGGCTGGGGCCTGAGCATCGCCCAACATGCAAGCGACCGTGTGCGGCTCCTGGAAGCCCCCAGCCCCCTCGTCCTGGTGGTGGTCGTCGTTCCTCCTTGGCGGTGGCAACGGGGGAAGACCAGTGTTGCCCTGGGGGCGATCCTCACGAGGCGGGTCCCTCCAGGCGCCCTCGCGAGGTTGGTCCTGGCAGCAGTCCTCACGAGGCCGGTCACGCAACTACTGGCGCGGGCCATGGTCGTCCCAGCGTCCGCCTCCACGTCCTCCTCTATGGCCGTCGCCCCGGTCGTTGCGCTTGGGGCGTCAGCCGAAGCGTCCTTCCCGAATGGCTCTGAGCTCTTGACAGTCGCTGGTGTTGTGGGTGTTCAGGTTGTGGAAGGCGCGGAATGGGCGGCTGTTCTTGGATGACTCGGGCTGATCTCTGCCTCGCTTGGTGTCGGGCTCTGCTGCAAGCACTACTGCCTCTTTGCGATTCACGTCCTTGGCCTTGGCCTTCTTTTCCTCCACTCCTGCAGCTGGCAGCTCAAGGAGAGAGAGGCGCCCCTCCTCAGCTCTTGCGCACCTGGTCGCCAGGTTGAACAACTCCTGAGATGTGCAAAGCTCCTCATGGATAGCCAGCTCTTCCTTCATCTTGACGTCGCGGACGCAGTCAGAAAATGCGGAGATGATGGCCTCATCCATGACCTTGGGGATCTTGAGGCGGGTGCTGTTGAAGCGCTGGATGTACTTCTGGAGGGTCTCTCCTGGCTGTTGCTTGATGCGCTATAGGTCTCCCATGACCAGTGGGCGGTCGCGAGTGCCCTGGAAGTTGGCGACGAAGCGGTCGCGCATCTCGTCCTAGGAGGAGATCGAGCCGTGCTGCAGGTTCAGGAGCCAGGAGAGGGCCCCATCCTTGAGACCCATGGGAAACCAGTTCGCCATGACTTTTTCATCGCCGTTGGCCGCTTCGATGCTAAACTCATAGAACTGCAGGAACTCCACGGGGTTGGCGGTGCCGTCGTATAGAGGAGGCGGATCTGGCTTGAACTTGCCTGGCAAGGCAACGCTACGCAGCTCAGGGGTGAAGGCACGGCAGCCTGCCGTGGTTGCCGGGGCCCGCTTCGGAGGTGTAGCTTGGTCTTGGCGAGGTCCGCGCTGCGCCACTACAAGCGGCGCGCGGTCTTGACGAGGTGGCGCGGGGAGCGCTGGTGCAGCTTCTCACGGCCGCAGGATTTCTTGGCAGCTCCTTTCTTCACGCGCGGGCGCCGGGCGTGGCAGATCACGTCGCGGAGGCGCGCGTCTTGGCGCCAAGGCACCGTCTTGGGGTCGAGGCGGTGGAGGCATGCCATGAGCCCCGTCGCCCGCGGCCTGCTAAGGGGGAGGCAGAGAGTGGGACGGCGCCAAAAAGCCCCCCGCGGCAAGGACGAGCTCGGCGACACGGTCGAGCCACTCCTCATAGACGTTGTCGACGGGGCGGTAACGCAAGAGCTCGTTCGCCGCGATGAGCGCGGCCCGTGCCTCCATGGGAGCGCGATGCACGTGAGACGAAGAGCCAGCAGGGGTGAGTGATGGAGTAGCGATGCGGCTGTCCTGCCGCACCGATGGATGTTGCGAGACGCTTGCTGCTCGTTTCCCACCGGGCCGGTGGCAGCGTTGGCGGCGGGGGACAGAGAACGATGGGGCGGCCCACCGACGGGAGCCGTCTGAGCGACGTGGGCGGCGAGGGCGGCCCGACGCCCTGCTCGAGCGCGCCGAGCGTCCGACATGGAGACAACGAAGTGACGGAGCGACGAGCTGATGGAAGGGAAGCTACGGCGCATCCCTACCTGGCGCGCCAAATGTCGGGATGTGGGGTTCCGGCAAACCCTTAAGTTTCGAACACTAGAGTGCACGCGAAGTCTTTCCCTCCAACCGATCTACGCTCTAGCTCACTAGGATCTTGCGGACGAACTTGACGAACTCACAACACAGGAAGACACGGGGTTTATACTGGTATGGGCCACCATTGTGGTGTAATACCCTACTCCAATGTGGTGGTGGATTGCCTCTTGGGCTGATGAATAATACAAGGGAAGAACAACCTCCTGAGGTTGAGGTGTTCTTGAGCTCGGTGAGCTTGTGTGTGTCGGGGTGGTCTCCCTCTAGCTGAGGTGGGATCCTCTTCCACTGTGGTGGCTAGTCCTATTTATAGAGGCACTGCTCCTCTTCCCAAATATTGAGCGGGAAGGGAGCCAACAATGGCGGGCTAATTTGAAGGGGGACAGCTAGTACAAGCTATCCTGACAAAGGTAGTCTTCACCTGCACAAAGTTCTGGTGGTGACGCTATTCTGGGCTCCACGATGACCTCCGTCTTGCAGTCCATGTCTTGGTCTTCTTGCACCGAAATGGTAACCTTTGCCTGAGGCCTCAGTACTCCGCGGCTGCGCTTGCCCCCTTTGCACCAAAGAGGAAACAAGGATGCTACGCGCACTGGCGCCCGCCTGGTGTCGATCGTCATGGCTCACGTCACGAGAGCCTCGTGAGGTTCACCTCGCCTTGATATCTCCGCTCCTCATGAGCCTGCCTAGCTAGGCCACTCCAGAGGAGGCCTTGCGCTATCCGCCTCGCGAGGGTCTTGGGTTTTGTTGGTGAAGATGGGTCGTACGGCCTGCTGGCTCAGCCATGCCGCGGGCCGCAGGTAGGAAAGTCTGGGGACCCCCATTCCCAGGACGCCGACAGGAGCGCTCCATTAGCTCATGAGCATACTTACGCTTATGAAGGAAGAAGCCATCGGGACAGTGCACCACCTCGACACCGAGGAAGTAGTCCAAAGGACACAAGTCCTTGATGGCGAACTCAGCGCGAAGACAAGCCGTGAGCTGACTGAGGAGACCAGCCGTACATTCAACCAGGATGATGTCATCTACATAGAGCATCAAGTAGGCCGTGTCGGAGTCCTGATGATAGACGAAGAGCGAGGCATCCGAGCGGGTAGAGCGGCACCAAAGCTGGTGGAGAAATGCTGTGATGCGCTAGTACAAAGCGCGCGGAGCCTGCTCGAGTCCGTACAAGGACCACGAAAGCAGGCACATGTGGTCGGGATGTGCCGGTTAATAAACCCGGTGGGCTACTGGCTGAAGACCTTCTCCACGAGATGACCATGGAGGAAGGCGTTAGAGACGTCCATCTGGTGCACTGGCCAAGCACGGGAGACCGCAAGGTGGAGAACTGTGTGTATCGTGCCGGGCTTGATGACTAGAGCGAAGGTGTCGGTGAAGTCGATGCCAGCACGCTTTCGGAAGCCACGAACGACCCAACACGCTTTGTAGAGATCAAGGGTACCATCAGGACGGAGCTTGTGTTTAAAGACCCACTTCCCGGTAATCACGTTGGCATGCCGGGGATGGGGAACAAGCTGCCACGTCCGGTTGTGCAACAATGCGTCAGACTCCTCTTGCATCACAGCCATCCAGAGCGGGTCATGAAGAGCGGCTCGAACAGAGGACGAAAACGGCGATGGCTCAGAGGTGGACGCCGCATGGACGTAGTGACCCGAGACGTAGCGCGAGCTCGGGTGAAAAACACACGTACAGTCGCGGGTGACTGGACCGGCCATAGGCGCCAGGGGGGCGCGTGCACCGGGGGTGCCGGGGCATTGAGGGCACCAAGGGGGCCGAGGGCGGCGAGGGGGACGGTGGCGCCGAGGGAGCCGAGGGGTCGCGGGCGCCGGGGAAGCCGCGGGGGCCGTGGGCACCAACGTCGGGGGCGTCGGGGACGCCAGCGCCGCGGCTGGAGGAGCCACCGCATACGGGGGGCGCACCTCAAAGCCAGGTTGGGCCAAGAGCGGCGTGCGAACCTCCCAGAAGGGGCATCGAGGCGGCCGCGTCACCAATGACGGGAGGAACAGCTGTGGTACCTGCTGAAATGGAAACACATGCTCATCAAAGTAAACGTGCCAGGAGGTGAACACACGGTGGGAGACGGGATTATAGCACCGATATCCCTTGGAGTTAGAGGGGTGGCCGATGAAGATGCAAGCGACGGATTGAGGTGCAAGCTTGTGAGAAGCAGTGTCGGCAGTGCTGGGATAGCAAAGGCACCCAAAAATGTGCAAGTCGTCATAACACGGGGGCGTGCAAAAGAGAAGATGGTCAGGTGCGTAGTTCCACCATGGGCGGCTGGGTCTAATGTTAAGAAGAAGTGATTTAGTGGTGAGTGCATCCGGCCAGAAACGAGGCGGCATGTTGGCATGAAATAGGAGTGTGCGAACGCAGTCATTCAGAGTGCGAATGACGCATTCGGCTCGACCGTTCTACTGTGAAGTGTACGGGCATGTGAGGCGGAAAACTATGCCGTGATGCAACAAAAAGGTGTGGAAAAGCGAGGTTGTCATACTCTTTTCCATTGTTCGTCTGAAGCGCAAGGATGGGACGCCTAAACTGCGTGCAGACATAGGAGAAAAAAGGCGTCAAAGTAGAGAGTGCATCCGACTGTCTGCGCAAAGGAAAAGTCCACACATAATGAGAATAATCATCAAGAATGACTAGATAATATAAGTAGCTCGAGTTACTGGGAACTGGAGAAGTCCACACATCACTATGAATAAACTGAAAAGGAAAAGAAGCAATGGTGGTGGACTTATTAAACGGCAGATGAACATGTTTGCCGACTCGACGGGCTTCACAAGTGTGATCCTCGATCTTATTGCAACTGAAACTGAAACTCCTAAGAATATGACAAAGTGTGACAGGGTTGGGATGACCCAAGCGAGCGTGCCAGAGATTGACTCTAGCAGAGAGAGCAACCGGTGCGGTAGTGGTGGATGAAGGCGAGTGCACAGGATAGAGTCATCGGGGCTATCAAATCAGTGAAGTACCATCCTGGTTCGAGCGTCCTTGACACAAAAACCAAGCTCGTCAAATTCAACGGTAACAGGATTTTCATGAGTGAAACAATGAACTGAAATGAGATTCTTAATAAGATGAGATGACACGAGTATGTTAGACAAAGATAATGGAGGAGAACTAGAAGGAAAAGAAGTGTACCCAATGTGTGTGATAGGAAGTGTGGAACTATCGCCGACAATGATGCGGCGGTCGGTGGAGACAGGAGTGAAGGAGACAAGGTTACCAGGATGAGCAAACATGTGAGCCATAGCACCGGTGTCCATGTACCAATCACAACCTCCAGTGTAGTTATTCGGCATAGGAGCGGCATGCAGTGCGTGGAGGAGCACCAGGTCCCAAGGCGCCATCGGCAGGGCCGGCGAGGGGGACAGAGACGCCATGGGGAGGCCATAGCCGCCGCTCGGATGCGGCGGTGGGTACTCTCCATACGGTATGGTTAGCAGCCCCGGCTGCGACTGTGGTGCCGGGTAGGCCGGATGGCCCACCGACAAAACCTGCTGGCCCGCTCACAGATGCTGTAGGTGTTGGGCGCCATCAGGCAGCTGCGAGTGCTGGCCTGCTGACGCCCCCCACCAGTACCCGGGAGACCCGTACACGGGCGGAGCCCCGTACGTAGGATTCCCGTACGTGGGAACGGGCACGTCAAACGCCCCGTGCAACAATAAGGGGTCGACGAGCAGAGGCGGCGCCGGCGGCGGGGCGAAGATGGACTGGACGGAGAGCGCCGGGGCAACGGGGTTGCATCGTAGGACACCGGCGGTGGAGCCACGCCAAAGGGTCCTGTCAGCGTTCTGGGAATGGGGGACCCCAGACTTGCCTGCCTGTGGCCCACGGCGTGGCTGAGCTAGCGGGTTTGTACGGCCCATCTTCATCGACGAGGTATTCAAGACCCTCGCGAGAGGCCAAGCCTCGCGAGCGGACGATGCAAGACCTCCTCGGGAGCGGCCTCGCCAGGCGGACTCACGAGGGGCGGAGAGATCAAGGCAAGGCATACCTCGTGAGGTCCTCGTGACGTGAGCCATGACGAACGAGACCAGACGGGCGCCAACGCGCGCAGTGTCCTTGCTTCCTCTTTGGTGCCAAGGGGCAAGCGCGGGCGTGGAGTACCGAGGCATCAAGGAAAGGTTTCCATATCGGTGCAACGAGACCAAGACCAGCAGGAGGGCAACACGGAGGTCACCATGGAGCCCAAGATTGCGTTACCACCAGAGCCTTTTGCAGGCGAAGACTACTTTTGTCACGATAAGCTGTACTAGTTGTCCCCTTTCAAATTGGACGTTGTTGGATCCCTTCCCTCTCAATATTTGGGGAGAGGACCAGGGCCTATATAAGTAGAACTAGCCACCACGGTAGAAAAAGGGGGGAAGGAAGGGAGAACTCATTCAGAGGCACCTCACCCACACAAGTTCGCCAAGCATAAGAACACCTCAACCTCAGGAGGCTGTTCTTCCCCTTGTACTGTTCATCATCAGCCCAAGAGGCAATCCACCACCACCACCACACTAGAGTAGGGTATTACACCACAACGGTGGCCCAAACTAGTATAAATCTTGTGTCTTTGTGTGGCATGTTCGTGGAGTTCATCCGCGAGATCTTAGCGAGCTAGGGCGTGGATCGATAGGGAGAAAACCTTCGCGTGCACCCCAGTGTTCGAACCTCGAGGGTTTCATCGGAACCCGTGATCCGACATTTGGCGCGCCAGGTAGGGGTGCGCCGAAGCTTCCTTCCATCGCTCCGCGCCCCGTTGCTCCGTCGTCTCCGTGGCAGACGTGCGCCGCGCTCGTGCTGAGCGCCGGGCTGCCCTCGCCGCCCGCGTCGCTCAAACGGATCCCATCGGCGGGCCACCTCGTCGTTCCCCGTCGCCTGCCACCAACGCCGCCACCGGCCCAATGGGGAACGAGCAGCAAGCATCCTCGCTGCCCCCCTTGGTGTGGCGGGGCGGCCGCACCGCCACTCCATCGCTGACCCCGGCCGGTTCTTCTTCCCATGCATGTCGCCCTCCCATGGATGCACGGGCCGCGCTCCTCATGGTGCACGAGCTCCTGTGCTACTGACCGGTCGACGACCTCTATGAGGACTGGCTCAACCGCATCGCCGAGCTTGTCCGCGGCGCAGGAGGCTCCCATGCGCCGTCCCTCTCTCTGCCTCGCCCTCCGCCAGCTACGGGTGACGTAGCTCATGGAGCGCCTCCACCACCTCTGCCCCAAGATGGCACCCTGGCGCCAAGGCGCGTGGCTCCACGACGCAACCTGCCGCTTCCCGCGCCCGTGCATGAAGAAAGAAGCTGTCAAGAAGTCCCTCGACCGCAAGAAAATGCTCTGCCGCTCCTCGCGCCACCGCGCCAGGACCGGCTGCGGCGGCAAGACTGCGCGCCACCTGTAGAGGCAGGGCGCGGACCCCATCAAGACCAAGCTCCAACCCCAAGGCGGGCCCCAGTGATCACAGCCGGCTGCCCCACTTTCACCCCCGAGCTGCGTAGCATCGCCTGGCCGGGCAAGTTCAAGCCGGATCTGCCTCCTCGCTATGAAGGCACCCCCGACCCCGCGGATTTCTTGGATCTCTACGAGCTGAGCATCGAAGCGGCCAACGGCGATGAGAAAGTCATGGCGAACTAGTTTCCCATGGCTCTCAAAGATGGCGCCCGCTCCTGGCTCCTGAACCTGCCACCGGGCTCGATCTCCTCTTGGGATGAGATGCGCAACCGCTTCGTCGCCAACTTCCAGGGCAC
Organism: Triticum dicoccoides; assembly: GCF_002162155.2. Classification (NCBI taxonomy): domain Eukaryota; kingdom Viridiplantae; phylum Streptophyta; class Magnoliopsida; order Poales; family Poaceae; genus Triticum; species Triticum dicoccoides. The sequence goes on along the minus strand of NC_041384.1, from coordinate 150,438,486 downwards.
TCGCGACCGCCCGCCGGCTGCGGGTGACCTATGCCGCGTCAGGCAGAAACCGCGAGAGACCCTCCAGAAGTATATCCAGCGCTTCAACAATGTCCGCCTCAAGATCCCCAAGGTGACGGACGAGGCCATCATCTCTGCATTCTCTGATGGCGTCCACAACGTCAAGATGAAGGAAGAGCTTGCTATCCATGAGGAGCTGTGCACGTCCCTGGAGTTGTTCAACCTAGCGACCAAGTGCGCAAGAGGCGAGGAGGGGCGCCTCTCCCTCCTCGAGCTCCCAGCCGCAGACCCGAAGGAGAAGAAAGCCAAGGACAAGGACACGAAGCGCAAGGGAGCAGCCGTGCTCACAGCAGAACCAGACACCAAGCATGGCAGAGACCGACCAGAGTCATCCAAGAGCAGCCGTCCGTTCTGCACCTTCCACAACCTGAATACCCACAACACCAGTAACTGTCAAGAGCTCAAAGCCATTCACGAAGGACGCTTCGGTCGACGCCCCAAGCGCGGCGACCGGGGCTACGGCCGAGGAGGAGGACGTGGTGGCGGACGCTGGGACGACCGTGGCCCGTGCCAGGAGTGGCGCAAACAACCTCGTGAGGACCGCTGGCAGGATCAGCCTCGCGAGGGCGCTTGGAGGGATCAGCCTCGTGAGGACCGTCCTCAAGGCAACGCCGGACTCCCACTGCTGCTATCACATCCATGTTTTTAGTCATGCATTAGGATTGGTTGAACATGTGCATCATGTTTAAATTTATTTTAAACTTGAAATGGGGGCTAATCAACCCCAACACCCCCCGTGAAAATGCTAATTTCCAACAATTGGATTTTCAATGAACCCAAAATGCCCTTCATAAAAGCCCACCATTTTTGGTTCTGGTTTAAACCTCTGCCAAAAATGGCCTTGCAAATTATGGAGCCATTCTGGATTTTTGAACAAGCCATAAGTATTTGAATTTGGCCATTTTAAATACTATAAATATTTTAAAGTGCTCAAATACTTTTGGAAGTATTTTTAGGCAGTTGAGAATAATTTCAAATGTGCCTCTGAATATTTCTTTTTTAAAAATGGAATGGTATTTTAATCATTTCAATACACAGAGCAGAGCAAATAAAAAAAGAGAAAACAAGGGAACAGAGCACTTACCTGTCGCCCTGGCCTGGCCCAGCTCGGCCCAGCCACTGGCTCCCGCCAGTCATCCCCCTCCTCTCACCAGGAGGGTGAGAGGCGCGTGGCCGGCGCCCGCAGCCACACGCCGGCCACCTCCTGCTCCTGCCGACACCCAGGACACCGTCTACGAGTGCCACACAGACCCCCTGGACCCCTCAACCGCTCCACTCTCCCCTGCCTCGCCTTTCTCGCTCTCTCTCCCGAACCAGGGCGAAGCCGTCGCCGCCGTTCGTCGCCACCGTGACCACCGTGCTCCCCTCGCCTCACTGACCCGTCCAAAAGCCCCGCCTTGTCGCCCTCGCCCTCTCCGCCGAGCCACGCGGCACCAGACGCCCCCAAACGTCATCACCGCGGTCGTCTTCTACCTTGAGCAACTGAGATCGCCGACACCCATCCGTCGCCCACGGCGCCTCCCCCGAGCTACTGACCTGCTCATCGACTCCACCATGAGCTCCTCTCTCTTTCCCCTCTTCTTTAGCATTCGCCCTCGTCCCCTAGCTCCATTCCCCACCATGGCCGAAACACGCCGCCGCCTGCGCTCGTCGACGGTGACGCTCCGGTGACCATTTGGTCCCGGGCGTGCGCCCAACATGTTCACCGCCGCGCGTAGAGTCTTCCCAATGCCACGCTGCGCTCGTTTGCACGCCGTAGCGCCTAAACCCAAGCGGGCCCGAGCTCCAGCCGCCGCTGCACTGCTCGTCGTCGTCGTTTCCGGCTGCCCCAGGCCTGGCGACCACCTCCGTTGGATACGGACGAGCGCCAGCTTCACGCCAAGCCAAACCGCCGCTCGTTTCATCGCTTGTGCTGCGTTTCCGAGCCGCCCCACCGTCTCGGGCCTCGCCGGCGTCATGTCGCCGGTGGGTTTGACCCATTTGACCATGCGGGCCCCACCCTCTTAGTTAGGTTAGCCGCTGACATGTGGGCCCCGGCCCCACTGACATCTTAGTTAGGCTTAATTTAAGGTTAATTAACCATATTAATTAGCTGAGTCAATGACATATGGGTCCCACTGTCAGGTTTGACTCTGACTGGGCGTTGTTGACCAGCTGACGTCACAGTGACGCAGTGCTGACGCAATTATTCATTTTCTGGATTTATTTTTATATAGGAAATTCCAGAAAATAGCCAAAACTTCTAAAAATCATAAAATCGACCATAGCTCCAAATCAAACAAATTATATATGAAAAATGATTAGAAAAATTCAATCTATCCATCTGTAATGGTTTCATGCATGACAAACCACTTTAACCTTGCCGTTTAGGTGAAACAAGCTAATACACTTTTTATGCATAAGAACTTTAACTTCCATTTGAATCTCTGGTTCAAATGGACCCATTTCAATTTGTTTCACATTGCATTAGGCAGGACACATCATTTTGCCATGTCATAGCATGCATCATATTGTTGCATATTGTCATGTGTTGATTATGTTCTGTGTATCCTTCGTGGTAGGTTCTGCCTCCGAGGATATCTCCGAGTATCCAACCGAAGGGCAGTACCCTACTACCACTCCATCAGGCAAGCAGCCCCATTGATCATACCGATACAATCCCATGTTCTCGCCTCTGCTCTCACTTACTGCATTAAGACAATAACGTTTCAAACTGCTGTGTGCTACGATAGTTGAACCCTTATCCTCTGCATGACCTATCATTGCCACAGTAATTAGATGGAACCCACTAGCATGTGTAGGAGTTGTTTGAGCCATGTATGTGTTTCCTACCTTGCTATGCCTTCTATGCTTAGAGTTGTGTTAGGTCTGGTTCATCTGGGTGATGGGCTAGAGTGAAATGATTATGTCGGTAATGTGAGGGATCTGTTGAACATGATTTGGTAAAGGTATCGATGAGAGGCCACGTAGGAGTACATGGCGGGTTGTTTCATTGAGGCCGTCCATAAGAACTGAGATCTGTATGCGTGATTTAAGATTCAGCTACTACCACACATCGGGCCCTGAAATATGACCCCGCTCGACTTACTGACCCCTCTCGCCCTCTGTCCAGGAGTTGCAACTAGTTTCAGGTGTTTTTAGGTTATGTGTTGGCGGCCGTGCGTAGCGCTGACCCTAGGGGTGGGCCATGATGCGGTAGATACACTGTGGCCGGGTATGCCGGGCGCCCGTTTGGCGTCTCGGGACCCTGTACACATCATTTGGGGCCATTGAGGACACCCCGGCCAGATTTCCTTGCGGATGGAACCTGAATAGGCGATAAACCTGGACTAGAGACTTGTGTGGTTAGTCAGGTCATGGTCTACACCCACGTCGGCTTTCGCTTGAAGTCTGCCAAGCACATGTCGTGTGCAGACGCTAAGTGATGGAAACATGTGTGACGAAGTACACCCCTGCAGGGTATAAAACTATTCGAACAGCCGCGTCCGCGGTAAAGGACTACTTGGTTGCCTATACAGTTCATAGAAAAGTTAATGGATACTACTAAAAGACTCAAGATAAGTGTGAGTACCGAGGATGGCCCTCTCGTAGGATGACGGGGGAGGATCCCCGATGGAGTATTGTGTTGGTGAGTAGTGGACTCGTGTGCGAAAACTATTTTACTAGTGGAGTCCCGTAGGATAGCTTAGCCAAGAGTCAAAGCTATCTTGCTGCAATAACCCCACTACCTTCTTGAGAATGAGCATGTATAGTAGGTTCTGATGTAAGACTTGCTGAGTACCTTTGTGCTCATGTTTGCTTAATTACTGTTTTCAGACGACAACACCGCCCCTCCGATGGGTTTTATGTAGATCTTGACGTTGATGAGTGACTTGCCACCCAGGTGGTGATCATGGCCATGGAGGGCCCCAAATAGATAGATAGGCTTCGAGAAGCCTTCTTGCTTTCTAGTGTCTATACTCAGACTATTTGCTTCCGCATGTGCTTGTATGCTTGTATGACTTGAGTGTCGGGTCATGTGACCCCTACCTGTATGAACATGTTATGTATGGCTCTTTGGAGCCTTTAAATAAAGTACTTGAGTTGTAGAGTTTTGTTGTGATGCCATGTTGTATTTGCACATATCAAGCATATTGTGCGTATGATTGAAATGCTTGGTATGTGTGGGATCCGACAATCTAGTTGTTTATCCTTGGCAGCCTTTCTTATGGGGAAATGTAGTCTAGTGCTCCTCGAGCCATAGTAGTCCGCTACAGCCCGGTTCACCGGAGTCCTGCTAGCCCAGCACTACTGCTCAGGACACTTGACTTGCCAGCATGTGTTTCACTTTGTTCCTATGTCTGTCCCTTCAGGGAAATGTCACGCGGTGACTTTTGGAGTCCTGCCTAGCCTGCTACAGCCCGGGTTCCCTGGAGTCCTGTTAGCCCAGTGCTACAGCCCGGATTCACACGCTGATGACCGACATGCTCGATGTGATTCACGTATGCCTGTGTCCATAGGTCTGTGCCACTTTCGGTTCACGGCTAGCCATGTCGGCCCGGGTTCTCTGTCATATGGATGCTAGCGACACTATCATATACGTGAGCCAAAAGGCGCAAACGGTCCCGGGCCATGGTAAGGCGATACCCGTGGGGATACCGTGCGTGAGGCCGCAATGTGATATGAGGTGTTACCGGCTAGATCGATGTGACTTGGAATCGGGGTCCTAACAGCATTGGCATCAGAGCCGGACTGCCTGTAGGTTCGTTGAGCCAAACTAGTCGATGTCGAGTCTAGAATTGCTTTAGTTATATGTAGGGGAATTGATTGTGGGAGGGAACGTAAGTCTCTTCTACTCCTTTAGTTAAGGACTAGGCTCTCTTCTTCTATCAGGTTCACGTGTTACTAATCTGTAGTAGCTTATAGGGTTGTTGTTACAAGCCTTCGTACAGTTTCTACTACTTCTAGTATGTTGCCAGTTGAATCAGAACCTTGTTATGATGTTGTTGAGTGGTATTGCAAACTGTTGTGGATGTCTCAAATCTTTTTCTGAGCATTTACAGTTGTTATGCTGTCCAATTTTCCCTAAAAATTCTAATGTCTTTGCATTGTGGTTGTGCTTTTAGATGGCCACTCGTGCTCAAAACCAAGTGGTTCGCCTGACCCGGTGCCTCGATGTGCCCGGTCATACTGCTATGTTAGTCCGGGTAATGATCGAGATGGGTTACCGTTGGTATCCCGAATACACTGTGGAAGAGCAGTTCAGAGACTTCAACCAGAGCCAGTATCTCTGTACCGTCAGGATATATCCCTATTATCCTGGAGCCACTGAGCCCCTTCACTGTTCCTATGGACTCAGGGTTACTATTGAGATGGCTGTGCAGGATGCTCCCTATTCCATGATGACCATCATGCGAGTCCGGACTGGCCTGCTTCAGAACACCGACTTCCGTTATATGCCAGCTTCACTCCCAGGAGCGCAAGGGTATCTCTAGGCTACCTATGCTGACTCCACTCAGGAGGACTCACTAACTCGTACCACTGCCGAGATGCTCGAGGATAAGGACCGAGAGAATCGGGCCTTAAGATTGGAGCTTTTCAACACCCGTGCTGATCATTGGGCCACTTTGACTTGGTTTGCACCGGCTGTGCAAGATGGATGTATGGATACGAGGGATCTGTATCCTGTGAGATCTGCTCTGCTAGACATGGTGGATTGGCGTGACGTGGGAGGCACCACCCCACCCCGTGGTCCCCGCAGGCCACCGTTTGTTGGTCCAAGACCTCACCCTAGCCCCTTTGGTCCACAGGCTCCTCAGGACCGTCTGTTCCCGGATGATCACGTTGAACTTCCAGGCCATGGAGGTGACTTCTATGAGGACTACTACGGAGCTGTCTGAGTTAGTAGTAGTATCACTAGTATTGTAATAGTTGTATCTCCACTATCCCGCGTGACATGTGGAATATGACTTAGTGTGTAATCAATTCCGGAGGTGTAGACAAATAATGTATAGGAGCTTGGAATGCCTCTGATGAGATGTAACGTCTTTCATCATAGTTGTACTATAGCCTAGGCTTGTACTAAACTATGTACAGTGTGTATGACCGTTGGTATATATATGGCAGTTCTATATTACCATGACATACAGATGAACATCTCTGCATTCCGTGTTATCCATTACATTCTGCACTTCCTTTCTAAGTTGTGCCATCCTTATCTAAACCGTTGTCTTGTTTTCTCCTAGGATGGTCAACACCCGCAGCAATCCTGCTGCCCCGGAGCAGGGGGAAGCCAGTGCAGTTAGGGGTGAAAATCTGCCTCACCCGCCTTCTCTGGCCGAAGTGATGCTGGAGGCAGAAAGAAACAAGCGTGAGACTAACCGCTTGCTGGAGCGGATTGAGCAGAACACTGCACGCCATCAGCGAAATGACTTGGTGTCAATCAATGACTTCATCAAGTTGTACCCACCAAAGTTTAACCATTCTGTCGAGCCCCTCGACGCGGATGACTGGCTTTGCAGCATCACCCTCAAGCTACGTTCTGCCAACGTAGCCGAAGCTGATAAGGTTACTTATGCTGCCTATCACCTCGAAGGCCCTACTAGTGTTTGGTGGGAAAATTTTGAAGCTATGCGCCCGGTCGGCCAAATCACTACTTGGGCTGAATTCAGTGAGGCTTTCCGTGAGCATCACATTCCGGAAGGTCTCATAGATCGCAAGAGGGAAGAGTTCTGCAATTTCACCCAAGGAAGACTGACTGTGGATGCATATAGTTGTGAATTTGGGAATCTGGCACGATATGCTCCTGAAGAGGTATCCACCGACGCTAAGAAGCAGGCAAGGTTCCGCAAGGGACTTAGCCCTGAGCTTCGCCGTGATCTTCGTCTGCACGAGTGCACCTCCTTTCAGAAGTTGGTCAATAAAGGCATCAGTGTTGAGACATGCCAGTCTGACTATGACGCTTCACGCAAGCACTCTCATGATTTTGGCTCTTCATCCGGCTCTGGATCTCAGAAGTGCTGGGTGTGGATTCCAAGCACGGCACTGCCACCCAGGTTCATTCTGAGGCCATCCTTTGAGGCGCCTCGTCCCAACCAGCAGTTTGCACCGTCCAAGCCCTATGGTGGCCCCGCTGCTAATGCTGCTCCACGCCCCAATGTTGTGACATGTTTCAAGTGTGGAGAGCCGGGTCACTATAGTCGAGAGTGTCCCCAGAACAACAACCCCAATCAGTCTGGAAAGTCCGTTGGCTGTGGTAAGCCAGCGGGAAAGACATTCTACGCCAAGCCGGTCACCACTGCACGTGGCCATGTCAACTATGTTTCAGCCAAGGAGGCTCATGAGGATCCTAACATCGTCCTTGGTACGCTCCTTGTTAATTGCCATCCGGCATCTGTTCTTTTCGATACTGGAGCATCTCATTCATTCATATCCGAGAACTATGCTCGATTACATAACACAACAATCTGTGACATGCCCACTTCCATGGTAATTCAAACTCCGGGTTCCAAATGGCAAACTTCTAGAGTAAGCCATGGGAACGAAATTCTTGTCGATAGACTTGTCTTCCTTGCATCCTTAATAGCTCTCAAGTCCTCGAACATAAACATCATCTTGGTTATGGACTGGATGTCAGCTCATTACGCTAAGATTGATTGTGCCACTAGAACCGTTCAACTTACTCACCCATCGGGCAAGACAGTCAATGTCTTAACTCCAGTGGCCAAGCGCCAGCTTTACTCCCTAAATGCCAACCCCCTTCCAGACCTTGAGGATATTCCGGTAGTCCGAGACTTTCCGGATGTCTTTCCAGAAGAACTGCCAGGTGTTCCACCTGACAGGGATGTCGAGTTCGTGATAGACCTTGTTCCAGGAACCGTTCCAATTTCTAGAAGACCCTATAAGATGGCACCCTTAGAACTAGCCGAGCTTAAGAACCAACTCGATGAGTCCTTGAAAAAGGGTTTCATCCGTCCTAGTTCCTCTCCTTGGGCTTGCCCCGTCCTCTTTGTCAAGAAGAAGGATGGAACGGACCGGATGGTTGTAGATTACCGACCTGTCAACTTGGTCACTACCAAGAACAAGTATCCGCTTCCCAGGATTAACGATCTGTATGATCAGCTCGCTGGATCCTCAGTCTTTTCCAAGATGGATTTGAGGTTGGGCTACCATCAAATCAAAATCAGAAACGGGGACATCCCCAAAACGGCCTTTGTTACTCGTTATGGCCAATACGAGTACACCGTTATGTCCTTTGGTTTAACCAATGCCCCAGTCACCTTCTCTCGGTTAATGAACTCGGTCTTCATGGAGTATTTGGATAAATTCATCATAGTTTACCTCGATGACATACTCATCTACTCCAAGATGAAGAGGAACATGCCAAAAATCTAAGGCTAGTGTTGACGAAACTTCAAGAGCATCGCCTTTATGCCAAATTCTCCAAGTGTGAATTTTGGTTGCCAGAGGTGACCTATTTAGGCCATGTAATCTCTGGTAAGGGTATTGCTGTCAATCTCGAGTGAGTTCAAGTCGTCCTTGATTGGACTCCCCCTGAGACGGTCAAGCAAGTTCAGAGCTTCCTTGGCTTAGCGAGCTATTGCCGCCGCTTCATCGAGAATTTCTCCAAGGTTGCTAAACCTCTAACTGAACTCAAGAAAGATAAAAAGTTCGAGTGGACCCCACAGTGCGAGTTCAGCTTTCAGGAACTGAAAAGATGCCTGACATCTGCTCCCATACTGGTACCACCAGATTTCTCCAAGGACTTTATTATCTACAACGATGCCCCGCGACAAGGACTAGGTTGCATACTCATGCAAGATCGTCAGGTAATTGCCTATGCTTCACGGCAATTACACCCACATGAGGAAAACTATACCACACATGATCTAGAGCTTGCAGCTGTAGTCCATGCACTTAAAACTTGGCGACATTACCTCCTCGGTAATCGTTGTGAGATCTTCAACGATCACCAAAGTTTGAAATATATCTTCACCCAACTGGATTTGAATCTTAGGGAACGACGTTGGGTCGAGTTGATCTCGGATTACGACTTAGGAATAACTTACACCCCGGGCAAAGCCAATGTCATGGCCGATGCGCTAAGTCGTAAATCTTATTGTAACAACCTGATGTTACAACAAAGTCAACCACTTGTCCATGAGGAATTTCGTAAGCTTAATCTTCACAATGTTCCTCGAGGATTCCTATCCACCCTGGTGGCGAAGCCTAACCTTACGGATCAAACTATAACTGCCCAGAAACGTGATAAGGGCATATCCCGGATTAAGGAAAACATCGCTAGCGGAGTTGCTAAATGTTTTTCCATGGATGAGCGAGGTGTTGTATTCTTCGAGAACCGCTTGGTGGTTCCCAAGAAACAACATTTACGCCAGTTGATTCTTAAGGAAGCTCATGACTCCCCTCTCACCATTCACCCCGGTAGTACCAAGATGTATCAAGACCTACGCCAGAGGTTTTGGTGGACTTGGATGAAGAGAGAAATTGCTCAATACATTGCTAGCTGCGACGTCTGTCGTCATGTTAAAGCAGAGCATCAATGGCATGCTGGCACCCTTCAACCTTTAGCTATTCCTGAGTGGAAATGGGATAAAATCAGTATGGATTTCATTACTGGGTTTCCCAGGGAATAATGCCATCTTCGTCGTGATCGACCGTCTTTCCAAAGTAGCCCATTTCCTACCTGTTCGTGAGAGTATCACCGCTAGCCAGCTAGCTAATTTATACATCTCCCGAATAGTGTCTCTTCATGGTGTCCCATTGGAAATTAACTCACACTGTGGAAGTCTCTTCACCTCTCGATTTTGGGAAAGTTTCCAAAATGCTATGGGAACTCGTCTCTCTTTTAGCACCGCCTTCCATCCTCAATCAAGTGGTCAAGTAGAGCGAGTCAATCAAATTCTGGAAGATATGCTCCGAGATTCTGTCATCTCATTCAGAATGGGTTGGGAGAAATGCCTTCCATTCGCGGAGTTCGCCTATAACAATAGTTATCAAGCTAGCTTGGGCCAAGATCCTTTCGAAGTTCTCTATGGACGAAAATGTCGAACGCCTCTTAACTGGTCAGAAACCAGGGAAAGACAACTCTTTGACCCGGATATGATTCAGGAAGCAGAAGAGCAGGTTCGCGTTATTCGTGAGAAATTGAAAACAGCCCAATCCCGTCAAAATAGCCAATATGATCGTAAACAAAAGCTCATGACTTATGAAGTCGGCGAGAAGGCTTACCTTCGGGTTACTCTGTTAAAGGGAACCCATCGTTTCGGTATCGAAGGCAAATTGGCTCCTTGTTACATTGGACCCTTTCACATTCTTGCCAAACGAGGAGAAGTTGCCTACCAATTGGAACTACCTTCGCATCTTTCCAGAGTTCACGATGTCTTCCACGTTTCTCAACTCAGGCGTTGCTTTGCGGATCCTATCCGTGGAGTAGACCACGAAACGCTTGATCTACAGGATAACCTCTCATATCAGGAATATCCCGTTCGTATCCTTGATCAAGCCGAGCGTACCACTCGACGCCATAATATCAAGTTTCTCAAGGTTGAATGGTCACACCATTCCGAAAAGGAAGCCACTTGGGAAAGGGACGATCGTCTTCGACTCGAGTACCCCACCTTCTTCCCGGAGGATCCTAAATCTCGGGACGAGATTCTTTTGAGTGGGGGTGAGTTGTCACATCCCTGTTTTTAGTCATGCATTAGGATTGGTTGAACATGTGCATCATGTTTAAATTTATTTTAAACTTGAAATGGGGGCTAATCAACCCCAACACCCCCCCTGAAAATGCTAATTTCCAACAATTGGATTTTCAATGAACCCAAAATGCCCTTCATAAAAGCCCACCATTTTTTGTTCTGGTTCAAACCTCTGCCAAAAATGGCCTTGCAAATTATGGAGCCATTCTGGATTTTTGAACAAGCCATAAGTATTTGAATTTGGGCATTTTAAATACTATAAATATTTTAAAGTGCTCAAATACTCTTGGAAGTATTTTTAGGCAGTTGAGAATAATTTCAAATGTGCCTCTGAATATTTCCAGGATTTTTAAAAATGGAATGGTATTTTAATCATTTCAATACACAGAGCAGAGCAAATAAAAAAAAAGAGAAAACAAGGGAACAGAGCACTTACCTGTCTCCCTGTCATGGCCCAGCTCGGCCCAGCCACTGGCCCCCGCCAGTCATCCCCCTCCTCTCGCCAGGAGGACGAGAGGCGCGTGGTCGGCGCCCGCAGCCACACGCCGGCCACCTCCTGCTTCTGCCGACACCCAGGACGCCGTCTACGAGTGCCACGCAGACCCCCTGGACCCCTCGACCACTCCACTCTCCCCATGCCTCGCCTCTCTCGCTCTCTCTCCTGAAGCAGGGTGAAGCCGTCGCCGCCGTTCGTCGCCACCATGACCACCGTGCTCCCCTCGCCTCACTGACCCGTCCAAAAGCCCCGCCTCGTCGCCCTCGTCCTCTCCGCCAAGCCACGCGGCACCGGACGCCCCCAAACGTCATCACCGCGGTCGTCATCTACCTCGAGCAACCGAGATCGCCAGCGCCCATCCGTCGCCCACGGTGCCTCCCCCGAGCTACTAACCTGCTCATCGACTCCGCCGTGAGCTCCTCTCTCTTTCCCCTCTTCTTTAGCGTTCACCCTCGTCCCCTAGCTCCATTCCCCACCGTGGCCGAAACGCGCCGCCGCCTGCGCTCGTCGACGGTGACGCTCCGGTGACCATTTGGTCCCGGGCGTGCGCCCAACATGTTCACCGCCGCGCGTAGAGTCTTCCCAATGCCACGCTGCGCTCGTTTGCACGTCGTAGCGCCTAAACCCGAGCGGGCCCGAGCTCCGGCCGCCGCTGCACTGCTCGCCGTCGTCGTTTCCGGCTGCCCCAGGCCCGGCGACCACCTCCGTTGGATGCGGACGAGCGCCAGCTTGACGCCAAGCCAAACCGCCGCTCGTTTCATCGCCTGTGATGCGTTTCCAAGCCACGCCGCCGTCTCGGGCCTCGCCGGCGTCATGTCGCCGGTGGGTTTGACCCATTTCACCATGCGGGCCCCGCCCCTGGTCAAACCTAGATTAGGAGTTAAACTAACACTAATTTAGTTAGGTTAGCCGCTGACATGTGGGCCCCGGCCCCACTGACATTTTAGTTAGGCTTAATTTAAGGTTAATTGACCATATTAATTAGCTGAGTCAATGACATATGGGTCCCACTATCAGGTTTGACTCTGACTAGGCGCTGTTGACCAGCTGACATCACAGTGACGCAGTGCTGACGCAATTATTCATTTTCTGGATTTATTTTTATATAGGAAATTCCAGAAAATAGCCAAAACTTCTAAAAATCATAGAAAATCAACCATAGCTCCAAATCAAACAAATTATATATGAAAAATGATTAGAAAAATTCAATCTATCCATCTGTAATGGTTTCATGCATGACAAACCACTTTAACCTTGCTGTTTAGGTGAAAGAAGCTAATACACTTTTTATGCATAAGAACTTTAACTTCCATTTGAATCTTTGGTTCAAATGGACCCATTTCAACTTGTTTCACATTGCATTAGGCAGGACACATCATTTTGCCATGTCATAGCATGCATCATATTGTTGCATATTGTCATGTGTTGATTATGTTCTGTGTATCCTTCGTGGTAGGTTCTGCCTCCGAGGATATCTCCGAGTATCCAACCGAAGGGCAGTACCCTACTACCACTCCATCAGGCAAGCAGCATGGCCCATCTTCACCAACACAGACCCAAGACCCTCGCGAGGGCCAAGCCTCGTGGGGCGGACGACGCGGAGCTTCCTCAGGCACGGCCTCATCAGGCTGGTTCACGAGGTGGCGGAGAGATCAAGGTGGGGTACCTCACGAGGTGCCCGTGACGCAAGCCATGACGACCGAAGGCGCCAGGCGGGTGCCAGCCCACGCAGCGTCCTCCTTTCCTCTTTGGTGCAAAGGGAGCAAGCGCAGCCGCAGAGTACCGAGGCATCAGGCAAAGGCTGCCATTTCGGTGCAACAAGACCAAGACCAGGAGGACTGCAAGACGGAGGTCATTGTGGAGCCCAAGACGGCGTCACCACCAGAGCTTTGTGCAGGCGAAGACTACTTTTGTCAGGATAGCTGGTACTAGCTGTTCCCCTTCAAATTAGCCCACCATTGTTGGCTCCCTTCCCGCTTGATATTTGGGAAGAGGACCAGGGCCTCTATAAATAGGACCAGCCACCCACAGAACAGGGGGGGACGAAGAAAGGAGAGAGAGAGAGAGAGAGAGAGAGAGAGAAGGGTGACTGAACTCCTTCCAGCAGTTCATCGCCCCAGCCAACAGCAGACCCTCGCGAGGCTGTTCTTCCTTGTATTATTCCTCATTGTCAGTGTCAAAACCGGTGGATCTCGGGTAGGGGTCCCGAACTGTGCGTCTAGGCCGGATGGTAACAAGAGACAGGGGACACTTTGTTTTACCCAGGTTTGGGCCCTCTCGATGGAGGTAATACCCTACTCCTGCTTGATTAATATTGATGATATGGGTAGTACAAGAGTAGATCAACCACGAGATCAAGGAGGCTAAACCCTAGAAGCTAGCCTATGGTATGATTGTTGTGTATGGAGTTGATTGCCTACGGACTACAACCCTCCGGTTCATATAGACACCGGATAGGGTTAGGGTTACACAGAGTCGGTTACAATGGTAGGAGATCTTGAATATCCGCATCGCCAAACTTGCCTTCCATGCCAAGGAAAGTCCCATCCGGACACAGGACGAAGTCTTCAATCTTGTATCTTCATAGTCCAGGAGTCCGGCTGAAGGTATAGTCCGGCTACCCGAACACCCCCTAATCCAGGACTCCCTCACTCATCATCAGCCCCAGAGGCAATCCACCACACCACACACTGGAGTAGGGTATTACACTACAACGGTGGCCCGAACCAGTATAAACCCTGTGTCATTCGTGTTGTTCTTTCCATTGCTTAGATCTTAGCGAGGCGGAGGGGTGCAGGTAGGTAGGAAGCGAAATCTCCACGCGCACCCCAGTGTTCGAACCTCAAGGGTCTGCCGGAACCCGAAATCCGACATTTGGCGCGCCAGGTAGGGGTGCGCCGGAATCCACCTTCTACTGCTTCGTGCCCCGTCACGTCGTCATCACCATGTCCGGCGACCAGGCGGGCAACCCAGATCCATGGGCGGCGTGGCCCGCTCGCGCAAAGCCGCTCGCCTCGGGCGACCCCGTGCCCCAGGCAGCTCGCAGTCCGTAGGGCGCTGCGGGCCGCGGGCGACGTGGACAGGCTTCAACAGCTCTCACACCGCGGCAGGCGTGGTCGGTAGCAAGGGCCTCCAATCATGTCGCGACCACGGCACCGTACACCCGCCGGGAGCAGGCGAACTCGAGGGCCGCGCTCACGGTGGCCCGAGAGCTGCTGCAGTGCAGGCTGCTAGAGGGCGGCCGCGATGTGCTGCTGGAGCGGGTGGCAGAGCTCCTGGGCTTCGCCACCTTGGGGGCTCACCCCTTCTGCACCCAGCTCCCATCTCAAGTGTCACAGCCCTAGAATTTGGTTGCAGAAAGTGGCTTTGCATCCATGCATCATGTTTAAATTCAAGAAAAGTTGAATTGAGGAAATTTGAAAGCCTCAAAAAATTTAATCAAAAGAAGGGCAAATAACCCTGGAAAATGCATCCAATATTTCCAAAATGTTCTTCAATGATGTTTAATATTTTTGGCAAGGGTTTTGGTCCAAACCAAAAATATTGAACATTTTTGAGGAATTATTTTGGCCATTTGGATTTAAATCAATAAATATTTGAGTTGGATTTAATTCTTCTATAAAAGAATTGCAAGTCCAACAATTCTGAAAAAACCTATGAGTGGCTTTGAATATAGTGCATCAAGCCACATAAATATTTTCAGAAGCTACTAAATGATTTGGGCTGTGAATCAAATCAAAACAAAACAAAATAAATAGAAAACTGAAACAGATTGAGAGAGAGAGAAGGATTACCTGGCACTTACCTACAGCCCAGAGGCCCACTACTGTGCGGCCCAGCCCACCAGGGGCATACCTGTCTTCAACCTCTGCCTACTAGCAGATGCAAGCCGAGCACGGCACCCACGTGTGCCAGCACGCAGCTGCCTGCCTGGCCTCCCCTGGCCAGCGCGGTGCCGCCCATGACACCCCGGGACCCCCTCTGCTTCTCCCTCGCTCTCTGGACCTCTCTTCCCCTCGCTCCTCTGCTTTCATCCCCTAGCGAAGCTCACCGTCACTGCTCGTCACCACCGCGGCCACCGAGCCCCCCCTTGCCTATCCAGCTTGTCGCCGAGGTCCGCCATGCCCCGAAGCCCCTCTACGACGAAGATGAAGACCCCGGGAGCCCCGCAGCATCGCCACCACCACCATCTCCGTCCCCTGCCTTGGCGGCCGCCGTCGCACGATTCGCCGCTTGCCGGTCGTCCCCGAGCCCGCTGAAACCACCGCCGGCCCCTTGTGAGCTCCTCTTCCTTTCCTCCTCGTCCTCTTGCTCGCGCGCCTGCTCTAACTGTGCTAGCCGTCGCATCCGTGAGCTCACCGCCGGCGTCCTTGTCGCCGCCGTGGCCACAGCCACCCCAGCTCGTGTCCGAGCACACCATCGTGCTCAGCACGATCCCATGAGCCCGCAGACAACCGCAGCACCCCCTCCCATGCTCTGTAGCGCTATCCCGAGGATGCCCGAGCTGCTGCCGCCGCTGAACCTCGTCGCCGGCCACTTTTCCGGCCACCCCAGCTCCTACCACCACCCCCAATGGATGCGCCTCACTCCCAGGAACCCGTAGGTGCAACCCACGGATCGAATGGTGCCCTGTAGAGAATTTCCGAGCCGCCCCGCCGTCTCTGTCATCGCCGGCGGCTAAACGCCGGCGACCCCTGACCCATTGACCGGCATGGGTTGACCCCACTGCCCGGTTTGACCTCCCCCTCTCTCTCACTGACTTACGGGCCCCGCCCGACTAATTACTCTAGTTAGAGCTAATTAGCTAGTTAGGTTAGTTACTACAGTCGCTGACCAGTGGGCCCATGCTAGTTAGTTAGGGCTAACTAACTTAGTTAGTTGACTGGGTCACTGACCAGTGGGTCCCACTGGTCAGGTTTGACCTGGTCGACTATGACGCCCCGAGACCGATGTGCCAGTTGTCGTCCAGTTATTCGCCATCCTTGCCATGTCATTTGCTTGCGTGTTGCATCTTGTCATGTCATCATGTGCATTGCATCATCATGTTTTCAAAACTTGCATCCGTCCGGGTCTCCCCGTTCCTTCCGTTGTCCGTTCTAAGTCCAACCACACTTGCACGCGCCCGCGGCATGTCCGAAATAGTATTTTATAAGTGGCCGGAAATGTCCTCGAAATGGGATCAAAGTTGACGTGTGGTCTTATTATAGTGTAGATAGACCTCCTGTCAAGTTTCATCGCATGCGGAGTTCGTTTGATAGCCCAACCGCTAAACTATAGCTGCATATAGCCGGTCTAACGTCGGACGTTTTCGGTCTCCGAAAACTGTCGTCGGGCCTCTCTCTCTTCTCTTCTCTCAGCCTGAGGCCTTCTGCACAGTCCACTACCTACCGCCGGGCCTAGCCTAAGCTCTCTCATCAGCCTGCGGCCCTCCTCGCGCGCGCGCCCGAAAAGTTGTCCCGGACCCGACCCGGGCTGTCGCCACCGTTGTGTCCAGATCATCCCCAAACGTGTACAAAACGTCTCCGTTTTGTTAATGGGACTTCCTAACATAGTTATTCGCGACCGTCCGATTACGCTCGAACGGACCGGTTAGCCCCTAAACTAATCCACACCCACCTACTATAAATAGCAGTGCAATCATCGGACCAATCCCTAATTTCTAGGGATCCTCCTAGCCGTCGCTGCTCCTCTAGTCTCTTCTTCCTTGGGATCTTCCCTGATCCAAAATTCCACCCAACCAGCTATCTCCTCCCAAGCCTTCCTCGATCATCCATCCACTCCACCAGCCAACCACGGAGACCACATCTGCCTCCTTCCACCTCGGGATCCCTCCCGATCCAGTTCATCCCCACCGGCCCACCACAGTGCAGCTGCCCCTCGCAGCGCGTCCCCAAGTGCCCACAGCCCAATCCCGCCTCGATCTTCTCTGCCTCGCCGGGGCAGCCGTCGCCGGCAAACAGGAGTTGTTTTTCTCTCCTTCCCCATTGTTTTTCCCTCTCCCTGCCTTGTTCTATCTATCAGCTCTCTCTGTGTCTCGTTTCGGACAGAGAACCGAAGGAGCCCGCCATGGCCTAGGAGCTTCACCACCGCCCCATCGCCTGGATCCGTTGCTCCGTCCGGCCTCCCTCGCCTCTCCCGCGTCACCGGAGGTCGCCTCCGCTCGTGACCATCTTCTTCCCGGAGCGCCTCCCCGCCATGGCCGCCCGAACATGAAGCTTCATCCTGCCTCGTTCCACGCCTCGGCTCCGGCTAGAACGAGTCGTCCCCGGCCTCCTTGTCAGACCGGCTTCCCCCGTCAAGTCCTCGCGATCACCATGCCTCTATTTTTCCTTCTTCATTTCTTCTCTCTCTCTCCCCTGACTTGTGTCGCTGCCGTCTTTCTTCATAGACGAGCAAAGGAGCTCGCCCGTTCCTGCGCGTGCGTGGACCGCGTCCAATTGCTCGATCTGCCAGTGCCCTGTCTCGATCTCAAGGCCCATTCCCTTCTGAGCCGGCCCCCTCTCCACGTCGACCGCGCCCTGGGCCTCAAGCCAGGAGCAGCCCAGAAGCCGGCCTCATCCACCTCAGCGCCTGGCCCAGCCGCGTGCGTTGGCTGCGCCGCCAAGGCCCAGCGCGACCGCATCTGTTCCGCCAGCCCAAGATCCGTGCCGCCCCATCCGGCCTCCTCTGCTTCCTACTGGGCCGAGCCCATGGGTGAGAAGCCCTGCAGATCCCCTGTTCCATTGGGCCAGTTCAACTTTCGGCCCGTTATGTTTTTTTTCAGTTCAGGAGGATTTTCCAAATATCCCAGAGAGAGCACTTTTGCAGAAAAGACCTTCAACTTCATGCATTTAATATCTCACAAACCGTGCATCGGATTAAAACAAACTTAATATGAAACTTGCTTAGTATTTCATCTAGTTTAATAATATGTCACTTTCATCCATGTTTAAAATGTCTAAAATGATGTTTGGTTAAATTTACTCCTATGCCATGCTAAAATAATTTAATTCATAACTTTTAAACCGTAGCTCCAAAATTAGTAAACTTTATATGTAAATGGGGTAGAATTTTGCCTAGCTTAACATGGTGGCTTTACTTTGCATGTTTAATAACTCTAAAATTGTGTTTAGGTCAGATCAGCACCAAATCTAAAATATGCATATGGGGATTTACCGGAATTTTTTGTTCGTTGTTTCCGGCCTCATTTAACCTTGACTAGATAGGTAGTTTACATTTGTTTCACCTCTTGCCATGTTAATCAACATTTAATATTGTTGAGTACATAAACGAGATCGAACTAAATAAGTCATGTGGTGTTTCGTCAGTATGCAACGGAGTTGCATGTTGAGCTCCACTTAATTCGTAGGGTTATTTGTGCATTTTGCCATGCCATGCTTCATTAAACCGGACATGCATCATACTTGTTTGTGCATCGTGCCATGTTCATGTGGTGGTTGTTTACTATTTTGTGTGCTTCTTTCCGGTGTTGCTTCTTCGGGTTGGTTCCGGTAACGTCGCGTTTGTGAGGAACCGTTCGACTATGTCCGTTTGTCTTATTCATGGACTCGTTCTTCTTCCTTGCGGGATCTCAGGCAAGATGACCATACCCTCGAAATCACTTCTATCTTTGCTTTCTTAGTTGCTCGCTCTTTTGCTATGCCTATGCTGCGATACCTACCACTTGTTTATCTTGCCTCCCATATTGTTGAACCAAGCCTCTAACCCACCTTGTCCTAGCAAACCGTTGTTTGGCTATATTACCGCTTTGCTCAGCCCCTCTTATAGCGTTGTTAGTTGCAGGTGAAGATTGGAGCTCGTTCCATGTTTGGAACATGGATATTTTGTTGGGATATCACAATATATCTTATTTAAGTAATGCATCTATATACTTGGTAAAGGGTGGAAGGCTCGGCCTTATGCCTGGTGTTTTGTTCCACTCTTGCCGCCCTAGTTTCCGTCATATCGGTGTTATGTTCCCAGATTTTGCGTTCCTTACTTGGTTGGGTAATAATGGGAACCCCTTGACAGTTCGCCTTGAATAAAACTCCTCCAACAATGCCCAACCTTGGTTTTACCATTTGCACTAACAACCTACCACCTTCCCTTGGGTTCTGCAGACTCAAGGGTCATCTTTATTCTAACCCCCTCGGGCCAGTGCTCCTCTGAGTGTTGGTCCGAACTGAGCTGCCTGCGGGGCCACCTCGGGGAAACTTGAGGGTTGGTTTTACTCGTAGCTAGTCTCATCTGAGTGTGCCCTGAGAAAGAGATATGTGCAGCTCCTATCGGGATTTGTCGGCACATTCGGGCGGTGTTGCTGGATTTGCTTTAACTTGTCGAAGTGTCTTGTAGAACCGGGATACCGAGTCTGATCAGAACGTCTCGGGAGGAGGTCTATTCCTTCGTTGACCGTGAGAGCTTGTCATGGGCTAAGTTGGGACTACCCTGCAGGGATTTGAACTTTCAAAAGCCGTGCCCACGGTTATGGGCAGATGGGAATTTGTTAACGTCCGGTTGTAGAAAACCTAAAGTTGACCGTAATTAAAATACATCAACCGCGTGTGTAACCGTGATGGTCTCTTTCCGGCAGAGTCCGGGAAGTGAACACGGTGTTGGAGTAATGTTTGACGTAGGTTGTTCTAGGATCACTTCTTGATCATAGTTCCACGATCGTGCTTTGCCTTCTCTTCTCGCTCTCATTTGCGTATGTTTAGCCACCATATATGCTAGTCGCTTGCTGCAGCTCCACCTCATACCTTTTACCCTACCTATAAGCTTAAATAGTCTTGATCGCGAGGGTGCGAGATTGCTGAGTCCCCGTGGCTCACAGAAACTTCCAAAACCAGCTTGCAGGTGCTGATGAGTCCGTGCAGGTGACGCAACCTAGCTCAGGAGGAGCTCGATGAAGACTTTGTCCGTTGTGTTGTTTCGTTCTAGTTGATCAGTAGTGGAGCCCAGTTGGGGTCGATCGGGGACCTTTGTCGCATTTGGGGTTCTTCTTTTATTTTGGTTCCGTAGTCGGACCTTGAGTGTATTTGGATGATGTAATGCTTTATTCATGTAGTTGTGTGAAGTGGCGATTGTAAGCCAGCTATGTATCTCTTTCCCTTATGTATTACATGGGTTGTGTGAAGATTACCTCACTTGCGACATTGCTTTCAATGCGGTTATGCCTCTAAGTCGTGCTTCGACACGTGGGAGATATAGCCGCATCGAGGGCGTTACATCGACACCTTTGACCTGCTGACATCACCTTGACGTCATGCTGACGCAGTAATACATTTTCTGGATTTAGTTCAAATTATAATAATTCAGAAAATTCCAGAAAATGCCCAAAACTTCTAAAAATCATAGAAAATCAACCGTAACTCCAAATGAGATAAATTATATATGAAAAATTATCAGAAAAATCCAATCTGTCCATTTATGCTAGTTTCATGCATGTTAGAACACTTTAACCTTGCTGTTTAGGTGAAACAAGTTAATGCACTTATATGACTTCATAAAATGGGTTTGCATTTGAATCCTTGGTTCAAATGGACTCATTTCAATATGTTCTAGCTTGCATTAGCCCAAAACACATTCATATTGCCATGTCATAGCATGCATCATATTGTTGCATATCGTCATGTGTTGATTGAGTTCTTTCTCAGTTGCCGGTGTTTGTCCCCCCTCAGTAGACGTTGATCCAGCGATGAATTCGATGACACCGATGAAGAACTATACTATCTTCAGAAGTGCCAGGCAAGCAAAACCCCCTTGTTCATTCCAATACAATCCCACTCTCTCGCTCCTGCTCTCTTTTACTGCATTAGGACAACAGCGATTCAACTGTTACCTGGCGCTTACCTACAGCCCAGAGGCCCACTACTGTGCGGCCCAGCCCACCAGGGGCATACCTGTCTTCAACCTCTTCCTACTGGCAGAGGCAAGACGAGCACGGCACCCGCGCGTGCCGGCACGCAGCTGCCTGCCTGGCCTCCCCTGGCCAGCGCGGTGCCGCCCACGACACCCTGGGACCCCCTCTGCTTCTCCCTCGCTCTCTGGACCTCTCTTCCCCTCGCTCCTCTGCTTTCTTCCCCTAGCGGAGCTCGCCGTCGCTGCTCGTCACCACCACGGCCACCGAGCCCCCCCTTGCCTATCCAGCTTGTCGCCGAGGTCCGCCATGCCCCGAAGCCCCTCTACGACGAAGATGAAGACCCCGGGAGCCCCGCAGCATCGCCACCACCACCATCTCCGTCCCCTGCCTTGGCGGCCGCCGTCGCACGATTCGCCGCTTGCTGGTCGTCCCCGAGCCCGCTAAAACCACCGCCGGCCCCTTGTGAGCTCCTCTTCCTTTCCTCTCCGTCCTCTTGCTCGCGCGCCTGCTCTAACTGTGCTAGCCGTCGCATCCGTGAGCTCACCGCCGGCGTCCTTGTCGCCGCCGTGGCCACAGCCACCGCAGCTCGTGTCCGAGCACACCATCGTGCTCAGCACGATCCCATGAGCCCGCAGACAACCGCAGCGCCCCCTCCCGTGCTCTGTAGCGCTACCCCGAGGATGCCCGAGCTGCTGTCGCCGCTGAACCTCGTCGTCGGCCACTTTTCCGGCCACCCCAGCTCCTACCACCACCCCCAATGGATGCGCCTCACTCCCAGGAACCCGTAGGTGCAACCCACGGATCGAATGGTGCCCTGTAGAGCATTTCCGAGCCGCCCCACCGTCTCTATCATCGCCGGCGGCTAAACGCCGGTGACCCCTGACCCGTTAACCAGCATGGGTTGACCCCACTGCCCGGTTTGACCTCCCCCTCTCTCTCACTGACTTACGGGCCCCGCCCGACTAATTACTCTAGTTAGCGCTAATTAGCTAGTTAGGTTAGTTACTACAATCGCTGACCAGTGGGCCCAGGCTAGTTAGTTAGGGCTAACTAACTTAGTTAGTTGACTGGGTCACTGACCAGTGGGTCCCACTGGTCAGGTTTGACCTAGTCGACGCCTTTGACCTGCTGACATCACCTTGACGTCATGCTGACGCAGTAATACATTTTCTGGATTTAGTTTAAATTATAATAATTCAGAAAATTCCAAAAAATGCCCAAAACTTCTAAAAATCATAGAAAATCAACCGTAACTCCAAATGAGATAAATTATATATGAAAAATTATCAGAAAAATCCAATCTGTCCATTTATGCTAGTTTCATGCATGTTAGAACACTTTAACCTTGTTGTTTAGGTGAAACAAGTTAATGCACTTATATGACTTCATAAAATGGGTTTGCATTTGAATCCTTGGTTCAAATGGACTCATTTCAATATGTTCTAGCTTGCATTAGCCCAAAACACATTCATATTGCCATGTCATAGCATGCATCATATTGTTGCATATCGTCATGTGTTGATTGAGTTCTTTCTCAGTTGCCGGTGTTTGTCCCCCCTCAGTAGACGTTGATCCAGTGATTAATTCGATGACACCGATGAAGAAGTATACTATCTTTAGAAGTGCCAGGCAAGCAAAACCCCCTTGTTCATTCCGATACAATCCCACTCTCTCGCTCCTGCTCTCTTTTACTGCATTAGGACAACATCGATTCAACTGTTACATGCTGCGGTAGTTGAACCCCTTTCCTCTGTATGACCTATCATTGCCACAGTAAATAGATGAAACCCACTAGCATGAGTAGGAGTTGTTTGAGCCCTGATGTGCCTACTCATCCATGCTTGTTTGTCATTCCTGCTACTGCTTAGAGTTGAGTCAGGTCTGATTCATCGGGAATGAATTGGAATGTGGTGAACATGTCCTACTGTTGAGAGCTAAGCGTGTGAACACGATTTGGTAAAGGTAGCGGTGAGAGGCCATGTAGGACTACATGGTGGGTTGTCTCATTGAAACCGTCCTCAGAAACCGTCCTCAGAAACTGAGTTCCGCGTGGACTTCAACGTTTAGCTTGTTACCTCAGCTACGATCTTGTGCCCTCGGTAGGATCTGGTAGATAGTCAGGCTTCTCAGCCTTTTTCATTTGTAGATGTCTGTACTCAAACATGTTAAGCTTCCGCATGTGCTTTGACTTGTATGCTCTGAATGTGGGGTCATGATACCCATGCTTGTAATATCTCGCTCCTCGGAGCCTAATGAATAAATACTTGAGTCATAGAGTCTTGTTGTGATGCCATGTTGTATGTACTCATATCGGGCATATTGTGTGTATGATTGAAATGCTTGGTATGAGTGGGATCCGACAATCTAGTTGTTTATCCTTGGCAGCCTATCATATGGGGAAATGTAGTCTAGTGCTTTCTGAGCGATAGTAGTCCGCTACAGCCTGGTTCACCGGAGTCCTGCTAGCCTAGCACTACTGCTCGGAACACTTGACTGGCCGGCATGTGTTTCACTTCGTTCTTGTGTCTGTCCCTTCGGGGAAATGTCACGCAGTGACTTCCAGAGTCCTGCCTAGCCTGCTACAGCTCGGGTTACCGGAGTCCTGTTAACCCAGTGCTACAGCCCGGATTCACGTTGATGACCGACATGCTCGATGTCATTCATGTATGCCTGTCCTCATGGGTTAGCGCCGCTTTGGGTTCACAACTAGCCATGTCGGCCCGGGTTCTCTGTCATATGGATGCTAGTGACACTATCATATACGTGAGCCAAAAGGCGCAAACGGTCCCGGGCCAGGTAAGGTGGCACCCGCGGGAATACCGTGCGTGAGGCCACAAAGTGATATGATGTGTTACATGCTAGATCGATGTGGCTTAGGATCGGGGTCCTGACAGCTTTGGTATCAGAGCCTGACTGCCTATAGGATTACCAAGCCAAACTGGTCGAAGTTGAGTCTAGAAATGCTTTAGTTATATAAGGGAATTGATTGTGGAAGGGAACGTAAGGCTCTTTTTACTCCTTATACCTCATGGCCTTCTGATCTGAGTCAACCTCTTCTCTTCTACGGGGATTAAGAACTAGGCCTTCTCATCTATCTATCAGGATGGCGTGTTACTAATCCATAGACTTATAAGATTGTTGGATTTAAGCCCCAGTTCAGTTTCTCCTACTTCCGTGTGTTCATAGTTGGTCTCGGAACCTTGATATGATGTTGTTAAGTGACTATGCAAATCCTTGCGAATGTCTCAAATCTTTTTCTGAGCATTTACAGCCGTTATGCTGTCCGAGTCATCCCAGGTCTCCAAATAGTCTGATGCATTTGCAAATTCCTTCTTCCGTTACCGACGTTCCTTTGGGCCAGTTTATCCACCCTAATCGGTCAGTTGAGGTACTCTGTTGTCTCGACATATATGTTGGAGCTATTATTATGACCCTAGGTGTTTTAGGGAGTCACCTAGTAATCTAGCCATGTTTTGTGTTCTGGTGTGATGATTCTGGCCACCATTCTCGAAAGCATCCCGTGATGCCATGTAGTGGTAGGTATCCTATTCATGGGTTCTTGAACCCGAGATTCACCCTACTTATCTCATGTTGATAGTGTTGCTAGTTCCTTTAGGATATTAGTAACCTTTGCGATAGTCCTCGAGGTCCGTGGTATTTCCTTCTTCCAAATACCATGAACCATTAAGGAAGAAGTTCTTTGAACCAAAAGCTCACAATTAGAGTACTCTTGAGGAGTTCTCCATCCATAATTGTGATTCTGCCAGTTCTACCTTTCTGAATGGGTTATCTGGAAGAAACCTGTTGAACTTGGTTCGACATATTAATCTATGCATCCACAACTCAGAAACATATATGTTCCTTGATTTGTTTCTCTTCAGTTGTATTCCGACCATCCTCTATCAGTTGATAGCCAAGAGTATGTGTGCATTTGTGTTCATCGATGCCTATTATTCTTGTGGTCCGTCAAGCCATTCTATTCCGGAATGAGTAGGAGAAACAAACTCCGGTACCTCATCCATATCTAGGATTGGGTCAAAGCAATTGCATTCCGTGGATCAAAATGCCAATCCAGCTTTTGATTCTGTTCTACCCTGAAGTATTGCCCTCTTGATGTCAGGAATGTCATGATAATTGCACCAACTCTTATGAATTCTTGATGCAGTGATACTTCTCGCCATCATCATTCGTTCCTCGGTTCCGTGTTGTTGCAACCGGAATACCGACATGCGAACCGTGATGTGTGAAATCAATACTCCTAGCAACCCCGTTGCTTGGTGGTTAATGGACGGTAATCTCATTCTTGGTGTGTTGATTATGGAATCATCGTTCTAAGATTGATCGTGCTACCTAGTCCATTTTCCTGGTGCACTCCTCGATCAATGAGATAGGATCAATGAGTTAGGCCTGTGTCAAACCCTTGCTTTTTTGATCATATCATCCTGCCCTGAAAAGCAAGATTGTTCTTGAGCTTAGTAACTTATCGGTGGTTCGTGATGTTCCGAATATCTTCTCAGAAGTATTACCAGGTTGTTCCCTGACCGTTATGTGGAGTTTGTGATCAAGTTGGTTTCTTGTAAACCACCCTTTCTCCAAGAATCTGTGTTGGATACCCTAAGCTAGTTGGTTGAGCAAAACAACAACTTGGAGAGTTGGAAGATGGAAGCTTGTCCGACTTAGTTCATCATTAAGGGATATTCTTGTGTAGTGTGCATTGAAGAAAGATGATATCTTCATCGATTGGTCCATGTGATCAGTTGTTGGATCTATTGCCTTGTCAAAACTTTGACTTGAGTATGGGCTATCGTCAAGTCAAATCAGAACCAACGATGTTCGTAATGTTGTCTTACTCGTGGTTGATCCCTCGAGCATACACCACTACATCTTTTGGTCTGACCAATGCTATCACCGTGTTCACATGATGGTGGAAGTCCAGTGATATGGAAATTCCGATGAGTTGTTGTTGAGCCCATCAGCAGCATTTTGTCTTCCCCATGATTCATGTTGAACATCAAGCTAGTATTGGAAACTTTTGTAAGCATTATCTTCATGTCCCATTCATGAAGCACATGTTTGGTGTAAGAAGTGACTTTCTCCAAGTTCACGTGCATTAGGTGTAAGTTGCCGCCTTGAATTCGAGAAAGATTGTTTTTGTTTCCTCTGGTACCATCCCAAGTCAGTTATGCATGTGCGAATGTATTCTATGGTTTGGTAGATTAATTACCTCCACTCCATATGTATTCCCTAGCACACCAAGACAATGATTGATTTGTTCAAGGATAACAAGTTCAACTGCTATTCCCGAAGGGCCTGGACGGACATGCACAAGACTTCGTTATCTTCAATGAGGGTTCCCCACTTGAACTCGGTAGTGTTTTATTGTAAGACTACTATGTGGTCATGCTTGTCTGAGACAACGTGTTCACATATGTGTTAGCAGAACCAGCTCATGTTTTGGAGCTTACTACCATAGTCCATTTCCCGAGAATCTTGCAACGCCATCTCGTCGATTTGTGTTGCAAACTTTCATTTTCTTCTAGACTCGATGGGTCTGGAATATCCTGTTACCAACCAGATCTGAATCTCAGGCAGATATGATGGTTGGAACTTTTCTAGGATCTATGATGTTGGTCCCGACAAGGTTGATGTTCTGGCCAACACACCTAGCCGGAAGATCTATCATTGTGGAATCTTGATTGAGCTATTTCCCCATCTTCTCCATGAGGATTTAGTGCAACTTATTCTAGAAGTTGTTCCTCAGGGGTCGTTGTGCTCTCGGTTCCCTCGATTATGCTAGAACCATTCAAACAGTGGAATCACTCTCTACTGTTGAGTTTATCCCTAGTTATTAGAATCATTCCCACATTTGCATTTTGTTCCCAGCTTGCACCGCCATTGTGCCATTCTATCTTGGACTACCTTCCCGGTAATTCTTGGTCAGGATCATCTTCAACAGTGGTACTACCATGGGTTCCATCCATTTCCGATGATAAGCAAAAATCATCCATTGCGTTGCCTTCAACAAGGTAGTTCACATCACCCATTCTAGTCCGGGTATGCCATCCCTTCGTACTCCTCTAAGCGATTGTTGTGATTTGCCTTAGACTGGTATAAAGAGTTTCAATGATCTCTGAATCAAAAGTAATCCTTTTTGCCACTTAAGGGAATATTTCTACGAGACACCTTTCCCTAAGGTGTCCCGTTATGGAATCATGGCAATTACTTCCTCGCTACTTTGAAACCATGCACCATCCTACTCCAGCGTGGAATTGTTGCCTACCAATTTGAACCCCTGTCATCTATTACCTCCCATCTCTCTCGATGTGTGTTTTGTGTCTCAGCCCAAGAGATGTTTTAACATCTCACTCCATGAGTTGATCTTGAGTTGCTCGATCTTTGAGAAGATCATTTCCTGTAGAGTTTCCTTCTGCCATCATCGTGTTGGATGAAGAGCTCAGACGCAAAGACGTCAAGATCAATTGGAGAAATGAATCAACATCTTCGAGAAGGGCAGTTGGATCGAGAAGATCGTGTTAGCTTTGTGTTCCCGCTATCTTCTTACCTCATGTCTTTAATCTCGGGACGAGATTCTCGTTTAGTGGGGGTGAGTTGTCACAGCCCTAGAATTTGGTTGCAGAAAGTGGCTTTGCATCCATGCATCATGTTTAAATTCAAGAAAACTTGAATTGAGGAAATTTGAAAGCCTCAAAATTTTTAATTAAAAGAAGGGCAAATAACCCTGGAAAATGCATCCAATGTTTCCAAAATGCTCTTCAATGATGTTTAATATTTTTGGCAAGGGTTTTGGTCCAAACCAAAAATATTGAACATTTTTGAGGAATTATTTTGGCCATTTGGATTTAAATCAATAAATATTTGAGTTGGATTTAATTCTTCTATAAAAGAATTGCAAGTCCAACAATTCTGAAAAAACCTATGAGTGGCTTTGAATATATTGCATCAAGCCACATAAATATTTTCAGAAGCTACTAAATGATTTGGGCTGTGAATCAAATCAAAACAAAACAAAATAAATAGAAAACTGAAACAGATTGAGAGAGAGAAGGATTACCTGGCGCTTACCTACAGCCCAGAGGCCCACTACTGTGTGGCCCAGCCCACCAGGGGCATACCTATCTTCAACCTCTCCCTACTGGCAGAGGCAAGCCGAGCACGGCACCCGCGCGTGCCGGCACGCAGCTGCCTGCCTGGCCTCCCCTGGCCAGCCGGTGCCGCCCACGACACCCTGCGACCCCCTCTGCTTCTCCCTCGCTCTCTGGACCTCTCTTCCCCTCGCTCCTCTGCTTTCTTCCCCTAGTGGAGCTCACCATCGCTGGTCGTCACCACCACGGCCACCAAGCCCCCCCTTGCCTATCCAGCTTATCGCCGAGGTCCACCATGCCCCGAAGCCCCTCTACAACGAAGATGAAGAACCCGGGAGCCCCGCAGCGTCGCCACCACCACCATCTCCGTCCCCTGCCTTGGCGGCCGCCGTCGCATGATTCGCCGCTTGCCGGTCGTCCCCGAGCCCGCTGAAACCACCGCCGGCCCCTTGTGAGGTCCTCTTCCTTTCCTCTCCGTCCTCTTGCTCGCACGCCTGCTCTAACTGTGCTAGCCGTCGCATCCGTGAGCTCACCGCCGGCGTACTTGTCGCTGCCATGGCCACAGCCACCGCAGCTCGTGTCCGAGCACACCATCGTGCTCAGCACGATCCCATGAGCCTGCAGACAACCGCAGCGCCCCCTTCCATGCTCTGTAGCGCTATCCCGAGGATGCCCGAGCTGCTGCCGCCGCTGAACCTCGTCGCCGGCCACTTTTCCGGCCACCCCAGCTCCTACCACCACCCCCAATGGATGCGCCTCACTCCCAGGAACCCGTAGGTGCAACCCACGGATCGAATGGTGCCCTGTAGAGCATTTCCGAGCCGCCCCGCCGTCTCTGTCGTCGCCGGCGGCTAAACGCCGGCGACCCCTGACCCGTTGACCGGCATGGGTTGACCCCACTGCTCGGTTTGACCTCCCCCTCTCTCTCACTGACTTACGGGCCCCGCCCGACTAATTACTCTAGTTAGCGCTAATTAGCTAGTTAGGTTAGTTACTACAGTCGCTGAACAGTGGGCCCAGGCTAGTTAGTTAGGGCTAACTAACTTAGTTAGTTGACTGGGTCACTGACCAGTGGGTCCCACTGGTCAGGTTTGACCTAGTCGACGCCTTTGACCTGCTGACATCACCTTGACGTCATGCTGATGCAGTATTACATTTTCTAGATTTAGTTTAAATTATAATAATTCAGAAAATTCCAAAAAATGCCCAAAACTTCTAAAAATCATAGAAAATCAACCGTAACTCCAAATAAGATAAATTATATATGAAAAATTATCAGAAAAATCCAATCTATCCATTTATGATAGTTTCATGCATGTTAGAACACTTTAACCTTGTTGTTTAGGTGAAACAAGTTAATGCACTTATATGACTTCATAAAATGGGTTTGCATTTGAATCCTTGGTTCAAATGGACTCATTTCAATATGTTCTAGCTTGCATTAGCCCAAAACACATTCATATTGCCATGTCATAGCATGCATCATATTGTTGCATATCATCATGTGTTGATTGAGTTCTTTCTCAGTTGCCGGTGTTTGTCCCCCCTCAGTAGACGTTGATCCAGCGATGAATTCGATGACACCGATGAAGAACTATACTATCTTCAGAAGTGCCAGGCAAGCAAAACCCCCTTGTTCATTCCGATACAATCCCACTCTCTCGCTCCTGCTCTCTTTTACTGCATTAGGACAACAGCGATTCAACTGTTACATGCTGCGGTAGTTGAACCCCTTTCCTCTGCATGACTTGTCATTGCCACAGTAAATAGATGAAACCCACTAGCATGAGTAGGAGTTGTTTGAGCCCTGATGTGCCTACTCATCCATGCTTGTTTGTCATGCCTGCTACTGCTTAGAGTTGAGTCAGGTCTGATTCATCGGGAATGAATTGGAATGTGGTGAACATGTCCTACTGTTGAGAGCTAAGCGTGTGAACACGATTTGGTAAGGGTAGCAGTGAGAGGCCATGTAGGAGTACATGGTGGGTTGTCTCATTGAAACCGTCCTCAGGAACTGAGTTCGGTGTTTGTGATCCATGAACAGTTACTACCACACATTGGGTTCCAGTAACTCGACCCCTCTCGACTTATTAATCAACTTGATCTCTGTCCAAGAGTTGCAACTAGTTTCTGGTGTTTGTAGGTAGTGTTAGTAGTCTACCAAGTGGCACCCGGTACAGGTGGGCTTGGGACAGACTAGGCACCGTGGCACGGTGTACCAAGCGTAGATCCACCCGTCGAGGTGGGCTTGGGAACCCTGCACACATCATTTGGGGCCGTGAGCGACACCCCGGCCGGATCTCCTTGCGGATGGAACCCGAATAGGCGATAAACCTGGACTAGAGACTTGTGTGGTTAGTCAGGTGGTGGCCGACTCCCTCGCCAGGCTTCCGCTTGAAGGTTGCCGAGATACACGATGTGTACATGGTGGTAAGTGGCGAGAGCGTGTGTGAAGAAGTACACCCCTGCAGGGTTAACATCATCTATTCGAATAGCCATGTCCGCGGTAAAGGACTTCTGGGTTACCTATATCAGTTCATACACAAGTGAAAGTGGATACTCTAAAATGCGCAAGATAAGCGTGAGTGCTATGGATGGCGTTCTCGTAGGGAGACGGGAGCGGATCCATAGTGGTGTATTGATATGGTGAATATGTGGACTCATGTGCGCCACCTCAAAAGAGTTACTTGAAGTCGTAATTTAGGGTAGCCACCGAGTCAAAGCTGGCTTGCTACAGTTAAACTCCACCACCCCTTTATTGATACCGATGCATATGTAGATAGTTCTGATGTAAGTCTTGCTGGGTACATTTGTACTCACGTTTGCCTATTTTATGTTTTGCAGAGAGACGTCAGTCTCGCTAGTAGTTCCGCGTGGACTTCGACGTTTAGCTTGTTACCTCAGCTACGATCTTGTGCCCTCGGCAGGATCTGGTAGATAGTCAGGCTTCTCAGCCTTTTTCATTTGTAGATGTCTGTACTCAGACATGTTAAGCTTCCGCATGTGCTTTGACTTGTATGCTCTGAATGTGGGGTCATGAGACCCATGCTTGTAATATCTCGCTCCTCGGAGCCTAATGAATAAATACTTGAGTCGTAGAGTCTTGTTGTGATGCCATGTTGCATGTACTCATATCAGGCATATTGTGTGTATGATTGAAATGCTTGTATGACTTGAGTGTCGGGTCATGTGACCCCTACCTGTATGAACATGTTATGTATGGCTCTTTGGAGCCTTTAAATAAAGTACTTGAGTTGTAGAGTTTTGTTGTGATGCCATGTTGTATTTGCACATATCGAGCATATTGTGTGTATGATTGAAATGCTTGGTATGAGTGGGATCTGACAATCTAGTTGTTTATCCTTGGCAGCCTATCATATGGGGAAATGTAGTCTAGTGCTTTCTGAGCGATAGTAGTCTGCTACAGCCCGGTTCACCGGAGTCCTGCTAGCCTAGCACTACTGCTCGGAACACTTGACTGGCCGGCATGTGTTTCACTTCATTCCTGTGTTTGTCCCTTCAGGGAAATGTCACGCGGTGACTTCTGGAGTCCTACCTAGCCTGCTACAGCCCGGGTTACCGGAGTCCTGTTAGCCTAGTGCTACAGCCCGGATTCACACGTTGATGACCGACATGCTTGATGTGATTCATGTATGCCTGTCCTCATGGGTTAGCGCCACTTTGGGTTCATGACTAGCCATGTCGGCCCGGGTTCTCTGTCATATGGATGCTAGCGACACTATCATATACGTGAGCCAAAAGGCGCAAACGGTCCCGGGCCAGGAAAGGTGGCACCCGTGGGAATACCGTGCGTGATGCCGCAAAGTGATATGATGTATTACATGCTAGATCGATGTGGCTTAGGATCGGGATCCTGACATCAAGCCCAGGGCGGCCCGCGCGGGGGCTCCGCGCGCGCCCGCGGGCTCCAAGGCTACTTCAACGCCAGCGAAGCTGTTAGCACCGGACCGGCGGCGGCGCTGCCCCCGCTCCCGGTCCATGAAGAAGAAGGACCCGATGCGACCCACGGCCCCAGTGGACAGCCGCGCTGCCACCCCACGATGGGCGCGTCAGGCAGGACCATGTGGCACGCGGAGCACTACGGTGTGGCCTTCGGGATGACTGCGCCAGAGGAATACGTGCACCTCATGATGGACCAAGGACACCCTCACGAGAGCGAACAAGGCTCGCTCCTCAGCCCAAGCTGGGGGGACGAGGCACTAGAAGCTGAGCCTTTCCAGGAGCCCCAGGACGGTCCCACCGGCCACGCTGGAGGCAACGATTATCGGGTACCGCTAATTCTTCAGGAGCAGGTATACACTAACCATGGATCGCAGGAGGTGCAGGTCGCCACAACGAGCGGCCGCCCCGCTCCCACAGTCTCCTACCCCTCAGGAGGAGGGCGCAGGGGGCTGCAGGAGAGGGGCCGAGATCCGACATCACCACCGCGGCGTTCGGAGCAAGGTGTTCTCAGGAGGTAGGCCCTCTGCTGGGGAGGTGCCTCAGGGCCTGCCCCTGGCGGAGGACCCGTGGTCGTCGGGGAAACCGCTGGCGACCGCTCTACCCCATCGGGCAGTGTCCTGGTTTCCGGTCGTCGTTGATGGCACTAGAGTGTGGCGCAAGGCGGGGCCCTCATCTGGCGATATGAAGCAAGGCCAGTACCTGTGAAGAAGGCCCAGTGCCTGTGAAGCTCGCCGCCCCGTGACACTCTCACGTAATAATGAGTGGGCCTGTACACGCCCCGGAGTCTCAGGGGTGCCGGCCTCAGGCCCTGGGCTCCCTCCCACGCCAAGTGGCAGCACTTAGCTCCGCGCTGGTGAGAAGACGTCCAAGACTAGATTAGGTGCCGGACGCGGCCTTTTGTCTGCTTTCGTTGCTTTTCCCTTTGGTTGTCGCTTTCCCCCGCTGGATTCAAGTTGGATTCGAATTTGAGATTTGCGTGTGTTCGGGGAAGGGATGCTTAGTATCGTTCGAGCAATTTCTCGCGTTTTGGTTACCACTTCGCCTTAGCTGCCTCCCCTCGTGAGCCCCTCGCGAGCCGGGGCAGGCCTAGCTTGCGCGCAGCCCAGACTGCCGCCGCCGCGTCCTCTCAGGAGGGTGTTTTGCTGCAGGTCCTACGGATCCATTCCGGGAACACTCGAGACACCACAACCTCCCACAGGCTACCTTAGGGCCAGCACGGGACCAAGGTAAACTAGGCGACCAGCGCGTCGCTTAAGCCAACCACTAGGCGCGGGCGCATGGGCAATGTAGCGACTACTAATACGATGAACACAAGTTTTACATAAGGGGCTCCCCCTCCCAAATACTCTCACCGCCATCAGGCCAAAACCTGAGTTCTATTCATGCAGGGCAAGGAAGTAGGAATGATGCACAATCAGTCGGATAAATCCCCCAATGCGTCCTCAAGAGCACCGCCCGAGCCGCTGCTTGCACCGCTGAACTTGCCATCGCTGTCCGCGTCGCTGCCACTGGCGTCAGGGCCGTGCGCCGCACCGCCCTCGTCGGCAGCCACGACCACGCCATCGTTGTCTGAAGCGAAGGCCCTGATAAGAGCATCCACATTGTATTCCACCCAGCACGCCAGGTTGCCTCAGACGGCCTGGGGGACTGGGGTGATGGCGGTGTCGAAATCGAAGCGGGGATCCATATTGTGGAGATGGCTGAAGATGCGAGAAAAGGCACGCCCGAGCAGGGCGCGGCTCCTCTCCTCCACCAACCTGTCAGCCCTGACCGACTGCGCCTCCAGCTGCGTCACCACGTCAGTGAAGAACTGAAGATTGCCGGTATAGTTGACTGCATGCGGCTCACCAACAGCCGCCTCGCAGATGTTGCCCAAGGCTGCGTTGGCTCTCTCACGGAGCGTGGTGAGCATGGGGCCATGCTCATGCTCCAGGATCCGCCGTTGACGTATCTCATCCGCATTCTGGCACGCGACGGCCTTAGCCTCCTCCACCCGCTGCCGAAGAAGGAGCACCTCGGCCTGGGAGGTGGTTAACTCACCTTGCGAGACCTCAAGGGCGGCCCGGAAAGCATCGGCCTGCTGTGTCGCCCCCTCCAGCTTGGCTCTCAAGGCAGCAGTCCAGCCTTCAGCCTCGGCCCGGATCAACCCCAGCTTCTCCTCGAACTCGTGCTCGAGGTTCAAATGCGCCATCGCCACTCGACGTCCGACCTCCTCCAGGACGCGGGCTTCCTGTGCAGCGACATCATCCTCTGCCTGCGTCACCAAGCGCTCCCTCATGTCCAGACGCTCGTACTCGCGGGTACGTTCGGTGGCTTCCAGCGTCAGCTTCTCCTCACGCTTCTGGAGCTCTGCTGAGTTGCTAGAGGCCACCTTCATCGACCTGAGGGCTGCCTCGCATAGCTCCACCTGCTCCTCCAGTGAGTGGCCCCAGGCCAGGAGCTCCCGAGCCCGCTCGCCCGCTCCTCCGCCGCTGGTCAGCTTCCCGGGCCTCCTTAGTGGCCCAAGATCGAGCCTCCCGAGAGGCCACCAGCGACGCCTTGGCCTTTGCATCGTCAAGATCGCGCTGACGGCGCGCCAGGGTGATGGCGCCCTCCAGCTCACGCCTCTCTGCAGCCAGGCGCAGGCCCTCGGCCTCAAGGTGCGCGTCTTCATCAGCAAGCTCCTCACCAAGCAGGCTTACCGTGTCAGCCGCCCTTCGAAGGAACCCTTGGCGGAGAGCGCGGCGCTCCCGAGCACGCTCGAGCACGTCTTCCACGCCATCATCCACCCCAAGCAAGCGCCGGGGGCCACGAATCAGCACCCCCCCTCCGGGCTGGGGGCTGGGGGCTGGGCGCTGGCACCCTCGCGACTGTCGGGCACGCCGCGCCAGAAGCCCGGCCTGGGGCCAGCCCGTCTCTAGGTGAAGAGCACAGGGAGCGCCTCAGCCAATCGCAGTCCACGACCAGGCGGGAAGCCCACGGCAGGCTGGCTATGCCACGAGAAGGCCTGCGGAAGAGGATCATGAGGTGCGCAGGGCCATGATGCGCCTCGGGACGGTCCGCCTCTTCGATCGCCCTCACCACAAGGGCTCTGCTACTCGGGGCGCTTGAGGGCGATGGAGGGGGCAAAGCCAAGGGGGACGGCACCTCGGCCGTCTCCGCGAGCTCGGCTAGAAGGGGCCTGCGGAGAAAGGGTCAGTAAAAGCGACAGAAGGATCGGGAACTGGGAAAGGAGAAGGCTTACTCGTCATTGGCGAAGTACTTCCTACGCTTCAGCAGGCAACAAGGGTAATCGTCACCCAGGGCCTCCCTTCTCTTCCGGAGGGCCTCAAAGTCCATGCGGAAGCGGCCCAAGAGTTGGGCGCAAGGATCAACCTGCGACGAAGAAGGAGCATCAACGCGATCTGCGTCAGGGGCGCCTACCTGATGCGCGCTGCCAATCGCCTCGCCAAGGGAAGCAACCGGAGCCTCTGGGGCCTCAGTCGCAAGCGCTGAGAGCAACTGCTCGTCACCCTCAGCCTCAGTGGCACAGGCCCCAAGAGCCACTCCCTCATGAGCATCGCCCGGTGCCGTCACCCCGCCGGGAGCCCCCTCGGCCTCTGGTGCCTGATGCCTCCCTGCTCCGCCACTCGAGGAAGAGCCGCCTTGGCCGACTGGAAGGGCGGTCACCACCACTGGGTTCTCGCGAGGCCCCTGGAGGCCGGCGGGGCGCGGCCCCCACTCATCAAAGACAGGCATCTGCTTCACAAAATCGCCCCTGCTCTGGCAGAGGTACAGCAAGGCCCCTCCCTGCTGGATGCTGCCAGGGTTGGGGTCCCCAGTCAGGGTCAAGAGCGTTGTCCTCAGCACTTCAGGAGTCAAGTCCTCTTCCTGGAGCCTCATACGGTCATCGCGCCCCCTGAAGGCCCACATCCAGCAGGAGTGGCGTTGGAGAGGAGCAACGCGGCGTAGCAGGAACTCCTTCACCACCTTGGGCGCTGTCACGCCGAGCGACCTCAAGAACGCGAAGCGGTGCCAGACGAAGACGAGCCGGGAGCTCTCAAGCGTCTCCTGGCCCCAGCCCGAATTGGGGACAGCAGGCGAAGTTGGCTTCGACAGCAGGGGGCTGGGCACCCCTGCGTCCACATACAGCCACCGCTCGTGGAACCCAGCCGCGGGCGGGGGGAGCTTGAAGTCTATCCCCGAGGCCGCAGTCTCAGACGCGGCAATGAAGCTCACACACGCCCAGCATTGGGTAGGGTCGACAAGGCGCAGCGAGAAGAAGTGGCACAGCAAGGCAACCGAAGGAAGGATGCCCATCATAGCCTCGCAAACAAAGGCGAAGACCGAAAGGAGGGTGATGGATTCAGGACCCAGATGCATCATGTGGATCTGATAGTGGGAAAGCACGGCATTGAAGAAATCATAAAAGGGAGGAACCAGACTCGCCCACAGGGCGTCGGTGAAATATGGGACCTTGGTGACTGTCCTGTCGATGGAGGAGTGGGACGCAGGCCAGGACGTCATCCTCCCGCATTCATTGAAGATAGTGGCCAGAGCCGAGCTGACCTTGCCTAGGCCCTCGGCGGGGGCCGCCAACGGCGGCGGACCAGGCGAGGACGCGGGTTTCTTCCCTCTTCCCTTCTTCGTCGGAGCCATGGCGGTGGAAATGGGGGAAGTTCGAGATTGGGTCGAAAATAGAAGCTGGAGTTCGAGCGGAGGAAGGACAGAGGGCACTCGAGCGATAGAAAGGCGAGCGGCTGTGTACAACTACGAGTCCGCCTAGCATGGCGCAAAATCAGGAAGGCGTGGGGGAGCAGTGCCGCCCATGTCCAATCAACCGCCACGCGGCGCCCAAGGCCGCAGGCTGTTAGGGCCCGCGGCGCTTCGCCCTCGCCCTTCCGCCTCCCTGCACGGCCAAGTCCGGGCGCGCCTTGGGCCCGGGGGCTACTATCGGCGTTCTAGGAACGGGGGTCCCCAGACTTGCCTGCTTGCGGCCTGCGGCATGGCTCAAAGGGGGGCCCAGCATGGCCCATCTTCACCAACACAGACCCAAGACCCTCGTGAGGGGCCAAGCCTCGTGGGGCGGATGACGCGGAGCTTCCTCAGGCACGGCCTCATCAGGCTGGCTCGCGAGGAGGTGGAGAGATCAAGGCGGGGTACCTCACGAGGTGCCCATGACGCAAGCCATGACGACCGAAGGCGCCAGGCGGGTGCCAGCCCGCGCAGCCTCCTCCTTTCCTCTTTGGTGCAAAGGGAGCAAGCACAGCCGCAGAGTACCGAGGCATCAGGCAAAGGTTGCCATTTCGGTGCAACAAGACCAAGACCAGGAGGACTGCAAGACGGAGGTCATTGTGGAGCCCAAGACGGCGTCACCACCAGAGCTTTGTGCAGGCGAAGACTACTTTTGTCAGGATAGCTGGTACCAGCTGTTCCCCTTCAAATTAGCCCGCCATTGTTGGCTTCCTTCCCGCTCGATATTTGGGAAGAGGACCAGGGCCTCCATAAATAGGACCAGCCACCCACAGAACAGGGGGGACTAAGAAAGGAGAGAGAGAGAGAAGGGTGACTGAACTCCTCCCAACAGTTCATCGCCCCAGCCAAGAGCAGACCCTCGCGAGGCTGTTCTTCCTTGTATTGTTCCTCATCATCATCCCAAGAGGCAATCCACCACACCACACACTAGAGTAGGGTATTACACCACAACGGTGGCCCGACCAGTATAAACCCTGTGTCATTCGTGTTGTTCTTTCCATTGCTTAGATCTTAGCGAGGCGGAGGGGTGCAGGTAGGTAGGAAGCGAAATCTCTGTGCGCACGCCAGTGTTCGAACCTCAAGGGTCTGCCGGAACCCGAAATCCGATAATTATGTTCTGTGTATCCTTCGTGGTAGGTTCTGCCTCCGAGGATATCTCCGAGTATCCAACCGAAGGGAAGTACCCTACTACCACTCCATCAGGCAAGCAGCCCCATTGATCATACCGATACAATCCCATGTTCTCGCCTCTGCTCTCATTTACTGCATTAAGACAACAACGTTTCAAACTGCTGTGTGCTACAGTAGTTGAACCCTTATCCTCTGCATGACCTGTCATTTCCACAGTAATTAGATGAAACTCACTAGCATGTGTAGGAGTTGTTTGAGCCATGTATGTGTTTCCTACCTTGCTATGCATGTTATGCTTAGAGTTGTGTTAGGTCTGGTTCATCTGGGTGATGGGCTAGAGTGAAATGATTATGTCGGTAATGTGAGGGATGTGTTGAACATGATTTGGTAAAGGTACCGATGAGAGGCCATGTAGGAGTACATGGTGGGTTGTTTCATTGAGGTCGTCCATAAGAACTGAGATCTGTCTGCGTGATTTAAGATTCAGCTACTACCACAGATTGGGCCCTGAAATATGACCCCGCTCGACTTACTGACCCCTCTCGCCCTCTGTCCAGGAGTTGCAACTAGTTTCTGGTGTTTTTAGGTTATGTGTTGGCGGTCGTGCGTAATGATGACCCTAGGGGTGGGCTATGATGCGGTAGATACTCTGTGGCCGGGTATGCCGGGCGCCCGTTTGGCGTCCCGGGACCCTGTACACATCGTTTGGGGCCGTTGAGGACACCCCGGCCGGATTTCCTTGCAGATGGAACCTGAATAGGCGATAAACCTGGACTAGAGACTTGTGCGGTTAGTCAGATCGTGGTCTACACCAACGTCGGCTTTCGCTTGAAGTCTGCCGAGCGCATGTCGTGTGCAGACACTAAGTGGTGGAAACATGTGTGACGAAGTATACCCCTGCAGGGTATAAAACTATTCGAATAGCCGCATCCGCGGTAAAGGACTACTTGGTTGCCTATACAGTTCATAGACAAGTTAATGGATACTACTAAAAGACTCAAGATAAGTGTGAGTACCGAGGATGGCCCTCTCGTAGGATGACGAGGGAGGATCCCCGGTGGAGTATTGTGTTGGTGAGTAGTGGACTCGTGTGCGAAAACTATTTTACTAGTGGAGTCCCGTAGGATAGCTTAGCCAAGAGTCAAAGCTGGCTTGCTGCAATAACCCCACCACCTTCTTGAGAATGAGCATGTATAGTAGGTTCTAATGTAAGACTTGCTGAGTACCTTTGTACTCATGTTTGCTTAATTACTGTTTTCAGACGACAACACTGCCCCCTCCGATGGGTTTTATGTAGATCTCGACGTCGATGAGTGACTTGCCACCTAGGTGGTGATCATGGCCATGGAGGGCCCCAAGTAGATAGACAGGCTTCGAGAAGCCTTCTTGCTTTCTAGTGTCTGTACTCAGACTATTTGCTTCCGCATGTGCTTGTATGCTTGTATGACTTGAGTGTCGGGTCATGTGACCCCTACCTGTATGAACATGTTATGTATGGCTCTTTGGAGCCTTTAAATAAAGTACTTGAGTTGTAGAGTTTTGTTGTGATGCCATGTTGTATTTGCACATATCGAGCATATTGTGTGTATGATTGAAATGCTTGGTATGTGTGGGATCTGACAATCTAGTTGTTTATCCTTGGAAGCCTTTCTTATGGGAAATGTAGTCTAGTGCTCCTTGAGCCATAGTAGTCCGCTATAGCCCGGTTCACCGGAGTCCTGCTAGCCCAGCACTACTTCTCAGGACACTTGACTGGCCAGCATGTGTTTCACTTCGTTCCTATGTCTGTCCCTTCGGGGAAATGTCACGCGGTGACTTCCGGAGTCCTGCCTAGCCTGCTACAGCCCGGGTTCCCCGGAGTCCTGTTAGCCCAGTGCTACAGCCCAGATTCACACGCTAATGACTGACATGCTCGATGTGATTCACGTATGCCTGTCTCCATAGGTCTGTGCCGCTTTGGGTTCACGACTAGCCATGTCGGCCCGGGTTCTCTGTCATATGGATGCTAGCGACACTATCATATACGTGAGCCAAAAGGCGCAAACAGTCCCGGGCCATGGTAAGGCGATACTCGTGGGAATACCGTGCGTGAGGCCGCAATGTGATATGAGGTGTTACCGGCTAGATTGATGTGACTTGGAATCGGGGTCCTGACAGCTGCCGCCACCGTCAAGAAGCTATGACGAACACCATTAAGACGAGGGGGCTGGGGGCTTCCAGGAACCGCGTGCTATCGTGTGCATCTTGGGCGGAGCCTAGTCCCAAGCCTCGCAGCTTATCTTCAAGCAGTTTGCTCGTGAAGTGAATGTAGTCCTCCCCAACCTCGAAGCCACATGCCCGCTCAGATGGTCCCAGTGCCCCATCACGTTCAACTCGGCGTATTAGCTCAAGTGCGCAGCTATCGCTGGCGCCCTCCCGATGCTTTGCTCCCCGGTCATCAACAACGTGCAATTTACCAAGACCCTCATTGACGGCGGCGCAGGGCTCAACATCCTGTCCGTTGACATGTTTGACAACCTCCAAGTGCCATATGACCAGCTTCAGCCTACCAAGCCTTTCTCAGGAGTGACCGACGGTTCCACCACACCGATAGGGCAGGTCCGCCTCCCTGTCACCTTCGGGGAACGCAAGAACAACCGCACCGAGCTCATCGACTTCGACGTCGCGCACATCCGTATGCCGTACAATGCCATCCTCGGGTATCCAGCCCTGGCCAAGTTCATGGCAGTGACCCATCACGGCTGCAATGTCCTCAAGATGCCGGGAAGTGACGGGATCATCAAGGTCCCATGTGAAGAAAGACATGCGGTGTGCTCCCTCGAGCGTGCCTTCCAAGCTGCAGCAATCGATGACCCCGACAGCAAGGGCGAGGGCCCTCTTGAGGTCATCCCCAAGAAGAAGAAGCAGCAGCTGCGCCGTGCAGGACCTCAGGAGGGTGGCGTCACAGCCGGAGCCTCGTCAGGATCAGCGCCCGCTCCTGGGGCGCCTCCCTCCATCGCATAGGAAGGCGCACCCGGCGCCCTTCTCGGGCAAGGCTCGGGGGCTTTCTTCTGGAAGGCCTCAGACCTTTCCCACATCACGAGGGAGGCGCTTGGGCACCACTTGGAGGCATGCTTCATGGCACGTTTCCCTCGGGAGGGCACATGGCAAGGATTGCCCACCGTTTAGGACTTCATCACCAAGACCACCCAGAATTGCAAGACATGAGGGCCATGCGCGGCAACCACCGCTCACGAGGCGCAGCTTCCCATCCAGACGAGGATGTCGGGCTGCGCGTCTGCATCGATGTTCCAGGGCTCAACAGGGCCGCCTCTCAGGAGCTTTTCTGGCCTTCACGCGTGGGACGCTGCGAGGGCCCACCGCACAGCTACATTCGCATGCCCTTCGGCCTGCCGAGCATGTCGTCCGCCTACCAGCACCACTTGCGGCGCATCCTAGCGGCTCAGGAGGCCAGGCACGACACCGTCCTGATGGAGATGGAGACGGTCCTCAAGGAACCACCTGAGCCCCCAGAGCCTCCTGAGGCTCAGGCCCCTAGTGGCTCGTGAGGAGCAACCCCTTCGCTGCGCACCTTCAGCTGCCCCAACTCTCCTTTGTCAACATAACCAGGTGACATTTTCCAAGTTCATTTAGCTGGGAGCGCCCCTCGGGCTGCATCATTCTCAGGCCGCGTGGGTCCGTCCCTGTGGCATGTATCCATTTTTATGTCTTTAGTTTACCTTGTTGGGAGCGCCCCTCGGGCTGCATCATCCCCAAGCCGCTCGGGCCTGACCCAGTGGCACGTATCTCCCATGCACTTACTTAAGCCTGCTACTCTCATGTTTAATCTACCTATGATTACTACCTGCTCAATCGTCGCCTCCCACGGGGCCTCCTCACGCCGGCATGGCGCTGGTGCATGGGTCCGTCCCTGCCACGTCGAAAAACCTGAGCGGCCGAGCTCTGGCTCGCGGCACGCCCCGTGCATGTCACCTCACCGGGCCCTCAGTGCCTTCACCCCCTCGCGGAGCAACCAGCGGCAGGCTGGTAACCATAATGGCAGATCGTGTTCTTCCTGGTGCTGGATCGCAGGAATCTCACGAGGATAACACCAGGCGGAACCGCGAGCTCCCACCTATTCCAAGTAATCCGCTTGCACGTTAAAAGGGGGGCTCCTGAGCATCGCGACTCAGGAGCTCTTGCTGGCTCTCCAGCCCTCACCCCCTGGCCTTCACTACGGCACACGACCTGGCATACCAGCGGTGGCTGAGCTCGCTCGAGGGCCGGGACCTGAGGACGTAGAGCACAAAGGAGAGCATAGGAAAGGGGAAAGCTTGTATGGGCCTGACCTAGCTACATTGCGGATGTTCGCGCACAGGTCTAGCGCATCACGAAGAATCGACCCCGGACCGCCAAGATAAGTCATGAGCTCAGATCAACTAATCGTTGGAACCTAGGGGACACGCTCGCTGCAGCCTTGTTGCGGCAACGTCGCCTCCCTTTCTTATCTTACCACGACTGCTTGAGCGCTAAAGGGGACCCCCTGAGCATCGCGCCTCAGGAGCTCTGACTGGACCTCGGGCCGCTCACCTCCTGGCCTTGACCACGGCACGCGACCTGGCATACCAGCGACGGCAGAAGCTTGCCTGGGAACCAAGACCTGTCAGTGTAGAGCAACAAGCTGTCGCGAGATTGGAAAGGGAAGACCGAGCCTAAACAGGACTTGCACTCACAAGGCTTCCATAATTGGGATAATATTGACAAAATACATTGCAGACTCTTTACACGACCCCACGAGGTACTTCTCGATTCCTTGCAGGGAACAAAAGACAAGAATCTAGGAGAATCCTGTCTACACACCCCCCGTGGCCGACGCCATCATCAACATTGGGCCGCGGGAGGCCGGTGCCAACCCCATCCAGATCAGCAACGACAGTGGCCGGACTTTGCGGCCCTGCTCAGGGCGCGGCAAGAGCTTGGGGGCACGTAGATGTCGTTGCTCGTCTCCGGAGTCTCGTAGAGCTCGGGAGAACTGCTGGACTTGCAAGAATCACTGCCGTTGGAGCAGCCGCGAGCGGGGCGCGCCTCATCCTGGCGCTCCCCTTTGGGGCAACACTCCAAGTGGCGACCCTCCGCGCCAAAGACCTTGAAGAACAGTGTGGAGGCGCCGTTGTACTCGAAGTGGATCGCGAGGGCGCCCTCCGCATGGAAAACCCGCGCGACCTCGCCACAGCCATGGGTCATGAAGATCTTGCTGGTGGAGACTGCTTCAACCTCTGCTCTGGTCGCCAGAGTGTCGCAGTTGGCATGCTGCAACCAAAGTTCGAGAGGCCCCTCGGCGGCATCACGTCAGAGAAGAAGCGCGGGAAGCGGATCCAGGAGCCTGGGGGCATCGCCGCCCACAGCACAAGCTCGTGCGAGGAGTCCGCGGCATGGACTATAGGAGCGACGGCACTCGTCGCCGCAGTGCGTCAACCTTGGCCGCGGTGCGCGTGCCGACGCTCGTTGCTCCTTCCTCCTGAACCCCCGTCTTGGGTGTGCAAGTGCAGTGGATACACAGGAGGAGGCCGCTCACACCAAGGCCTCGTCACCACCTGCATCGCCGTAGTGTCGCTACGGTGGACCGACCTCTTCTTTGGCGTAAGTAGCGCCGGCATGTCGAGGGGAATCTTTCCTCTCTCGTCAGGTGAGAACCTTCGGATCGGCGCCATTGGAGTCGGTGGTGGAGCAGAGGAGGAAGAAGCAAGTGGAATGGAAGAAGTGGGGGACGGGGGCTCTGCCCCCCTTCCTCATTTATAGCAAGAGAAGGCCAACCAGCGCCCACCCACGATCACAGGTAATGATGGTTTTCCTTGCATGTCGCAGGGACTTGTCAAGTCGGGCAGTTGCCGAGGCAGCATGCGGAAGCAAAGACGCCCACGTCCAATCAGCCGCCATGCGTCAACCAAGGCCACAGGCTTTTGGGGCCCACAGCGCTCCGCGCTAGACCTTTGGCTTCGCCTTGAAGCCAAGCCTGAGCGTGCCTTGGGACCGGGGGCTACTGTCAGTGTTCTGGGAACGGGGGTCCCCAGACTTGCCTGCCTATGGCCCACGGCGTGGCTGAGCTAGCAGGTCTGTATGACCCATCTTCATCGACGAGGTATTCAAGACCCTCGCGAGGGGCCAAGCCTTGTGAGGCGGACGATGCAAGACCTCCTCAGGAGCGGCCTCGCCAGGCAGGCTCATGAGGGCGGAGAGATCAAGGCAAGGCAAACCTCACGAGGTCCTCGTGACATGAGCCATGATGATCAAGACCAGGCGGGCGCCAGCGCGCGCGGTGTCCTTGCTTCCTCTTTGGTGCCAAGGGGGCAAGCGCAGGCGTGGAGTACTGAGGCACAAGGAAAGGTTTCCATATCGGTGCAACGAGACCAAGACCAGTAGGACGGCAAGACGGAGGTCACCATGAAGCCCAAGACGGCGTCACCACCAGAGCCTTTGGCAGGCAAAGACTACTTTTGTTAGGATAAGCTGTACTAGTTGTCCCCTTCCAAATCGGCCATTGTTGGCTCCCTTCGTGCTCAATATTTGGGGAGAGGACCAGGGCCTATATAAGTAGAACTAGCCACCACAGTAGAAAAAGGGGGAAGGAAGGGATAACTCATTCAGAGGCATCTCACCCACACAAGTTCGCCAAGCAAAAGAACACCTCAACCTCAGGAAGCTGTTCTTCCCCTTGTACTATTCATCATCAGCCCAAGAGGCAATCCACCACCACCACACTGGAGTAGGGTATTACACCACAATCGTGGCCCGAACCAGTATAAATCTTGTGTCTTTGTGTGGCAAGTTCATGGAGTTCATTTGTGAGATCTTAGCGAGCTAGGGCGTGGATCGATAGGGAGAAAATCTTCGCACGCACCCTAGTGTTCGAACCTCGAGGGTTTCGCCGGATCCCGTGATCCGACATGCCCGTAGTGGGACGGGCTGAAGAGC
This sequence comes from Triticum dicoccoides, assembly GCF_002162155.2. Taxonomy (NCBI): domain Eukaryota; kingdom Viridiplantae; phylum Streptophyta; class Magnoliopsida; order Poales; family Poaceae; genus Triticum; species Triticum dicoccoides. The sequence continues at coordinate 150,393,534 of NC_041384.1, read as the reverse complement.
GCCAGCAGCGGCGGGGCTGCACCGTAGAACACCGCCGGTGGAGCTGCACTAGAGGGTGCCGTCAGCGGGACGGCGGAGGCGGCGGCGGACGGGCCGGTCGACGCCATCGGGCAGCTAGCGGTAGGTCGGGCAGCTCGGACGATCTGGCGAGCGGGCGCGGGTGATGCGGCTACGAGCGGCTCGGCAATGCGGCTGGTGTGTGCGTGCGAGCGATGCATGCTGGCGATCAGGATGGCTCAGCGGTGCGGGCCGCAGCCGCACAACGGCTCGGGGTGCTGAACCGGAGTGGTCGGAGATGGCAGTTCGACAGGGAAACAGAATGGCCGCTCAAATCGAGGATGAGTCGGACTGCAGCAAAGACCCGGCGGCTCGCAACAGAGGCAGCGACTTGGGCCTGCGAGGTTTGAAGGTGGCTGTAGCAGAGGCAGCCCTAAGCAGTGCTAAGCGAGGCACAACAGTGGCTTAGCCGAGGCGGCTCGGCGGTGCGGGCCACACGGGTCGGGTGGGAGGCAGCAGCAGCTTGCGTCGGGAGCAGCTTCAGCGGAAAAAGGTGGCAACAGTGGCTCGGGACGGGGCGGCTATAGTAGGTGGCTGGCGCGATGGGATCACAGGTGGCAGCACGTGGAGAAGTGAATCAGCGGTGGCCGATCGCAAGAGGAGGGCATGGGCGGCGGCGGCTTGGAGCGGGTAGATGTGCGGCGGCAGCGGTGGAGCGGGTAGACGCGCGGCGGCGGCCATGCGGGTAGATGCAGAGCGGCGGCGGTCGAGCGGAAGCGAGGAATGAAACCTAAAAAACTGATACCCTGTAGAAGTGTATGCTCCATCCAATGCAACCAAAAGACCGATCTGATGGAAGAGACGAGGCAGCACATTATACGTCAACACTCCCCCACACGTGTGGTTCCCTCAGGGCTAAACATGGACCGAAGTGGGCTGCAATTTAATTGCGCCAGCCAGGTCTTGAACTCATATATATGATGTAGGAATTGCATGATGTATTGCTCTTCGTGCATAGGCACGTATATATGATGCACTCCTATATATATGCCCACAAGGCTCAAGCAATACAACAACAATTCCATCATATCCCTCTCTCTCCCTTCTACATGGTATAAGTTTCCGGGTTCTAAACCCTAGCCGCCGCCACTTCCGCACCCGCGCACCACCCCCGGAGCGGTCGGCCTTAATGACCACCGATGGGGCCGCGCCGCCCGTATCTAGGGTTCGTCCACCGGTTGTGTTGACTGGCGCCCTAGAGAGTCTTTTTTTCCTCATCCTTTGATCGGTGTTCTGTTTTGGTTCTCCGATCTAAGATCGGTCTGTGTCACCGATCGCCGCCCGTCGACTTTTGTGCACCTCTACTTCGACATCCAGATCAACTGATGTACAACGGCGCCCCATCGCGCGTCCTAGCTTCATGCATGCAGCGGGGTGTGCTCTCGCGCGCTGTGCGATGCTGGCCAGCGGCGGCTCTCCCGCGCTGCATGGACACGCACGCTCTCGGCGTGGCCGTGTTTTTCCTACACGTGTGCATACGGTGTGGCCAGCCACTGGCTCACCATGCCATGATGCTTCTTCCGCAGTCTGCATCCAGGAGCCATGATGTGTGCAATGCTCCTATGCATGTACAGGTGGCAATATGCATGTCCCGTTCTGCATAGCCGTCGCATACCAGGAATTTCTAAAGATTGTCAAGTACGCACATCTCTCCAATCGAGCAACAGGCTGCCGCTGTGCCGCCGCGTCGGGCCGTCGCGCCGCCGCCCTGTGGTTCTCCCCGTGGCTGTACCGATCTGCACTGCCGCTTCGCCGCCCCTTCGAGCCATAGTGCCGTGGCACGTGATCCCCACCGCCGCCCTGAGGCCATTTCCGTGGTTGCACCACCTCGCGTGCTACCGCTTCATCGCCCCTTCTGGTCGTAGTGTCGCGGCCCGCGATCAACCACCGCACTGAGACCGTCCGCTCCAAGCCGTCCCCAAGGCTGCAACGGCCCTCGCACTGCCGCTGTGTCGCCCCATCGGGCCATAGCGAGCGTGGCACCCGATCCCTTATCAATCCATGGGAGGCGTAGGATGAATATTGTCTCTCTCAAACAACTCTACAATGAAATAACAAAGTGTCTCTTGTGTCCCGAACACACACAATGCAATGGTAAATTGTATAGGTGCACTAGTTCGGCGAAGAGATGGTGATACAAGTGCAATATGAATGGTAGACATAGATTTTTGTAATCTGAAATATAAAAGCAGCAAGGTAACAAGTGGTAAAAGTGAGTGAAAATGGTATTGCAATGCTTGGAAACAAGGCCTAGGGTTCATACTTTCACTAATGCAAGTTCTCTCAACAATGATAACATAACTAGATCATATAGCAATCCCTCAACGTGCAACAAAGAGTCACTCCAAAGTCACTAATAGCGGAGAACAAACGAAGAGATTATTGTAGGGTACAAAACGACCTCAAAGTTATTCTTTCTGATCGATCTATTGGGCTAGTCCTATAACACTACAAAAAAACACATTCATGACATTTTGGGCCGAACGAATTTTTTTCCTGTCATACATATGATACTTCTATGACGATAATTGTGACAAAACCCGACATCATCATAGATGTGGTGGGCTCCTACTTCTATGACAAAAAATCATGACAGAAAATGGGCTTTTCGTCCTGGGCGGGCCGGAGACGCAGCTGCATGACATTCTTTGGGCCGTCCATGACGGAAAAAACCGTGGTAGAAGCGAGGGGGAAGAAAATTTTGGGGAGTTCTCGGTTACGGTGGGAGGTCGGGGGCCGAGCGATGCACGTTTCTCTCGTACACGTTCGCGCGTGTGTGCGAGGCGTTGGCTCTAACTGAACCCAAGCGATTTCACTGCAGGCTACGCGTTACTGAACCCGAGCGATCGATTGATGGCTATTAACTAAACCCGATCGAGCGATTCCTTCGCTACTTCTGCTAACTGAAGCGGATCGATTGGATGAACAGTGAGCGTTGCGGGGGGGTGGATGAACAGTGAGCGGTGGCATTGCCTCTGGATGAACAGGACCCCGTGGTGTGGTGGAGGGCTGGATGAACAGTAGACGGTGGATGGGTGCCCGTGGAGGGGTGGTTGAACAGGACCCCGTGGTGTGGAGGGATGGATGAATAGTAGACGGTGGAGGGGTGGTTGAACAGTAGCCGGTGGAGTAGCGCGCGGTGGAGGCTGGATGAACAGGAGCCCGTGGAGGCTGGACGAGGTCGACGGTAGACCATGGAGGCTGGAGGAGGTCGACAGTGGAGATGAACAGTATACCATGGAGTCCCATTTTGTGGTACGCCACACCCCTCCTGATGAACAGGACCCCCGTTTCGACCGTAGGAGGTCCGTTTCGTCCGTTTTGCGGTACGCCACACCCCTCCCGATCAACAGGACCCCCGTTTCGACCGTAGGAGATCTGTTTCGTCCGTTTTGCGATACGCCACACCCCTCCCGATCAATAGGACCCCCGTTTCGACCGTAGGAGGTCCGTTTCCTCCGTTTAGCGGTACGCCAGACCCCTCCACATCAACAGGACCCCGTTCCGAATGTAGGAGATCTGTTTCCTCCGTTGTGCGGTACGCCAGGCCTCGTTTCCATCGCCTGTTCCGTCCAAGCCCTCCCGATGAATATGACCACGCATTCCGTTCCGACCCAGCCGGTTGGCTCCCACGCGTTTCGTTGCCTCCTGATGAACAGGACGCATTCCGTTGCCTCCCCATGAACATGACGCATTCCGTTGCCTCCCCATGAACACGACAACGATGTTGTTTCTCCGTTCTGACCCAGCCATGTACACGAGCCCAGGCCGTACGTATGCGCGACTAGGCATTCGAGACCCCGCCCGTATGTACACATACGTGGCCGTATTTTCTTTCTTGCACCCTGGCCGCTGTATGTACGTGTATATGCTACGTGTGCGCCTCTACTACGACACGTATGCGCCTCTACTACGACACGTGCGCACCTCTACATCCACCAGTATATATGTACATACACGTTCGCGACCAGAATGACAACGCTACGTACGCTTCGACCAGGTGGGTCCTGACTGTCAGGCACTTCCTTGCCTGCGAAGATGTAGCTGGTGGGTCCCAGCAGTCAGGGGGCGAATCGTTTTTTTCGGACGCACTTCCTTGCATGCAAAGATGTAGCTGGTGGGTCCTAGCAGTCAGGGGGGGCGAATCGTTTTTTTCGGATGCACTTCCTTGCATGCGAAGATGTAGCTCGTTGGTCCCAGCAGTCAGGGGGCAAATCATTTTTTTCGCGAACTATGTTGGCCCGTCTGGTGGGTCCCCGCTGTCAGGTGGAGGAAGAATTATTTTGCGCGTAACAAGGAGGCAGTTCCTTAGGGTTGTCGTGGACCCAGCTGCCAGCTTCTCCATGTGCAGTCCACATCTGATGGAAGTTGTTCCTTGACCATGTTGACCATGCCGCGCCGATAGCACCAGGGCGGTGGACGACGGCGGGGCCTAGGAAGGGGATGACAGGGAGTCGGGGAAGATGCGCCAGTGGATGCATATGCGAAGAGGAGTACGAGGGTTCACTGGTTCGGCTGCGCTGCCGTCACCGCAGAATAACAGGGGGTGTGGATGAGTGGAGGGATGGCCTGGCCAGCGGTGGGAGTAGTAGGGGCCGGTGAGGCCTCCGCGGCAGCACAGCCGGCTAAACATGGCAACAAAGTACATGGCAGGGATCCAAATGCTACACCACCCAAACATGGCAACAAAGTACATGGCAGGGATCCATTCATGATGCTTAACAAAAGATGAACACTGAGCTACGGCCAATTCATCCATTAACAGGTTCAAACAAGCATGGCAAAAGTGCAATTGCTAAACAGATCTCAGACTTAGTGAAATCAACACTTGTCTAGAATTTCAGATCATGTAGCACACCTTGGAGCATGAAAACTAAATGCTACAGGAAATAAACATGGCAAAGTAAAGCATGGCATGGAGCTACTCAAAGAGCTTAACAAAAGTCCCTTAGTGACCTTGAGCCAAAAGGGATCAGAAAATACAATTGTAAGCATGTGAACATGGCAAAAACATAATCAGATCACAGACTTAGTGAAAAACTGGAGCATGCAAATCAGATATCAAGTAGGCATGTTTACGAGCTCGATGCACTCACTACAGAGCATGTCATGACAATCTAAGCATACACCCATCAAGAATACACATAATACAAGCTAGACAAGGAAAGAACAATAACATAACAAGCACGGATCAACTACAACATCATCGGCAAAATCGCTAACAAGTAGACAATCTGCCCAGATTCACGAAATGACAAAAGTAGAGCTTGATTGACTCAATCTAGGGTGCTCCATAATTGTAAACAAAGGCATGGATGGATAGAGCACTACAAGATTAACAAAACATTCTTACTAATCATCCTCAAAAGAGGCATGGATCACTAGGAAACAACATGAACATATGACATATTGATAAGAACAGCTCAAGGACTTAGTGGAATTGCTAAGTCCCTGAAATCAGCATTAACGAATGCACCACTTTGCAAGCTTGTGCTAGTCACCACACACATCATAAAAATACATGGATGGCACCTCTGGAAAGATGACAAAGCATATAACAAAACATATGTAGAGCTCAGGGGCATATCATGCACACAATAATCATGGCAAAAATGACAAATAGCTAATTGGAGCAGCAGATCTGGCAACTATCTCAAGTAACACTCTTCCAAAAGCATTTCGGGCATCAATATTAACTTAAATGAAAATGATGCAATGAGATGAAATGATGTGCTCTCTGAGGCGAACATTTTGATATGCTATATGCCCAAAACGGATCTACGGATGCAAAGTTACGGCACAATGAACATGGCAAAATAGTCTAGGGTTTGAGGCAAAAGTCAACCCTAGCGGATCTTAGATCCAGCTCGGTGCGGACTCCGAGGATCAACGGCGCCGGAGTTCACTATAGCTTGCCGGAGGGGAGGAGGCGCACGGTGGTCGGACTTGCCAGTGCACGCCGGCGCGGAAGGCAGGCGGCGGGGGCGGCGGATGTCGGCGGCGAGGCTGTCGTGGTGGGGCGGCGAGGAGCGGCCGGCTCGGGATGGAGCTTGGCTCCGGCCGGCGAGGCGCGCTGCGGCCGCCGGCGATGGTGCGGTGGAGCTGGGCGGCTCGGGCGCCCGGAGATGGAGGAGAGGGCGGCGCGGGTGGCGAGGCGCCTCGGCCCGGAACGGCGACGGGAAGGGCCGGAGATGGGCTCTCGGGCCCGCGGCAGTGAAGTGGGTGCGCCCGCCACGTGGCGCGCTGCGGTTGGGGCGGCGGCGATGTCCGGCGCGTCTGGACGTGTCCGGCGCGCTAAGGACGAAAGGTCTAGGGTTTGGGGTAGGATTTGATCCGGATTTTCGGGGAGAGACCAATTTATAGGCATAGGGGGAGCTAGGAGAGTCCAAATGAGGTGCGGTTTTCGGGCACGCGATCATGATCGAACGCTCTAGATGATGGAGAGGATTTTGGTGGGTTTTGGGCCAAATTGGAAGGGTGCTGGGCTGCAACACACACGAGGCCTTTTCGGTCCCTCGGTTAACCATTGCAGCATCAAACGAAGTCCAAATGGTACGAAACTTGACAGGCGGTCTACCGGTAGTAAACCAAGGCCGCTTGGCAAGTCTTGGTCCAATACGGAAATGTTTAACCCCCACACACGAAAGAAAGGTAGAAATGACCACCGGAGGAGAACAGAGCGCCGGAATGCAAAACGGACAACGGGGAAAATGCTCGGATGCATGAGATGAACACGTATGCAAATGCAATGCACATGATGACATGATATGAGACGCATGACAACAATAACAACACACGGAGAAAAAACCCGAACCCGAGGAAATAAAATAACTTAACGCCGGAAACGGCAAGAGTTGGATTACATAATAGGTAAAACATATCCGGGGTGTTACAACACTGCACCACTACGAAAGGATCTCGTCCCGAGATCTAGGACTGGAAGAAGTCCGAGTACTCAGAATGGAGGTGATCCTCGCGTTCCCAGGTGGCTTCACGGTCGGAATGATGTGACCACTTGACTTTGAGGAATTTGATTGACTTATTGCAACGGGGTGCTCATGATAAGAGAGATCTTCTTGGAGATCAATGTCTTCGAAGTTGATGGTGTGGTCAGGAGTCTTGAAGCACTTGCGAAGCTGAGAGACATGGAACACGTCATGCACATTTGCAAAGTTTGAAGGAAGCTCGAGTTGATAGGCGAGATCGCCTCTCTTGCTGACGATCTTGAAAGGTCCCACGTATCTAGGGGCAAGCTTCCCTTTGATACCGAAGCGACGAGTACCTTTCATTGGAGAGACGCGGAGGTAAACATGATCTCCGATCTTGAAAGCCAAATCACGGTGCTTACTATCATAGTAGCTCTTCTGGAGCAATTGCGCTGCTTTGAGGTTATCTCGAATGACTTTACACATCTCTTCTGCCTCTGTGATTAAGTCATTTCCCAAAAGCTGACGTTCACCGGTTTCAGACCAGTTGAGAGGGGTACGGCACTTCCTGCCATACAGAATTTCGAATGGGGCCTTGCCGAACTTGCTTGAAAACTGTTGTTGTAGGAGAATTCAGCGTATAGAAGGCAATCTTCCCACTTCATGCTGAAGGAGATCACAAAAGCCCTGAGCATATCTTCAAGAATCTGATTGACACGCTCGACTTGACTGCTAGTTTGAGGGTGGAAAGCAGTGCTGAAGCGGATGTTGGTGCCCATGGCCTTCTGAAAAGAATCCCAAAACTTGGAGGTAAAAATGCTGCCACGGTCTGAAGAGATCACCTGCAGAATACCGTGCAGAGAGACAATTCGAGAGGTATACAGCTCCGCCAATTGAGCTGCAGTGATAGACTCTTTGATAGGCAGAAAGTGAGCCACTTTAGTGAGTTTGTCGATAACAACGAATATAGCATCATTGCCACGCTTGGACTTTGGAAACCCAGTCACGAAGTCCATCTCAATGTGGTCAAACTTCCATTCTGGAATGGCAAGAGGTTGGAGGAGACCTGCTGGCCTTTGGTGTTCTGCCTTCACTCTTCTGCAGACATCATACTCATTCACGAACTGAGAAATCTCGCGCTTCATTCGAGTCCACCAATAAGCCTGCTTGAGGTCCTGATACATCTTCGTGCTGCCAGGGTGGATGGAGAGGAGAGAATTGTGAGCCTTGTTCATAATCACTTTACGAAGGTCACCTTTGGGCACGACAATACGATCCTCGAAGAAGAGAGTATCCTTGTCATCAAGGCGGTAGCACTTGTACTTGGGTTGACTCTTGGCAATCCCAATCTTCACCTTCTTCACCATAGCATCAAGAAGTTGAGCTTGGCGAATCTGATCTTCCAAGGTAGGAGAGACTTGAAGGTTGGCAAGGAAACCTTGAGGAACAACTTGCAGATTGAGTTTGCGGAAAGCTTCACAAAGCCCGGGTTGGTAAGGCTTGAGAATCAGACTGTTGCAGTAAGCCTTCCTGCTCAATGCGTCAGCAGTCACATTGGCCTTGCCTGGAGTATACTTGGTACTCGGATTATACTCTTGAATCATTTCGACCCATCGAGTCTGCCTGAGGTTGAGATTAGGCTGAGTGAAGATGTACTTGAGACTCTTGTGGTCAGTGAAGATGTCCACTTTTCTTCCCAATAAGAGATGTCTCCAAGTCAAAAGAGCATGCACAACTGCCGCCAACTCGAGGTCATGAGTGGGGTAGTTCTTCTCATTTCGCTTCAACTGGTGAGAGGTATAAGCCACAACTTTCTTCTCTTGCATCAAAACCGCACCAAGACCTTGAAGAGAGGCATCGCAGAAGACCTCGAACGGTTTGGATTCATCGGGAGGAGTCAGAACTGGAGTAGTGACCAATTTCTCTTTCAAAGTGTTGAAAGCAATGTCACACTCCAGAGACCAAACGTACTTGACGTGCTTCTGGAGAAGATTTGAGAGAGGCTTCACGATCTTAGAAAAGTTCTCCACGAACCTTCGACAATAGCTTGCGAGACCGAGGAAGCTATGGAGTTGCTTCACATTCTGAGGTGGTTCCCAATTCACAATTGCAGACACCTTCTCAGGATTCACCGCAATGCCCTTGGCAGAGATGATATGCCCAAGATCAAGAACCTCATCGAGCCAAAATTCGCACTTTGAGAACTTGGCGTAGAACTGATGTTCCCTGAGCTTATCGAGTACCAAACGCAAGTGCTTGGCATGATCTTCCTTGTTCTTCAAAAGACCAGAATGTCGTCGAGATAGACCAAAACAAAGTCATTGGTGTAGGCGTTGAAGATGAAGTTCATCATGCGAGAGAAAGTCGGAGGAGCGTTGACGAGGCCAAAAGACATGACAGTGTATTCGTATGAACCATAGGTTGTCCTGAAAGCCATCTTGGGAATATCTTGCTCATGGATTCGAATCTGGTGATAACCCATATGGAGATCAAGCTTGGAGAATACTTGGGCACCTTTGAGTTGTTCGAACAGCTCGTTGATGTTGGGAAGTGGGTACTTGTTCTTGATAGTCTTCTTGTTCAATGGACGGTAATCAACACAAAGTCGGTCCGTTCCATCCTTATTCTTCACAAAAAGAACTCCACAACCCCACGGAGAAGAACTAGGTCGGATGAGACCCATTCTCTCTTGAATATCGAGTTGCTTCTTCAGCTCCTTCAACTCTTCAGGTCCGAGCTTGTAAGGACGTTTGCACACCGGTTCCGTGCCAGGCTCAAGATCGATGACGAATTCAACTGGCCGGTGCGAAGGCATTCCTGGAAGCTCTTCTGGAAAGACGTCTTGATATTCGCAAACGACTGGAATTTGAGAGATGGCACCGAGTTCACCCTTCTCATTGAGAGAAAACAGACGGATGGTATCATCACGAGCGGCAAAGACAATTACATCCTCAGACGAATGAGTCAATTGAATCTGCCTGGTAGCACAATCAAGCTGCGCCTTGTGCTTAGAAAGCCAATCCATTACGAGAATAAGATCAATATCCGAGTCACCAAGAACATTTGGGGAGGACAAGAACTTATAGTCACCCAAAGTGATTGTAACATCCGAACGCATACTCGAGATGTCATTTGACAGGCCGGAGAGACAGTAGCCAATGGTTTTGGCAACAGTTGAGTAACAAAATCATGCTTAGATGCAAAAGGTCTCGAGATGAAACAATGCGATGCACCAGTGTCAAAAAGAACTTTTGCAGGAACATCGTTAACAGGAAGGTTACCCATGATGACATCTGACGAGTCCTCTGCCTGAGCTGCATTCACCATGTTGACCTTGGCGTACTTGGGGTTATGCTTGACCACAGCTGTACTTGCCGATCTCACAAGAGGAGGAGGAGGGAGACGCCTCTGATTGAAGCACTTGTTGGCATAGTGACCCTTCTGTTGGCACTTGTTGCACGTGACCTCTGAAAGCGGACGGTGGTACGGAGCACTCGATCTTGGAGCTTGAGACGAAGTCTTGTTCTGAAAGCCAGGGTTGGGTAGGTGGGAAGATCCACTGCCACCTTTGCTCTTCTGATACGGCTGACGGAACGGAGGAGGAGGAAGCCAATACTTCTGCTGCTTGGCCACTTGAGTAGAGGAACAAGGAGTAGCATCCCGGACTCGCTTCTTGGAAGCATCACACTTCAGTTGAGCAGCCTCTTGCTTCAATGCCATGTTGTAGAACTCATCGTACCTCAAGGGCTCAAAGAGAACAAGAGCTAGTTGGATTTCCTCTCTGAGACCACCCCTGAACTGGTATATCATGCTCTTCTCGTCAGGGACGTCCTGCTTAGCAAAGCGGGCGAGCTTCTGAAACAACTTGTTGTAGTCATAGACAGACAAAGAGCCTTGCTTCAGGTTGCGGAATTCCTCACACTTGCTTTCAACCACGCTCTGGGGAATATGATGAGCTTTGAAGTCTTGACGGAATTCATCCCAGGTAATCACACGTCCTCCTCTGGAATCCTTGTACTGCTGGAACCATTCTGCAGCTTGGTCTTTGAGTTGGAAGGAAGCGAACTTGACAGTCCTCAGGCCTGATGTTACTGCACTCGAAATGCTTGCATAAGTCCATGAGCCCATCGTCAGCATTAGTTGCCTCAACACAATTGCTGAAAGTCTTTGGCTGGTTAGCAAGGAACTGGTTGAGTGTAGCAAAGTGATTCTGATTGTTTCCTTGGTTGCCTTGACTGCGCTCTTGAAGAATTTGCATGATCAACTGCGTGTTGCATTGGTTGCGGCCATCACAGCTTGCCATGCCTTCGGAGGAGGGGGAGGTGGTGGCGGATCAGGATTCAGAGTCGTGCGTGTTGGAGGAGCCATCCTGAAGATGTTGACATCCATTAGCACAATGGTAGACAAATATTGAAGTTGAATCCAACGGAATGAAATTGTAATAAATCGTCTTCACATCCGAACAAAATGAACGAATGCATTCCACTTGAAATGGTCACATATCCATAAATTGAGAAGCCACTTAGAATTTAGGTAGAGGAATAAATCAACAAGGTACGGATCAAGAACGAATACTCGGTAAGAAATCCCAATCTCGAACCAAATATCCGTGGAAGAAGAACTAGAGCTACAAGAATTCCCACCTATGAAACTCTCGAACTTTTCCGGTTATGCAATCAGGTGTTGGGGATACAGGGGAAGCATAATATCTCACCCAAATCTAGCAAATCCTACATCCAGCTGTATCCATCCTTCAACACATAACCGAGAAAAACTTCGGAAACCGTCTACCTCAACCTTCGAAAAGCATCCGTTATACGAGTTATGGCAATACTCCCGAACTCCCGCCCCAGTACTGGGTGGCGTCGAGGTTATCTCACCAACAACTGCATAAAAGAGATTTTCGATGTTGGCATACTAAACTCAGGTATTTCAGAACTGTAAGGATAAAATTGTGATGACAACACCTCGGAGCTCAACTCCCCGGGACACTGCCACAACCCCTAATTAACAGGAGGCACCAAGAACAATGTTCTCGTCACAAATCGATCGGAACGATTCCAAGATACCCGCGTGATCCTAAATTTTTTTTTGTCAAATCTGAGAAGAGAAGAGTCAAAACTCTACGTCAGGATGCCTTACCAGAGCGATGAAGGGACTGGGGAGTAAATAGAATTCCTAAACTCTTTGATATATAATTCCTAAATGACTCAAAACATTTTTTCTAGACTCAACTCGGCCGCTAATAACGATCAAGCAATGGGGCTCCTAAGGTCGGGGAAGGCTCTGATACCAACTTGTAACGCCCTCGATGCGGCTATATCTCCTACGTGTCGAAGCACGACTTAGAGGCATAACCGCATTGAAAGCAATGTCGCAAGTAAGGTAATCATCACAACATCCCATGTAATACATAATGAGGGGAAAGGTAACATAGTTGGCTTACACTCGCCATGTCAAACAAAATACATAAATAGCATTACATCATCCAATCACTCATGGCCCGACTACGGCGCCAAAATAAAAGATTAACCCAACATGCGACACGGTCCCGATCGTCCCAACTGGGCACCACTACTGATCATCAGGGAAAGACACATAGTAACGGCGTGAGTCCTCGTCGAACTCCCACTTGAGCTCAAGCGCGTCATCTGGAACGGAATCATCAGGCCCTGCATCTGGTTTGGAAGTAATCTGTGAGCCACAGGGACTCGGCAATCTCGCACCCTCGCGATCAAGACTATTTAAGCTTATAGGTAAGGCACGGTAAATATGTGGAGCTGCAGCAAGCGACTAGCATATATGGTGGCTAACCTGTTCGCAAAAGAGAGCGAGAAGAGAAAGGCAAAGCGCAAACGAATAACTAGAGAACAACTTGCGGCAAGCATTACTCCAACACCGTGTTCACTTCCCGGACTCCGCCGAGAAGAGACCATCACGGTAACTCACACGGTTGATTCATTTTAATTATGTTAAGGTTCAAGTTATCTACAACCGGATATTAACAAATTCCCATCTGGCCATAACCGCGGGCACGGCTTTCGAAAGTTCAATCCCTGCAGGGGGTCCCAACTTAGCCCATGACAAGCTCTCACGGTCAACGAAGGATATACCTTCTCCTAACACATTCTGATCAGACTCGGTATCCCGGTTCTACAAGACACTTCGACAAGTTAAAACCAATCCAGCAACACCGCCCGAATGTGCCGACAAATCCCGATAGGAGCTGCACATATCTCGTTCTCAAGGCACACTCGGATAAGCAGTCCGTACAACTAAAACCATCCCTCGAGTTTCCCCGAGGTGGCGCTGCAAGGGGCTCTAGGTTGGACCAACACTCAGAGGAGCACTGGCCCGGGGGGGTTTAAATAAGATGACCTATGGGCTCCGGAAACCCAAGGGAAAAAGAGGCTAGGTGGCAAATGGTAAAACCAAGGTTGGGCATTGCTGGAAAAGCTTTATTCAAGGCGAACTATCAAGGGGTTCCCATTATCACCCAACCGTGTAAGGAACGCAAAAATCCGGGAACATAACACCAATATGACAGAAACTAGGGCGGCAAGAGTGGAACAAAACACTAGGCGAGAGGCCGAGCCTTCCACCCTTTACCAAGTATATAGATGCATTAAGATAACAAGATAATATAATGATATCCCAACAAGTAAATAATGTTCCATCAAGGAACGATCTCCAATCTTCACCTGCAACTAGCAACGCTATAAGAGGGGCTGAGCAAAGCGGTAACATAGCCAATCAACGGTTTGCTAGGACATGGTGGGTTAGAGGTTGGACATGGCAATTTGGGAGGCATGATAAGCAATTGGTAGGCATCATAACATAGGCATAGCAAAAGAGAGAGCATCTAGCAAAGCAAAGATAGAAGTGATTTCGAGGGTATGATCATCTTGCCTGCAAAGTTGTCAGAGTTGACTGGATCCTCGAAAGAAAACTCAATGGGCTCCTCATTAGCGAACTCGTCTCCCGGCTCTACCCAAAGAAGACAAACAAGCAAAAGGAACGCAATCAACCACGTGCAAGGCTCAAACAACATGATGCAAACATGATAGCTATGCGGGATGCGATATGTGATGCATATGCAAGATTTGACAAGAGATGAATGAACCTGGCCTCAACCTGGGAATCCAAGTGTGCCACTAGAAAGGTGAGATGATTTCGCTTGAAAACGATATAAAGAACACCGGAATCGGAGACGCGGTTTGGAAATGGCGAGCAAAAACAAATATGGCACCGGTCTGCGATATACAGCAAGTAGCCATCTAAATGCAACAAGATGAACATGCTACAACACCCAAACATGGCAACAAAGTACATGGAAGGGATCCATTCATGATGCTTAACAAAAGATGAACATCGAGCTACGGCCAATTCATCCATTAACAGGTTCAAACAAGCATGGCAAAAGTGCAATTGGTAAACAGATCTCAGACTTAGTGAAATCAACACTTGTGTGGAATTTCAGATCAGGTAGCACACCTTGGAGCATGAAAACTATATGCTACAGGAACTAAACATGGCAAAGTAAAGCATGGCATGGAGCTACTCAAAGAGCTTAACAAAAGTCCCTTAGTGACCTTGAGCCAAAAGGGATCAGAAAATACAATTGCAAGCATGTGAACATGGCAAAAACATAATCAGATCACAGACTTAGTGAAAAACTGGAGCATGCAAATCAGATATCAAGTAGGCATGTTTACGAGCTCGATGCACTCACTACAGAGCATGTCATGATAATCTAAGCATACACCCATCAAGAATACACATAATACAAGCTAGACATGGCAAGAAGAATAACATAACATGCACGGATCAACTACAACATCATCGGCAAAATCGCTAACAAGTAGACAATTTGCCCAGATTCACGAAATGACAAAAGTAGAGCTCGATTGACTCAAGCTAGGGTGCTCCATAATTGTAAACAAAGGCATGGATGGTTAGAGCACTACAAGATTAACAAAACATTCTTACTGATCATCCTTAAAAGAGGCACGGATCACTAGGAAACAACACGAACATATGACATATTGATAAGAACAGCTAAGGACTTAGTGGAATTGCTAAGTCCCTGAAATCAGCATTAACGAATGCACCACTTTGTAAGCTTGTGCTAGTCACCACACACATCACAAAAATACATGGATGGCACCTCTGGAAAGATGACAAAGCATATAACAAAACATATGTAGAGCTCAGGGGCATATCATGCACACAGTAAAAATGGCAAAAATGACAAATAGCTAATTGGAGCAGCAGATCTGGCAACTATCTCAAATAACACTCTTCCAACAGCATTTCGGGCATCAAGATGAACTCAAATGAAAATGATGCAATGAGATGAAATGATGTGCTCTTTGAGACGAACATTTTGATATGATATATGCCCAAAACGGATCTACGGATGCAAAGTTACGACACAATGAACATGGCAAAATAGTCTAGGGTTTGAGGCAAAAGTCAACCCTAGCGGATCTCAGATCCAGCTCGGCATGGACTCCGAGGATCAACGGCGCCGGAGTTCACTGTAGCTCACCGGAGGGGAGGAGGCGCGCGGTGGCCGGACTTGGCGGTGCACGCCGGCGCGGAAGGCAGGCGGCGGGGGCGGCGGACGTCGGCGGCGAGGCTGTCGTGGTGGGGCGGCGAGGAGCGGCCGGCGCGGGATGGAGCTTGGCTCCGGCCGGCGAGGCGCGCTGCGGCCGCCGGTGATGGTGCGGTGGAGCTGGGCGGCTCGGGCGCCCGGAGATGGAGGCGAGGGTGGCGCGGGCGGCGAGGCGCCTCGGTCCGGAACGGCGGCGGGGAGGGCCGGAGATGGGCTCTCGGGCCCGCGGCGGTGAAGTGGGCGCGTCCCCCACGTGGCGCGCTGCGGTTGGGGCGGTGGTGATGTCCGGCGTGTCCGGACGTGTCCGGCGCACTGAGGACGAAAGGTCTAGGGTTTGGGGTAGGATTTGATCCGGATTTTCGGGGAGAGACCTATTTATAGGCATAGGGGGAGCTAGGAGAGTCCAAATGAGGTGCGGTTTTCGGCCACACGATCATGATCGAACGCTCTAGATGATGGAGAGGATTTTGGTGGGTTTTGGGCCAAATTGGAAGGGTGTTGGGCTGCAACACACACGAGGCCTTTTCGGTCCCTAGATTAACCGTTGGAGCATCAAACGAAGTCCAAATGGTACGAAACTTGACAGGCGGTCTACCGGTAGTAAACCAAGGCCACTTGGCGAGTCTCGGTCCAATCCGGAAATGTTTAACCCCCACACACGAAAGAAAGGTAGAAATGACCACCGGAGGAGAACGGAGCGCCGGAATGCAAAACGTACAACGGGGAAAATGTTCGGATGCATGAGATGAACGCATATGCAAATGCAATGCACATGATGACATGATATGAGATGCATGACAACAACAACAACAACAACAACAACAACAACACACGGAGACAAAAACCCGAACCCGAGGAAATAAAATAACTTAACGTTGGAAACGGCAAGAGTTGGATTACATAATAGGTAAAACATATCTGGGGTGTTACAGTGGGTGAGTGGAGGGATGGCCTGGCCAGCAGTGGGAGTAGTAGGGGCCGGTGAGGCCTCCGTGGTAGCACAGCCGGCCATGGGAGGCCGAAGCAGGCGGCATGACCGGCACTGCTTTGGGCGGCTGGAGCAAGAAGACCAGAGGTTGAAGAAGCACGACGGCCATCGTACGGTCACTTCAGCTAGAATCGTTTATATTGACTAAGTTGACAAAGCCCTTGGTACGTCAACTTAGTAGGCCCACAGGTCAGCTTCCGAAACGGTGTGCCCCAGATGTCAAGGGGAGGAATCATTTTTTGGGCGGGTGAAGCTAGAATATCCGAGATTGAAGAAGAAGCACGGCATCCGTTGGATGGACATCCAACGGCCACTACTGCTAGAACCGTGTGTTGACTATAAGTTGACAAAGCCTTGCATATGCGTCAACTCTGTTTTTTTCGGGGACGCGTCAACTTAGTAAGGCCAGAAGTGTGTGGCAGAGAACGATAGCCCATTCGAGATTTGTAAGAATGTGTATCCCATTTTTGAATTCTAATGGAATTTACTACAGCCCATTTACAGTTTGTTAAAAGTACAGCCCATTTCAACCAACCGTTCAAAACAGAATTCAATAAAATTTCCCACATTTTGATGGGATCCGAAATATTTTTATCCTGAAATTTCTAGTCAGATTAAATACAATTTCAATATAAATTTATATTACGTAAAAAATCAACAAAACATTGCGCTCGCAACAATTAATGAAATTAAAATTTTCAATATCCAAAAATAATATTTTATAAAGTAATCACGTGTTTGGTGCATTTTTTATAGTTACTGCCCAGTTTTTATAATTACATCCCATTTATTATTTCTTAAAGCAAATTTTCTTGTTAAGCCTAATGCATCCCTCCTAGGAAAGATTTGCAGCCCAGCGGGGCGGAGAATAACAACTTGACCTTGCCTGGGTATTCCTAAAAAAAGTATAGCTGGGCTAGCCATTTTCAGCTTGAAAAAAAATTAATATCTGGGCTGGATATCTGGCCTGGGCTAGACGGGCCACAGCCCGCCCAGTTAATACCTGCAGCAATGTTTTCGTTGTAGTTCAGAGGAGAAAAGTTAATATCTGGGCTAAACATAAAAAAACTCTATACTGCTCACACCTTAAAAACACAAAATACTGCTCGAGCTGCTTGGTCCCAGCTATCGGCCGTTTCTTGTGCAATTCTCTCGTTTATTGACTACTACATAGGTTGACAATGGTGTGGGACCGTGATGTCAAGAAACCAGGAGGAAGCAAAAAAAATTATATATATAATAAGGAGGCACTTGCGTATGTGAGGCTATGGACCTGGTGGGTCCCCATTGTCATCCTCTCCAAGTAAAGTCATCTCCTTGCCCGCGCGCGCTTTCCGCCCGAAACAGTCAGCGCCGCCCACCCCGCTTCTCGGTGTAGGCGATTGCTCCGCCTTCAAACGACACAAGTGCCGTACATCCGTCCATCTGCCGCCCACATAAATGATACGCGGTTGCTGAGGCGGCTACTCCAGCGCCACACGTCCGTCCCTCCGCTTGCCCACCATTGCTATATAAACTACAGCGCCGTCCCTCCGCATCTGTTCCCTTTCTCCTGTCCACACCACTACTGCCCACCATGGCTTCCTCGCGCTCTAGCGCTCTTCGGGATGGGCAGACAATGGACCACAAGGAGATGGCAGCCAATGCTGCCGACCGGCTGGCCGGCAGGCAGTCGGAGGACGACGACATCCCAATGGAGAACATGGTAGTCGACGATCCGGCGCCATCCTTGCGGTGCATTGCACCATGACCATCGGTGAGGCCAGTGCCCAATATATGGATAGGGTGAGGCAGATGCGTGAGGAATAGTTCTGGGAGGCACAGGCCGACGCTGCTTACAACCACCATCCTCCAGGAGCACCTGCAGGCGGAGGAGCAGATCGCCACGGAGCGGGCGGAGCAGGAGGCGTTGCTCGACTCGTACCGCTCCGCCCACAAGGTTCGCCTCGAGCGCTGGCGGTACCGCATGCAGGTGGCAGAGGCTGCGGCCGCCTACAAAGAGGCCAGCAAAGAGGGCGATGAAGCGGGCGAGGCGCTGTTTGGCGAGACCGAGGATGAGGCAGAGGACAATGCCGGCTCCGATGAGTCCCCGCTCCGCTGGCGTCGACGAGGCCCTGCTCCGCCGAGGCCTCGCAGCGCCAACAACAAGGCAGAGGACACCGCCAGCTCCGTCGAGGCCCCGCCCCGCCAACAACGAGGCAGAGGACATCACCGGCTCCGTCGAGGCCCCGCTCCACTGCCAACGAGGCCGCGCCACACAGAAAATGAGGAAGAGTAGAACACCGTAGGTCGCCGTCGGTCGGGTCCAAGTAAGGCCACCGCTGCTACCCTCCGGTTGAAGCCAAGCTAGGCGGGTTGACGATTGACGGCCGGTTAGCTTCTTGGCGGCAACGTGGAGTCAGAGAGTTGCGCTGGAGAAGAACGCAACTTCTACTTAACTGCTGGTGCAGTTGGCTAACTAACACGTGGGCCCAATAGGCCACATGTCAGTTAGGCAACTGCACCTGCAGTTAAGTCACTGAAGCTTCTGTTCGGCTCAGCGGGACACATGTGGGTAGCTTCGGTTAATTAATTATACCTCCAGTGCACCCCTTTTTATTTGAAGAATGTATGAAATGTAATGAAATCCGGCATGTTTATATGAATTACGACCGTGTATGAATGAATTTATTTCAATTAGTTCGAATTCCTGTATCACTGGCATTGGATGAACATGCAAAACAATATGTACTAGCACTGTTCCGAGGGTGATCACCTCGTTTGCAGCAGTTTCACATGTACTCCCTCCGGTCCTTTCTAGTCTGCATACAAGTTTTGTCTGCAGTCGAAGTATCTCTACTTTGACCAATCTTATACAAAAAAGTATGCACTTTCACAATGTGCAAAGTAAAAAAGGAACAGAAGGAGTACAAAGAGTTTGAGCAGCTTTTTAGCGTTTCTGTACATTGCAATCAAACACACTGGCCTGGCAATTCATAGAGAACATTCAAAACAATCGATGATTATGCATCTCAGCGACTCACATGTCAGAGGCAATATTTACTTCACAACTAAAGAATAAAGAAAAAATTGATCGACGCTGCTGACAGCAAAGGGCGTCCCATTCGAAAATATCAAACGCATGTCTTGCTAAAATCAATGAGCAAAATTTGACAAGGTTGTCCCATTCCAAAATATCAAATGCCTACGATTGTGGAATGGGCAGGGTTTGCCATCTTTTCGGACATTGACATGGCACCTCGTGCTAAATAAACCAGCTATTCTTTTTGTGCAGTTCCACCAAAATCAACCAAATTCGCGCGTAGCTTGTATGATTTCGCCCTCATATGTTGCAACACCTTGAACTTATCGGCACCTCCTTTCTTATGGTGGAAATGAATGATTCAATGCATTCATGAACATTTTGTGCAGTTCCCATTGAAATCAAGCTGAGCACCCCTGTTTGCACAAATACAAAAAAGTGATTAGTATAAAGCAAACTGTACTATGAATTGACAGTTTCAACAGGCACATACATGGTCCATGTAGAGCACACTTTTAGAAAAATGGAACTCACCAGAAAGAATCCTAGAACAACATTGTACTTGCGCATCACAGCAAAAAATGGAGATTTTTCAGTCCTTCTGAGCTGAAGTTAGTTTGGTCTTGTGGGGAGTAATGTAACCATCCTTCAACTGCTCCTTCTGATGAGAAGATAGACAGGGCTTCTTCATCCTGGCATAATCGGAACTAGTCACTTCACGTACTCCATATTCTTCTTTAGAGGAATATGGTCCTGTTGTGCAAAGACAAGAGGACTACTAAATGCTAGCATCCCTGTTTGCTCGAAAAAAAGGAAAGGAAATATTGAAAACATCACAGATGAAGCACTTCTCAAGGACAATACCACTTTTTCATGACAGTATCTAAACAGTAGCACAACACCAATAGAGATGAAAAAGCTCAATCATATGGATGAAATCAGTGGGCGAGTACCAACCTTTGTCATGAGGCTTATTGTGTAGAGCATACAGATGAAGCACTTCTCCAGAACCATCTTTTGCTATCTACGATGGTGGCCATGCTTACTATATACTCCTCGATTAGTTTAATGTTTCCAACATCTTCTTGTGCAGTTCCACTAAAATATATGGTATCTTCAAAGAAGATCCCTGTTTGCACAAGTAGATATAATTACATATTACATTAAGAGTGGCATCAAATCAGTGGCAAAACAATTGCTCGTTCCAGCCATAGCAATAAATTAAGATGCAAAACTATATCATTACTTGTGCCATCACAGTTCTAGTGCTTCATTACAGCACCGGGAGTTGATTTTTGTTTTTCTTCCGCTTGTTCTTCCCCTTCATCACTTGGTTCAATAACAGACAAGCTTCTACGTCAATGTAAGATTTGTCATGTCAATTAGGGAGCACAAGTATAGTACTAAACTTAATTTTCTGATGAAAGTGGCAAAATACAGGCCAACAGTTGTGAAATATCCTTATCTTACCTCAATGGGATATTACGGTGCACATATAGATTGGAAGTCTTGTCTCCATTTGTGCAGTTCACTAAAATCAAGCAACATTATCGTACAAGTAGCAGAACATATGAAAGCACACTGCAGAATCATGTGAAAGAAGGCTAGTACTGACCTCTCATGATGCGGAATTCAAACAACTCACAAGAAGAAGATCTGAACCAAATTCGCCTTAACGGATAGGAAGTAAGATCTCCTCTTGTGCAGTTCCACTAAGATCAAGCAATCAAGCAACGTTGTCGGTGTGACATTTTGGTTGAACTGCACAAAACACTCTTAAAACAAAAGTGTTTTGTGCAGTGCAACAAAAGGTCACAATGGAAACGAGGTGAAGTGGATAACCCTATTTACACAGAGGTGCAAAGGAAACAATTAGTGGTCAATAACGATGGATGACACAGAAGCCAACAAAAAGAAGCATCTACCTTATCTAAAGGGAAAAGAAAGCAAGATAGTAGCATTTCTCAAACGGTGGCATTGATTAATATTAACATAGAGATTATATTAACAATAAAATTTGTTAAACATGTAATTTGCTTTTAACTGTGGCATTGCATCAATTTTCCAGCAGCATTATTAGAGGGTGTTTGTTTACAGGGACATTTTGGTGTAGGGACTAAAAAAACTCCGTGTCAGTCCCATCTAAACCAAACAGGAGGGACTTTTAGGGACTAAAAGTGGGCATTTGGGACTAAAGAAAGAAGACCTCGAGGGAGTCTTTTGGGGACTTTTTCCAACAGTTGCCCCGGCCACGTATCACACCTTGTCTCTATTAGTTCATTACTAGGGGTAACATGGTCTTTTAGCATGTCATTTAATAACCTCTAGTCCATGTTTAGTCCCTGGAACCAAGCAGGTAGTGACTAGGGAGTTTTTAACCAAACTGGGCCTTAGATTAACAACAGCTAGTGAGTTGCACGGGACAGTGGATGCACCAACACCATGTGCATCTACCGATGTACTGTGGTCATGCACAGTCTGTTGCAACAAAGAACAAACAACCAAGGAGCATAGTTGTGTTGGTCCTAGTTTTATTATTTTAGACACCTTTCCCTATGTGAGCGCAGCAAATCTAGTCCTGCTCAAACTCTACAGCCTTGTCCCTTCCTTTCCTTTTGAACTAGTGCTTTCACCCCTTCCTTTCCTCTTTGAACCACGTCCTAGATTTATGCGATACAACTTTCCCCACTACTTTCCCCCATTCCTTTCCTCATTGAACCACGTCCTAGATTCATGCTATACAACTTTCCCCCTTCATTTCCTATTTGAACCACGTCCTAGATTCATGCTATATACAACTTTTCCCACTACTTTCCCCCACTCCTTTCCTCTTTTGTGGCACCCCGGCTCAGAGAAACCGGAACGCCCCGTATTCCAGCCCAGAGATCGAGGAGAAGTCTCTGGAATACGACACTACTTTACATAGAACAAATCAGCTCTTATTACAAGAATAATAATTACACGGGTCTGATGTTACAATGATCACATCAGCATGGCGACACTACGCCTGTGATACTACACTTGCTCTATGCTAGCAGCGGAACAACTCGTAGCAGCGGAAAACCTTCTAGCAGTGGAACAACGACGAAGGTGGTGAACTCCATTCCGCAAGGACTCTGGCTGGTCCACAATCTAGCTCGCACGAACGGAAACCGCGACAAGCAATCAAGCAATCACTGCATCACCTTCAATCTGGCATGACATGCCAGGTCAGTACATTGAATGTACTTGCAAGCTCACAACAACCATAAACATCAAGGCAAGACAATACCATAGCATTAACAGGTTAATTAATTAACAACTCCCATGATGAAGCAACTACTAAGAATGAGACGAACTAATACAATGCTGATAAATCACCATCTCAGATCTCCATAACCATATCTCTCTTGGCTAACCAGCCAAGCAATATACCATCTCGATCAACTCATGATCGAGACCATACGGTGATCTTTCCGGCGATCACTACCATGAGCATCACTTGGTCTCAAACTGTGATCTTTCCGGCGATCACAACCATGACCAAAACTTGGTCTCCAGCATCATCATCAACATCCTGCCAATCTGTATTGCTCAACATATCAACATATAAATCACCTATAAGTCATTTCGTCATGTGAGTGTTGATCGAACGGTGGGACCTAATACGGACGTGACTATCGTAGATTAAATACACTCTGCAGAGGTAGCACACTTTACCCACACCATGGAACCCATGGCCTCACACTCCCATTCGGGTGGACCAACGACATTCCGACAAAACCCTTCCATTGCCACAGCACTCTCTCGGCCACTCCGACCCAAATCCCCAACGGGCTGGTCCTGGGTGGCCCCGTGTCTACCAAAGACATCCCGACCACCATCGTCGTAAAAACACTCCCACTCGGGGACTCGGTACCATAATCTCATCAACGAGCACACAAGGTTATGTCTGCTTACCGGGCCAGGGTACGCACGCCCATAACCTTCCCTAGTTGGAGGCACCGGCGAGAGGCACGACAATGTAAGGCATTAGTGCCTTCCCATAAAAGGCAAATGTGGTTGCACTGGAAAAAGCCCGGTTCGGTGGCACCTGACCAACTTAATGACGGAATTTATCCCCAAAAATATAACTGTGGTAACCGATACTCCAATATCAACTATCAAACTGTAATCCAAGTCATAACAATATCCAACAAATAATCCAAACATAATCTCATCATCTCAAAATACTCCAAGGGTAGCACAACACTACTGTCATGATGAATCCGAAAACAATAATTCTACTACTCCAATAACAAGAACATAGCTATTCGGCTAAGATCCACATGTAAACATCATTTCCGAAAATAATACTCCAAGCAACAGAACATCAACTAGCATCATGAAAATAATCATACTAACCACTAATAATCCAAAGGCGGCATGATATCCAAGGTAATACTCCAAAAATATCATATCCAACACCACCATGAAAATAATCATAACATAAGCCACTAATAATCCAATGGCAACATGTCAACCACATAAGCTGCAAAATATAAGTCCTAGAACTCCAAGAAATATCATGGCAATACCAAGATCAAACAATACTCCGAGAAATGCCATGAATAAAGTCATGTAGCTAAAGCAGTATTTTAAACAAGTTCAAATAGATTAAACCATGTCACTGCATTAAAGTGATGCAAATGGAGGGTGTGGCTTGCCTGGGGTGGAAGAAATCACCTGGAGAAAGTGCGAGAAACTCGCGGAAAGGATTGCCGAAAAACATACTCTCTCGGAGGGGGCTGAATAAGGGCAGGGAAAAAATGGTCATTTTCAAAATGTTAAAACATGGTGAAAATGATACCAACAAAACGGGCTCGATGAAACGAAGAAGTGGGCTTTGGATTCACCTCATTTGGATTTGTGGTTAAAAAGATATAAGGGTTTTTCTGCCAGGGACCTATTTGTAATGAAATCATCACAAACAGGCCCTTGACTAGAAAAACAGAATGCGCCTTTCTCATAAATACACTTTCCATATAGGAAAGCGCATTCTAGACCGAAGAAGGAGTGGAATATGTGTCAGGACCCCGACTCGATGTCACATCGATCTAGCTTGTAACACCTCATATCACTTTGCGGCCTCACACACGGTAACCCCACGGGTGTCGCCTTACCTTTGCCCGGGACCGTTTGCGCCTTTTGGCTCACGTATATGATAGTGTCGCTAGCATCCATATGATAAAGAGCCCGGGCTGACATGACTAGTCGTAAACCCAAAGTGGCATAGACTTACAGGGACAGGCATCCATGACCCAGCAACGAACGTGTCGGTCATCAGCAAGTGGGTCCGGGCTGTAGCACTGGGCTAACAGGACTCCGGTAAACCGGGCTGTAGCGGGCTAACAGGACTCCGGTACTCAATGCGTGACATTTCCCCGAAGGGACAGACACAGGAACGAAGAAGGACACATGCCGGCCAGCCTAAGTGTTCCCGGGCAGTAGCAAGCTACCATGGCTCAGAGGTAACACTAGGAGACATTTCCCGGTAAGAGAGGCTACTAAGGACAAACAAGTAGATAGTCAGATCCCACACATACCAAGCATTTCAAACATACACACAATATGCTCGATATGTGCAAATACAACAAGGCATCACAACATGACTCTATGACACAAGTACTTTATTTAAGGCTCAGAGAGCCATACATAACATACACAACGGTATGGGTCACACGACCCAGCATTCAAATCATACAGTCATACAAACCAGCAGCGGAAGTAACTTGTCTGAGTACAGACAACTAGTAAAATAAAAGAGGCTTGGAAAGCCTAACTATACTACGAGGTCCTTCACGAGCTCAGGATCACCACCTGGGCCTTAGCCTACTCATTGATGTCAACGTCTACGTAGAACCCATCAGAAGGGGTTGCAGCGTCTTCTGTAAAAAATGTAAATTATAGCAACATGAGTACAAAGGTACTCAGCAAGACTTACATCAGATCCTACATACATGCATATTATCAAGAAGGGTTGGTGGAGTTGTTGCAGCAAGCCAGCTTTGACTCTTGGCTAGGCTAACCTACGAGACTCCAACTTGAAATGGTTTGCGCACACGAGTCCACTACTCACCAATTCAATACACTACCGAGGATCCACCTCCGTCTTCCTACGGAAGAGCCATCCTCGGCACTCACATTTATCTTGAGGCTTTTAGCAATTTCCAATTACTTGTCTATGAACTGTATAGGCAACCAAGTAGTCCTTTACCGCGGACGCGGCTATTCGAATAGATCATGATAACCCTGCAGGGGTGTACTTCTTCATACATGTTTCCACCACTTAGCGTCTGCACATGACATGTGCTCGGCAGACTTCAAGCGAAAGCCGACGTGGGTGTAGACCACGACCTACCTAAACACTTAAGCCTCTAGTCCAGGTTTATCGCCTATTCGGGTTCCATCCGCAGGGAGTCCGGCCGAGGTTTCCCATACGGCCCCGAACGATGTGAACAGGGTTCCCGAGATACCTAACGGGTATTCGGTACACCCGGCCACGTACCTACCGCATCACAGCCCACCCCTACGGTCAGCGCTGTCCACGGCCTCCAGTAGGCTACAAACACCAGAAACTACTTGCAACTCCTGGACAGAGAGCTAGGGTGAATAAGAAGTCGAGCGGGGTCATATCTCAGGGCCCAATGCATGGTAGTAGCTGATTCTCAAATCACACATACAAATCTCAGTGCTTAAGGTCGGCTTCAATGAAACAACCCACCATGTACTCCTACATGGCCTCTCATCGATACCTTTACCAAATCGTGTTCACCACACCACTCTTATTATCGACATAATCATTTCACTCTAGCCCATCACCCAGATGAACCAGACCTGACACGACTCTAAGCATAGCAGGCATAGCAAGGTAGGAACAACACATACATATGGCTCAATCAACTCCTACACACGCTAGTGGGTTTCATCTAGTTACTGTGGCAATGACAGGTCATGCAGAGGAAGTGGGTTCAACTACCGTAGCACACAGCAGTTTGAAACGCGTTGTCTTAATGCAGTAAAAGAGAGCAGGAGCGAGAACATGGGATTGTATCGATATGATCAAGTGGTTGGTTGCTTGCCTGATGGTTCGATGCACTGATACGGTTCTTCGTTAGGGTAATCACGATACTCCTCGGAGGCAGATCCTGCTGCAAAGAACACCGATACACAACCATCACCAAACAATGTGCAACAATATGATGTATGCATGAAACATAGCAATATGAGTGTGTTGGGCTAATGCAGCTAAGACCAGAAGGGTTTGAACCAATTTGAATCAAAGACTCAAATTTCAAACTCAAACATGGCCCTTTAAAGTGTTTTCCTTGTTCTGCATTAAACATCAAGTTAACTTGTTTAATCATGCATGAAAATAGTACAGATGGATAGATTGGATTTTTCTGATCATTTTTCATATATAATATGTCTGATTTGGAGTTACAGAATAAAAGTTATGAATTTTTGAAGTTTAAATTATATTCTGGAATTTCCTATATTAGATGGATTCCAGAAAATCAATTATTGCGTCAGCCTGACGTCAGTGTGACGTCAGCAGGTCAACGGAACACGTCCGAGTCAAACCTGATAGTGGGTCCCGCGTGTCAGTGTGATTAGATTAATTAAAATTTAATTAACACTAAACCTGTTTAATTAACAGGGCTGGGCCCCACCTGTCATTGACCCAGGGGAGTCAACCAGGGCCCACCCGTGGTCAAACCCGGGTCGGCTGCACCGGCGTCTAGCCGCCGGCGAGCCCGACGCGGCGGCGGAAGTGGTTTTGGCCGTTTCGGCCACCAAATGGGTCGCGGAGACCACCGGAGTGGAGCTGAGGACGAGCCGCAGCTCTTGGTGGAGTCCGTTGGGGTCGGGGTGGCCGGAGTTGGCGCCGGCGACGACTTTGGCGACCACCGGGGTTCGGCCGAAGACGAACTTGACGCTAGAGGGGTCGGTGAGGCTCGGGGAGTGGCTAGCTAGGTGCTAAGGGACACGGTGAGCATGATGGACACCGTGGAGTGGTCGGAGGGTGACCGGGAGCACGTCGGCGACGAGCTCCACGGCGGTGGGTGCGGTTGAGCTCCGGGAGGTTGCTACACGGCTCGGGAGCAAGAACGGAAGGAAGGGGAAGATGGCTAAGCTCACAGTGAGTGCGACGAAGCCCTTGGTGTGGCCGGAGATGGACCGGAGCGACGACGGCGTTGAAGGGGATCTCCGGCGACGGCGGTTCGGGCGAGGTCGTTGCGGTGGACTCGGGCGTTGCGAGTGCTCGGGGCTCGGCTTGCTCGATGGAGTGGACAGCGGCGGAGCTCCTGGACACGATGAGAGGACGCACGGGCGGCGGGGAGCACGGCTACGACGAAGGCACGGCGATGGTGGCGTCGGCCATGGCGGGGGAGCGCGAGGGGGAGGAGCTGGAGAGGAGAGGGGGTGTCTGGGGGGTTCGGGGGAGCGAGGGAGGCCGGTCCACGACGTCACCGGGCGAGGGGAGCGGCGAGGCGGCGAGCAGGTGCGTGGCGCGCGCTGCGGTCGCCGTCGGGCACCTGCCTGCCTGCCTGGCCGGCAAGCAGCTCGCTGGAGCGGCGCTGGGCTGGGCCGGCAGGTGGGCCGGGTGCTGGGCGCCAGGTAAGTTTTTTCCATTTCTTTCTGTTTTCTGTTTTTTTTAATACTTCTGCAACTTTGTTGAATTAAATAAAATACTTAGGCAACTCCAAAAATCACCAAACTACTCCTGGTCCATAGTTGGATTATTTCCAACATGAAACATTTTAGTTTGGAGATATTTGAGCATTTAAATATTTTATATAATTTTAAATGCCCAAATTCAAATATTTATGATTTAATTCAAAAACCCTAGGATGGCCTAGGAAAATGTGCACCACTTTTGGCAGAGGTTCTGAACCAAGACAAAAATGATGGGCATTTTAGAAGGGCATTTCAGGTTCATTGAAAAAGTTTTTAGTAAACCCTAATTGGATTCAGAGGGCCTGGGGGTTGTGTCATCCCCATTTCAGGTTTCTGATGAAAGAGTAAACATGATGCAACACTCTAATGCATGGCTAACTAGGATGTGACAACTCACCCCCACTCAAAAGAATCTCGTCCCGAGATTTGGGTTCCTCCGGAAAGAAGGCGGGCTACTCAAGTCGAAGACGATCCTCCCTTTCCCAAGTTGCTTCATCCTCAGAATGGTGCGACCATTGTACTTTGAGAAACTTGATATTATGACGTCGAGTGGTACGCTCGGCCTGATCGAGGATACGAATGGGGTACTCTCGATATGTAAGATTATCTTGGAGATCAAGCGTTTCGTGGTCCACTCCACGGATAGGATCCGAGAAGCAACGCCTGAGTTGAGAAACGTGGAAGACATCGTGGACTCTGGAGAGGTGCGGAGGTAGTTCCAACTGGTAGGCAACTTCTCCTCGTTTGGCGAGAATGCGAAAAGGTCCAATGTAACGAGGAGCCAATTTGCCTTTGATACCGAAACGATGGGTTCCCTTCAGAGGGGTAACCCGAAGATAAGCCTTCTCGTCAACCTCGAAAGTCATAGCCTTATGTTTTCGGTCATATTGACTCTTTTGACGAGATTGGGCTGTTTTCAACTTTTCACGAACGATGCGAACTTGTTCTTCTGCTTCCTGAATCATATCCGGGCCAAAGAATTGTCTTTCCCCGGTCTCTGACCAGTTAAGGGGTGTTCGACACCGTCGTCCATAGAGAACTTCAAAAGGGGCTTTACCCAAGCTAGATTGATAGCTGTTGTTGTAAGCGAATTCGGCAAATGGAAGGCACTTCTCCCAATCCATTCCGAATGAGATAACAGAGGCTCGAAGCATGTCTTCTAGAATCTGGTTGACGCGTTCCACTTGACCACTCGACTGAGGGTGGAAAGCGGTGCTAAAGAAGAGACGGGTTCCCATAGCATTTTGGAAACTTTCCCAGAATCGAGAGGTGAAAATACTTCCTCGATCCGAGTTAATTTCCAAAGGAACACCATGGAGAGACACTATTCGGGAGATGTATAAGTCTGCCAGCTGACTAGCGGTTATACTCTCACGAACAGGTAGGAAATGGGCTACTTTGGAAAGACGATCGACAACGACAAAAATAGCATTATTCCCTCTCTTGGTCCTGGGAAACCCGGTAATGAAATCCATACCAATTTTATCCCATTTTCATTCAGGAATAGCTAAAGGTTGAAGGGTGCCAGCAGGCCGTTGATGCTCTGCTTTTACACGACGACAGACGTCGCAATTAGCAATATACTGAGCAATTTCTCTCTTCATCCTAGTCCACCAGAACCTCTGGCGTAGGTCCCGATACATCTTGGTACTACCCGGATGAATGGTGAGAGGAGATTCATGAGCCTCCTTAAGGATCAACTGTCGTAGATGCTGGTTCTTGGGAACCACTAAACGGTTCTCGAAGTACACAACACCATGATCATTTGTGGAGAAACAACTAGCACCTCCGCTAGCAATGTTCTCCTTGATCTTAGCTATTCCCTTATCTCGCTTCTGGGCAGCGATGATTTGATCCGTAAGAGTAGGTTTCGCCACCAAGGTGGAAAGAAATCCTTGAGGAACAAGGTGAAGGTTAAGCTTCCGAAATTCCTCATGGAGAAATGGTTGACTTTGTTGTAACATCAGGTTGTTACAATAAGATTTACGACTTAGTGCATCAGCCATGACGTTGGCTTTCCCTGGGGTGTAAGTTATTCCTAAGTCGAAATCTGTGATCAACTCGACCCAACGTCTTTGCCTGAGATTCAAATCCGGTTGGGTGAAGATGTACTTCAGACTTTGGTGATCAGTGAATATTTTGCAACGATTACCGAGGAGGTAATGTCGCGAGGTTTTAAGTGCATAGACTACAGCTGCAAGCTCTAGATCATGAGTAGGATAATTCTCCTCATGTGGGTGCAATTGCCGTGAGGCGTAAGCAATTACATGTCGATCTTGCATGAGAATACAGCCTAGTCCTTGTCGCGAGGCGTCGCAGTAGATAACAAAGTCCTTAGAGAAGTCTGGCGGTACCAGAACGGGAGCAGAAGTCAGGCGTCTTTTCAGTTCCTGAAAGCTGTGCTCACATTGTGGAGTCCATTCAAACTTTTTATCCTTCTTAAGGAGTTCAGTTAGAGGTTTAGCAACTTTGGAGAAGTTCTCGACAAAGCGACGACAATAGCTCGCTAGGCCAAGGAAACTCCGAACTTGCTTGACCGATTCAGGTGGAGTCCAATTAAGGACGGCTTGAACTCGCTCAGGGTTAACAGCAATACCTTTACCAGATATTACATGACCCAGATAGGTCACTTCTGACAACCAAAATTCACATTTGGAAAACTTGGCACAAAGGCGGTGCTCTCGAAGTTTCTTCAACACTAGCCTTAGATGTTCGGCATGTTCTTCCTCGTTCTTGGAGTAGATGAGTATATCATCGAGATAAACTACGACGAATTTATCCAAATACTCCATGAAGATTGAGTTCATTAACCGAGAAAAGGTGGCTGGAGCGTTGGTTAAACCGAAGGACATGATGGTGTACTCGTATTGGCCATAACGAGTAACAAAGGCCGTTTTAGGAATGTCCCCGTTTCTGATTTTGATTTGATGGTAGCCCAACCTCAAATCCATCTTGGAGAAGATTGAGGATCCAGCGAGCTGATCATACAGGTCGTTGATCCTAGGGAGCGGATATTTGTTCTTGATTGTGACCAAATTGACCGGTCGGTAATCTACAACCATCCGGTCCGTACCATCCTTCTTCTTGACGAAGAGGACGGGGCAAGCCCACGGAGATGAACTAGGTCGGATGAAACCCTTTTTCAAGGACTCATCGAGTTGTTTCTTAAGCTCGGCTAGTTCTAGTGGTGCCATCTTATAGGGTCTTCTAGCAATCGGAACGGTTCCTGGAATGAGGTCTATTACGAACTCAACATCCCTGTCAGGTGGAACACCTGGCAATTCCTCTGGGAAGACATCCGGGAAGTCACGGACTACCGGAACGTCCTCAAGGTCTGGCAAAGGGCTGGCATTAAGAGAATATAATTGTCGCTTGGCTAATTGGGTCAAGACATTGACTATCTTTCCCGAAGGATGAGTGAGTTGAACAGTCCTAGAGAAGCAATCAATTTTGGCATGATGGGCTGACATCCAGTCCATACCCAAAATGATATTAATATCTGAAAATTTGAGAGCTATCAAAGATGCAAGGAAAACAAGTCTGTCGACTTGGATTTCATTTCCATAACCTACCCTGGAGGTCTGCCATCTAGAACCGGGAGTAGAAATTTCCATAGTGGATGGCATGTTACAGAATGCGGTGTTATGCAAACGAGCATAGTTCTCGGATATAAATGAATGAGAGGCTCCTGTATCGAAAAGAACAGATGCCGGGTGGCAATTAACAAGGAGCGTACCGAGAACGACGTTGGGATCCTCTTGAGCTTCTTCGGCAGAGATACAGTTGACATGGCCACGTGTAGCGGTGGCCGGCTTGGCGTGGAACACTTTCCCTGTCGGCTTGCCACGGCCAACAGCTTTAGCAGATTGGTTGGGGTTGGTCTGGGGACACTCACGCATATAGTGACCAGATTCCCCACACTTGAAACAAGTCACGGAACTGGTACGTGGAGGAGCATTGTTGGTTGGACCCCCATAGGGCTTGGCTGGTGCAGACTGTTGAACGGGGCGAGGCGCCTGGAAAGATGGCCTTGGTGTGAACCTGGGTGGCAGGGCGGTGTTGGGCACCCACACGCGGCGCTTCTGAGGACCAGCACCGGATGAGGAACCCTGGTCACGGCCATGCTTGCGTGTTGCGTCATAATCAGTCTGACCAGTTTCAGCACTGATGGCCTTGTTAACAAGTTTCTGAAAAGATGTGCACTCATGCAGACGGAGGTCGCGGCGAAGCTCAGGACTAAGCCCCTTACGGAACCTTGCTTGCTTCTTGGCATCAGTAGAAACTTCCTCAGTTCCATATCGTGCGAGGTTACCGAACTCCCTGCTGTAAGCATCCACAGAGAGTCGGCCCTGAGTGAAACTGCAAAATTCCTCACGTTTACGGTCCATGAGACCCTCCGGAATGTGATGTTCACAGAAAGCCTCGCTGAATTCAGCCCAAGTAGTGACATGTCCCGCTGGGCGCATAGCTCCATAATTCTCCCACCATAGACTGGCGGGGCCTTCAAGATGATATGCAGCAAAAGTGACCTTGTCAGCCTCCGCTACTAGCGCGGAACGCAGTTTGTGAGAAATACTGCAAAGCCAGTCATCAGCGTCGAGAGGCTCGACGGAGTGGTGGAAGGTGGGTGGATGTAACTTGATGAAATCACTGAGTGACACCACGTTAGTCCTCTGATGGTGTGCGGTGTTCTGTTCAATACGCTCCAACAAACGGTTGGTCTCCCGCTTGTTTCTTTTAGCTTCCATCATAACCTCGGCTAGGGAAGGAGGATGAGGCAGATTTGCATTCCTGACTTCACTGCCTTCAGCCTGCTCTTGGGGAGCAGGGTTAGTGCGCGTGTTGACCATCCTAGGTAAACAAGACAATGATTTAGTCAGGATGATAAAATTCCGACATAGGATACAGAATGTAAGGAATAACTCGGAATGCAAGATGATCATCCGTATGACATGGTAGATACAGAAATTGCTTCTTTATTCCATCGTCATACACACCATACAGGGTTTAGCACAAGACCAAACAAGGTACTATTACGGTAAAAAGAGGATTACATCTCATCGGAGGCATTCCAAGCTCCTATACATTATTTTTCTACACCTCCGGAAGGCGATACAAACTAGGTCATATCCCACGAGTCACGCAGGACGATAGACGACACAGCTAACACGAACTAGTGATACTACCACTAACTCAGACCGATCCGTAGTAGTCCTCGTAGAAGTCACCTCCATAGCCTGGAAGCTCAACTTGATCATCCGGAAACAGACGATCTCGCGGAGCTTGTGGACCATAGGGGCTAGGATGAGGTCTTGGACCAACAGACGGTGGCCTGCGGGGACCGCGAGGTGGGGTGATGCCTCCTACATCACGCCAACCCATCACGTCTGGCAAAGCAGATCTCACAGGATAGAGATCGCACATATCCGAATATCCAGCTTGCACCGCCGGTGCAAACCGAGTCAATGTGGCCCAGTGGTCAGCACAGGTATTGAAGAGCTCTAACCTCAAGGCCCAATTTTCACGGTCCTTATCCTCGAGCATCTCAGCAGTGGTGCGAGTCCGTGAATCCTCCTGGGTGGGGTCAGCATAGATAGCCTGGAGATACCCTTGTGCTCCCGGAAGTGATCCTGGCATATACCAGAAATCAGAGTCCTGAAATAGACCAGATCTGACTCGCATGATGGTCATCATAGAGTAGGTGGCGTCCTGCACAGCCATCTCAATAGTAACCCCGAGTCCATAGGAGCAGTGAAGGGGCTCGGTGGACCCAGGATAAGATGGAAATATCCTGACAGTGCAGAGATACTGGCTTTGATTAAAGTCTCGGAATTGCTCTTCGACCGTGTACTCAGGATACCAACGGTATCCAGCCTCAGTTATTACCCTGACCAACATGGCAGTATGGCCGGGTACATCTAGGCATCGAGTCAGGCGAACCACTTGATTAAGGTCGCGAGTGGCCATCTGCAAGCACAATCATAATGCAAAGGCATTAGAATTTCTAGCAAAATTTCGGCAGCATAACAGCTGTAAATGCTCAAGAAGGATTTTGAGACATTTGACAAAGGATTTCATACACACTCAACATCATCATATCAAAGTTCTGAATCCATCCTAACAACATAACGTGGTAGAAGAACTGAACTAGGCTTGTAACCATCAAACCTATAAGGTACTACTGATTAGTAACACGTGATCTTGATAGAGAGAATAGATCCTAATTCCTTAACCCCCGATGGAAGAATAGACTGACTCAGATCAGAATGTCATAAGATAAAGGAGTAAAAAGAGCCTTACGTTCCAACCCACAAACAATTCCCCTACATATAACTAAAGAATTTCTAGACTCAACATCGACCGGTTTGGCTTGGAGAACCTACAGGCAGTCCGGCTCTGATGCCAACGCTGTCAGGACCCCGACTCGATGTCACATCGATCTAGCTTGTAACACCTCATATCACTTTGCGGCCTCACGCACGGTAACCCCACGGGTGTCGCCTTACCTTTGCCCGGGACCGTTTGCGCCTTTTGGCTCACGTATATGATAGTGTCGCTAGCATCCAGATGATAAAGAGCCCGGGCTGACATGACTAGTCGTAAACCCAAAGTGGCACAGACTTACAGGGACAGGCATCCATGACCCAGCAACGAACGTGTCGGTCATCAGCAAGTGGGTCCGGGCTGTAGCACTGGGCTAACAGGACTCCGGTAAACCGGGCTGTAGCAGGCTAACAGGACTCCGGTACTCAATGCGTGACATTTCCCCGAAGGGACAGACACAGGAACGAGGAAGGACACATGCCGGCCAGCCTAAGTGTTCCCGGGCAGTAGCAAGCTACCATGGCTCAGAGGTAACACTAGGAGACATTTCCCAGTAAGAGAGGCTACTAAGGACAAACAACTAGATAGTCAGATCCCACACATACCAAGCATTTCAAACATACACACAATATGCTCGATATGTGCAAATACAACAAGGCATCACAACATGACTCTATGACACAAGTACTTTATTTAAGGCTCAGAGAGCCATACATAACATACACAACGGTACGGGTCACACGACCCAGCATTCAAATCATACAGTCATACAAACCAGCAGCGGAAGTAACTTGTCTGAGTACAGACAACTAGTAAAATAAAAGAGGCTTGGAAAGCCTAACTATACTACGAGGTCCTTCACGAGCTCAGGATCACCACCTGGGCCTTAGCCTACTCATTGATGTCAACGTCTACGTAGAACCCATCAGAAGGGGTTGCAGCGTCTTCTATAAAAAATGTAAATTATAGCAACATGAGTACAAAGGTACTCAGCAAGACTTACATCAGATCCTACATACATGCATATTATCAAGAAGGGTTGGTGGAGTTGTTGCAGCAAGCCAGCTTTGACTCTTGGCTAGGCTAACCTACGAGACTCCAACTTGAAATGGTTTGCGCACATGAGTCCACTACTCACCAATTCAATACACTACCGAGGATCCACCTCCGTCTTCCTACGGAAGAGCCATCCAAGGCACTCACACTTATCTTGAGGCTTTTAGCAGTTTCCATTTACTTGTCTATGAACTGTATAGGCAACCAAGTAGTCCTTTACCGCGGATGTGGCTATTCGAATAGATCATGATAACCCTGCAGGGGTGTACTTCTTCATACATGTTTCCACCACTTAGCGTCTGCACACGACATGTGCTCCGGCAGACTTCAAGCGAAAGCCGACGTGGGTGTAGACCACGACCTACCTAAACACTTAAGCCTCTAGTCCAGGTTTATCGCCTATTCGGGTTCCATCCGCAGGGAGTCCGGCCGAGGTTTCCCATACGGCCCCGAACGATGTGAACAGGGTTCCCGAGATACCTAACGGGTATTCGGTACACCAGGCCACGTACCTACCCCATCACAGCCCACCCCTACGGTCAGCGCTGTCCACGGCCTCCAGTAGGCTACAAACACCAGAAACTACTTGCAACTCCTGGACAGAGAGCTAGGGTGAATAAGAAGACGAGCGGGGTCATATCTCAGGGCCCAATGCATGGTAGTAGCTGATTCTCAAATCACACATACAGATCTCAGTGCTTAAGGTCGGCTTCAATGAAACAACCCACCATGTACTCCTACATGGCCTCTCATCGATACCTTTACCAAATCGTGTTCACCACACCACTCTTATTATCGACATAATCATTTCACTCTAGCCCATCACCCAGATGAACCAGACCTGACACGACTCTAAGCATAGCAGGCATAGCAAGGTAGGAACAACACATACATATGGCTCAATCAACTCCTACACATGCTAGTGGGTTTCATCTAGTTACTGTGGCAATGACAGGTCATGCAGAGGAAGTGGGTTCAACTACTGTAGCACACAGCAGTTTGAAACGCGTTGTCTTAATGCAGTAAAAGAGAGCAGGAGCAAGAACATGGGATTGTATCGATATGATCAAGTGGTTGGTTGCTTGCCTGATGGTTCGATGCACTGATACGGTTCTTCGTTAGGGTAATCACGATACTCCTCGGAGGCAGATCCTGCCGCAAAGAACACCGATACACAACCATCACCAAACAATGTGCAACAATATGATGTATGCATGAAACATAGCAATATGAGTGTGTTGGGCTAATGCAGCTAAGACCAGAAGGGTTTGAACCAATTTGAATCAAAGACTCAAATTTCAAACTCAAACATGGCCCTTTAAAGTGTTTTCCTTGTTCTGCATTAAACATCAAGTTAACTTGTTTAATCATGCATGAAAATAGTACAGATGGATAGATTGGATTTTTCTGATCATTTTTCATATATAATATGTCTGATTTGGAGTTACAGAATAAAAGTTATGAATTTTTGAAGTTCAAATTATATTCTGGAATTTCCTATATTAGATTAATTCCAGAAAATCAATTATTGCGTCAGCCTGACGTCAGTGTGACGTCAGCAGGTCAACGGAACACATCCGGGTCAAACCTGACAGTGGGTCCCGCGTGTTAGTGTGATTAGATTAATTAAAATTTAATTAACACTAAACCTGTTTAATTAACAGGGCTGGGCCCCACCTGTCATTGACCCAGGGGAGTCAACCAGGGCCCACCTGTGGTCAAACCCGGGTCGGCTGCACCGGCGTCTAGCCGCCGGCGAGCCCGACGCGGCGGCGGAAGTGGTTTTGGCCGTTTCGGCCACCAAATGGGTCGCGGAGACCACCGGAGTGGAGCTGAGGACGAGCCGCAGCTCTTGGTGGAGTCCGTTGGGGTCGGGGTGGCCGGAGTTGGCGCCGGCGATGACTTTGGCGACCACCGGGGTTCGGCCGAAGACGAACTTGATGCTAGAGGGGTCGGTGAGGCTCGGGGAGTGGCTAGCTAGGTGCTAAGGGACACGGTGAGCATGATGGACACCGTGGAGTGGTCGGAGGGTGACCGGGAGCACGTCGGCGACGAGCTCCACGGCGGTGGGTGCGGTTGAGCTCCGGGAGGTTGCTACACGGCTCGGGAGCAAGAACGGAAGGAAGTGGAAGATGGCTAAGCTCACAGTGAGTGCGACGAAGCCCTTGGTGTGGCCGGAGATGGACCGGAGCGACGACGGTGTTGAAGGGGATCTCCGGCGACGGCGGTTCGGGCGAGGTCGCTGCGGTGGACTCGGGCGTTGCGAGCGCTCGGGGCTCGGCTTGCTCGATGGAGTGGACAGCGGCGGAGCTCCTGGACACGATGAGAGGATGCACGGGCGGCGGGGAGCACGGCTACGATGAAGGCACGGCGATGGTGGCGTCGGCCATAGCGGGGGAGCGCGAGGGGGAGGAGCTGGAGAGGAGAGGGGGTGTATGGGGGGTTCGGGGGAGCGAGGGAGGCCGGTCCACGACGTCACCGGGCGAGGGGAGCGGCGAGGCGGCGAGCAGGTGCGTGGCGCGCGCTGCGGTCGCCGTCGGGCACCTGCCTGCCTGCCTGGCCGGCAAGCAGCTCGCTGGAGCGGCGCTGGGCTGGGCCGGCAGGTGGGCCGGGTGCTGGGCGCTAGGTAAGTTTTTTCCATTTCTTTCTGTTTTCTGTTTTTTTAATACTTCTGCAACTTTGTTGAATTAAATAAAATACTTAGGCAACTCCAAAAATCACCAAACTACTCCTGGTCCATAGTTGGATTATTTCCAACATGAAACATTTTAGTTTGGAGATATTTGAGCATTTAAATATTTTATATAATTTTAAATGCCCAAATTCAAATATTTATGATTTAATTCAAAAACCCTAGGATGGCCTAGGAAAATGTGCACCACTTTTGGCAGAGGTTCTGAACCAAGACAAAAATGATGGGCATTTTAGAAGGGCATTTCAGGTTCATTGAAAAAGTTTTTGGTAAACCCTAATTGGATTCAGAGGGGACTGGGGGTTCTGTCATCCCCATTTCAGGTTTCTGATGAAAGAGTAAACATGATGCAACACTCTAATGCATGGCTAACTAGGATGTGACAATATGCTTTTTGAAGTCGAAAATGTACTTCTGGGAAGTATGCTTCCACTTATTCAGCGTGGCAGTGGGGACCCGGGGCGCTGTGCGGCTGACGGGCGGGTCCCACGGGGCTGGGGCCCATCACTTATCCACCTTGGCACGCACGGTCAATGCCTGGAGGCTGACCGGTGGGGCCGAGGAAGAGGCGGGGCCCACCTGGCCCG
The DNA here is from genome assembly GCF_002162155.2 of Triticum dicoccoides. NCBI lineage: Eukaryota > Viridiplantae > Streptophyta > Magnoliopsida > Poales > Poaceae > Triticum > Triticum dicoccoides. Next base: position 150,354,565 of record NC_041384.1, on the reverse strand, counting down.
AATCAACTCCTCCTTCCTCGCGCCTGCTCGATGCAGGGGAGGAATGGCGCACTCCGGCGAGGCTCCTGGGCGGCTCCGACCATCTCCCGAGCCATGCAGCACACCGGCATGCTGAGGGAGACCAACTGCACCCTCCTGGACCATTTACTTTCACCTAAGATCACCGGAGCAGGCAGGTCCATGGCCGTGGTGGAGGAGAGCTACGGCCGGAGATGGGGATCGCGGCGAATGGAGCTCTGGTAACTCGCTAAAGGGATGGGGAGGAACGCCGGAGTGGTGGCGGTTTACTGGTGGTGGAGGAATGAGGAGAGGGGCTCCGGGTTGATCCAACCAGGAAGCGTGGCCGCGACGGCCATGGCGGCCAACCGAGGCGATGAGAGGCTCTGGAGTCAAACGGATGGGTCGGGGCGGTTGCTGGGAGGGTGAGGAAGAGCTTGGAGCGCTCGAAGGGCTCGGGGGAGGCCTTAAATAGGAAGAGGAGGAGGGGGCGAGCTGGCGTCACCGCGGACGCGTGGCCGGCGCTGCGGACGCATGTGCGCGCACCCGAGCTCGCTGGTAGACGACGGGGGAGGAGCAGTGAAGGCTCTCACGGGGCAGAGGAGGCCAAGGGGGCGCAGGGAGGAAGAAGACAGCGAAGAACCACGCCAAAACTCCACTGTGCGTTCGTGAGCACGCGGCGGCTTACGTCGGTGAGGAAGCTGCCGGAGGGGGAGCGGGGTCTAGGTGACCAACGACGATGAGAGGAAGACAATAGACATGCTCACGCGTGCTAAGACGACGGGGGGGATAGGGGCCCGAGCAAGAATCCATCCTGGGCGCGGCCAACGGCAGCAGAGTGCGCACACGGGCTTGCCATTAATGCGGTCACCGCGTGCACTGGCATGTAGCGGGGGAGAGGGGCTGGAACTTGTTGTCTAGTGGGTAGTTCATCCAGGGTAGGTCTCAACTACGGTGGTAGTTCGGTTAAAAGTGATCGGTTAAACGGTGAGAACCCTCTGAAGTTTGCTGCAGTAAACTTGGGTGTGCACTAGTGATCAACATGAAGGGTTTTGGATCCAATGGAGTTGTCTGCGAGGTTGAGGTAAAGAAGGAGTTTCATCCTGGTAACTTGGAGAAGAATTGGATCAAGATAAATCATAGTTGCTTTGCAACTGACCAAAATGGTCCAGAAATGAGATTTGGATGATGCACTCAAATGGTGTGGCCACTTGAGCTCAAGTTTGGCAAGGCTTCATGATTTGATCATACAAAGATCTTGTATAAGTTTCATACCAATTGGATTCACCAAAATGGTACTTGCTTCACAAACATCGTTATTGACCAGAAATTTGGAAAATTTCTAGAGGAAAAATTTCTTGATGAAACATGCCCAAAATGGGTTGAGGTAGGTTATATGGATAATAGAAGGCCTAGAAAAATTGACAGCCATAATGGAGCAAGATAAAATATACTTGCTTCACAAACTGAAATTTTGGGCAGAATCAAAGAATTGAAAGTGAGCTCACATGGAGGCATAACATGAGCTCTACTTTGGTGTAGGTCTACGATATGATGATATGAGGGATCATGCATAATGGCAACTCATTTTGATATGCCTAGCTTGTACTTCCTTCACAACCAGTTCCCTCAGACAGGAACTTTGGAAAATCATAATTAAATAATTACTAATAAAATGAGGTTGCATTTTGGCATGTGGCAATGATATGGACAGGAAAAGGGGTCCAAGGAGTTTGAGGTCAATTGGGAAAAGGAAAATAGCACTTGCTTCACATTCTGCCATTTAGGGAAGAATAGGAAACAAATTATTTGAGCAAGATGATAAACATGAAAAATGAAATATTTTGCCATATTTGAGAATATATGACCCAAAAAATTTATGAGAATTATTTGGGAACTTTAGGAGTGATGCAAATAAAGGTTGCTTCACAGCCTAGGGCAGACATGGTTATTCCTTTAATAGAAAAAGGAATATTCCTAAGAAAAAGAAATTAGGGTTTGGTCAAGCAGTGAAGTGACAAGATCTTGGCAGGGTTTTGAGAATGATGAGCCGCTTGGGAAGGAAAAAGAGGATGATTTCCCAGGTGACAAGGCCACAGAACCACTCCAAAAAGAAAAAAACAGAGCAAAAACCAATAAATCAAAAAGAAAAAAGAAAAGGGCCAAAATCCAGGCTGTTACATCCTTGAACCACGTCCTAGATTCATGGTATACAGGCAGCTAGAGCAATGCATGTGGAGTAAGTAAATTATACCTTAAGGTTCTTGGGGCGTGGTTCGGTGGGCGACGGCGGCGAAGAAGAAGGGGTCGGAGGCCCTCCCGCGCCGCCGCTGGGTGGAAAGTGAACAGCTGCGTCGGTAGTCCCTCGCCGACGGTGACAGCGTTAAGCCTCCTTCCCTTCCCGGCGGACGGATCCTACTGGCTCTTTGAGCAGCAGTGAGGGGAGAGAGAGGCCAACAAAGTCTTGTTTAGATTTGTAGAGGGCGAGAGAGTGTGAAGAGAGCAACCACAAGCGCTGAGGCTCCAGCGGGGGAGACGGCGTACTAAGCAATCTTCTCCTCGTTCTGCGAGTTGATGGGACACATCAAAAGTACTCCAATGTATACAACCTTGCCTCTAAGGTAGGCCCCACATGGTTTGCCTCTTTTTTAACATAACACGTCAAGTCGCAATTTGTTTGTTCACCCGTGGTAGACGATCCTCCCTCCACCAAGTGGACAACCAATACACGTCCCAAATTACCACGTGGGCTGCCTTTTTCGTACAGAAATGAGCTCCACCGTGTACCCGCGCGGGTGTGGTTGGGAAAGAGACGGGAGTACGTGCGCCGTGCGTGCACCTCTTATCTTCGTGCACATCTCCCACCTACGTGGGTGTGTGCGAGAGATACAAACCGCGTTCTTGAGTGTTTTTTGTTTTGGGGTGGGGGTGGGGTGGGGGTTGATTTCATGAATTATTTGTGGGAATATGTGTCGATGACATCTCAAACAAAATTTTGCATGCAATGTGTGTGAAATAGAGGCCTATCCATATCATACATAGAGGGTCAGGCAATCCACGAGAAGAGATGGAGGGGTCATAGCTATCGATAGAGTCGAAGAGAGGATCAAGTGGGTGGGTGCGAGATCGATGAAGAGAACCATCGAAATTGTGTGTGCGTGTGTGTGTGTGCAAGTCAAATATATAGGGCAACTGGCCTACCGGAACGTTAGAGGGCACATGTCAAGTTTGTGTGTGGTAGGGAGACATGACTAGAGCGCTCGATGTATCGGTGTGTGTGGGGGGAGGGGGTGGGGGGAGGGGTAGGCAGAGGCCTAACTATAGAGGTAAAATGACTCGTATATGTGTTGAGAAGGAGAGACCCAGCTATGTCTTGAGGGAGATCGGTCGACATCCATACATAACTGAAGGACGGGAAATATGATGGGACAGAGAGAGAGAGGAGAGAGAGGGAGGGATAGGGGTAGAGTGTTGGATGGGTGATGGAGTTGCTTCTCGAAGATGGTGGGAGAGGCCTACTAGACAAACTGAGGGTGGAACTGCAATGTTATCAATAAGAGTGGGGATGTGTTTCTGTGTGTGCCTGTGCGTGATAGATCTGTCGGGACGCATCCATGGATGATGAAGGGGAACCATGTGTTTGGTAAGCAAACCTAACTAGATCGGTAGATCAATTGTTCTTTTTCGGAGGAAGGGAGAGACACAACTAATGAGGTAGATCGATTGACGTGTGGGTAAAAACGAGTTATAAGGACCTAGCTGGTGAGAGAGATCGGTCGGTGTACGTCCATTTGTTAGAGGCAAATAAGGCCCAGCGAGACAGATAGACAGAGAGAATAGAGCTAGGAGGTGGTGCGAGAGGCCCAACTACTAGCTAGATAGGGGGAGGAGTGTGCGGTTGTGAGATCGATGAAAAGAGGGGCGAGAGTTTACACGTGTGTCTGACCGTATGAGAGAGACGAGGCAAGGACACATAAAGGAGGAGATTGAAGGTGTGTGTATGTTGTAGGCAGGCATCGCTGGAGAGGTTTATCGATCGGTGTGTGTCGGAAAGGAGTTGTGGAGACTCTGGGAGAACGACCTATAAAAAAATGAATGTGCCCAGTGGATAGAATGCCGAGGGAGGGGGAGGGTGAGGAGGGCGTGTGCATGCACGAGAGAAAGTTAGTGGTAGCTACAAAGGTTAGAGGATTGTGTGGGTGTAAGAGACTAACAAAGATCATAATTTGATATGAAAGCGGATTCATATATTTGAATAGGAGATCATAGTGTTTTAAACATTGCATGCATGAATATAGCGGTGAGACACGTGTTGTGAACATGTTATACCATAATGTGATAATGCATGGCGTTTGCAACTCATAGCTAAATGCCGAACAATCTAAACCATACTATACATCAAACAATCTCACATTTTATTTGAATTTGTGATAATGTGTGGCGTTTGCAGCTTACAACTAAATATCAAACAATCTAAACAATACTATATATCAAACATTCTCACATTTTATTTGAATTTGTGGTAATGTGTGGTGTTTGCAACTCACATCTAAATACTTGTAGGCGTAGGGGGCGGGGCACCACACATAATGTGATAAACACATTATACATATGAGACATGGTTTAGATTATGAAGATCTAGCTAGAGCTAGAAATGTAATGTGATTTGAAATCAAAATAAAGTGGATTCAAAAAATCTAGTTCGAGTTCATATAGTACACATAGTTCATATGTAACTCGAGACTAATCATGTGGTGTGCTCTGAAGATAATACACAAACGATGGTTTAACTTAACAATAATGATGATTGTAGATCTTATTAAAACAGAGGAACAAATTCAAATGCTTTGACTTCACAACAATCATTACCGTAGATCTTATTCAAATAGAGAAATGAATTCAAATTTAGTTCATATTGAAGCGGTAGTATATACGTTTGGAATGCACTAAAACATTCATTTGACTAGTAGGTTGCATGCATTATACACGTAGCAAAATATTTTAATTGAACATACCATGAATTCAATGTTTTGAATGACATTTGTAGTGCACATTGATTTGGTACAGTACATGTTAGGCTTGTCCGGAAATTTCATCCCACTCCTTGTTAGCCCGAAATATTTAAGATATATCTTTGTCTCGTTGTGCTCCGACAACTCCCTCCATCTCAACCCGCGCCTTGCTATTCCGAAATTACAACGCGCGCGAAAACTCCCACCTCCCGTGAAATCCCGACACCCGAAATGCCCGTGGTACCCCTGAACCGAAAGAACCGCCTCAACTCGGTGGGGGTACTTTCGTAACTTACCCCACATTTTAGTCAAGGGCGTCTCTAAGCCATGGTTCCCCACTGCCATCCCATCCGCCCACCCATTCGTACACCGAGGCCGCGAAACCCGCGACGAAACCGCACGCCCTGCTTCGTCCGCGACCTAGCCGGAGCCTCTTCCCCGACGACGTCGTCCATAGCAACACCTCGACGTCCCTCATCCATCGTACCGGATGAGGATCCGTCGTCGATCTCATCGTCCCGCCGGTTCAGCCACCCCGTCCTCCACCTCCAAGGAGCTTCCCCGACGTTCCCCTCGTCTTTTGCGCCACCTCCATTCCCACACCGCCGTCTTCACCTGCACCACTGGAAGAGCATCATCATCACCGTTTCCTCGAATGAAGTTGTGGCCTAATCGGCGCCACCAAAGAGGTTGTACACTAATCACCGCATTTTCTTCTTGATTCGATCTCACGGTGCTGCCGGCGCGGCTCCATCCACGGCGGCATCGCCGTCCACTTCCTCCACGGTGTCGCTCCCTCGGCAGCGACGTCCACATCAGTAGGAGCTGCTGCTGCTTTAGCTCTCGCTCGCGCTGCTGCTCTGCTCTTGCTCTTGGTCCCCTGCATGGTCTGCTCTTGCTATTGCTCTTGCTCGTGCAGCTGCTCTCGCTCTTGCTCTTGCTTGTGATCCTGCTCCGATTTAGCTACACTTAAGTTGACTGAATCGACTTTTGGGTCAGTCGATTTTCAGGGGGGCTCGCTAGGGTGAAGGAAGAACCAGCCGCAGCGGGGAGGGGGCTCGCCGGAGAGGTACCCCACTATCTATCTTACGGTTCAGGATGGGGGCGGTGGTCGCCGGCGGTGGCGGGGCATTGGCGGGGCGGTGGCGTGGGGATCGCCGGAGAAAAAGCTCGGCATGAGGGGGCCTAGAGGGATGGCCGGGGCGGCAGCGGACCAACGGTGGGGAGTGTTTTCGAGGTGGGCGGGGCGGCGCACCGCCGGCCGCGGACGGCGGGGGGCTGCTGTTTGGCCGATGGTGGCTGGCGGCTCAGGGGGGTGGAGGTTGAAGATGAACCGTGGGCCCTTGATTTCATATCCAACGGCTGCAAAATTGACTGACCAGAGATGAAAAATTCAGTCGACCGACGTGTAGCCTCACCTTGCTAGTGCGTTCAGTTTCGACAGCAAAATTCAGTTTCGACAGCAAAATTCAGTTTCGACAGCAAAATTCAGTTCCGAGTTAAGTTCAGTTTCGATAGTTAAGTTTGGAGATGAGCGGCTGATGTATTTTACATCTAGCACTTTGTGGTTATGTATTTTATGTCATGTATTGGAGATGCTATTAGAATTCCACTCAGGTTAACGTTGTTCGTTGTCCCTCTTGTCCTGCTTCAGCCTCAGCATCGTACAACTCATCGGAGCTACTCCAACAACGAAACCCTCCATCACAGCGGAGCAGTACCTCGGGCTCCATCTCCAGACGCCTAAGATATTCTTCCCCTCCTCCGACAGCAAAGTCAGCCGGAGCATCCTCACCGGCCAACCCAATCACGTTGAGATCAACATGGCTTCGCCGAAGAGGTTGTACACTTGTTGCATCTCTTTTTTACTCTACATGTTATATATATTGTCCACTGAGCACACGGATTTGTTCCTTTAGTGTCTCCTTGAAAGAAAATGTAGGAATTTTAATTTTCACTTGTCCTCCTTTTCAAATTCCTATTCATGAAGCACAAGACTAAGATATAGTAGAATAATAGCATTATAACCGTACATTTTCTTGTGCTTTGACTTAATCTCACCATGCTTCTTTGCATCCTGTGATCTTCCAATTATTGTGAATCAAACACCCAGATTGGCAGAAATCCCGTGTTTTTAAATTCTCTGTTTTGCACGTGCATTCCTATCCTATTCCTGTCTATTTCCTATCCCTGCATTGTTGGAATCCTCCAATTCAAACAAGCCCTTACAAAATTACTTGTCTTATAGATAGTTGTCAAAGAAAACCTTGTGTGGTTTGTCCCGCTCCTGCTGCGATGTCGTCCACCCCAGCTCGGCTGCTCCAACGACAGAAGGGTCCAGCACAGCAGGGATCCGGCCTCCAGACTGTCTTTCGCCGCCTCAGATCTTCTTCCCTGCCGCTGGCAGCCATGAAAACTGAATTACCATCATCAACCGAGCAGATGACCTCGAGGACTACACGGGTCCGCAAGAGAGGTCGCACTCTTTCGTGTCTGCTTACTTATGCATCGCTTAATATTACATGCTACTTTATCTTCATGTTCACCGATTAGACTCTGAGTCAGCTCCAAACTAATGGTTAAACTTGAGTTTTTAAATGGTTGTGGGGTACATATCGGGGCCGCTACCAATAGTATCTATCTACTATCTGGTTAATCTCTGGTGTCTACTATGAGTTTCATGTTGGGTGGGAAACAAACAGTAAAGAAGCCATTATCTGTTATTTTTAACTGAAGCCATTATCTGCCTGCTATTATTGGTTTTGGGTCTATCCACAGGTTGCTACCATCACTCTGGATTTCTGCATTCACTCCTTACATAATATCACTATGTTTTATTCCTACGCATGACAGTTATTGTAAACAATGGAACTGAACATGTAGAGCAAAAGAGACGAGCCTTGCGTGGCAATAAAATTTCATGCAGACGTTGCTCCATGGTAGGCGCAAAGGCAGCCCCCCTCCATGCATTTCGGATTGTAATCGAGAGGAAGATATCTGTTCTGAGGGGGATTCGGAAGGAGAAGACAACTCCTATTTACCCCCTGAGGTCTTCGCTCTAACTGGGCATGCTGATGTTGGTTATATCATGCATATGGTGTCTTGCATTGCTTACTTTATACATCAAATATGTCATCTGCTTAGTTTAGACATCCTATGTGTGAAGGCCATATGTTTAGTTTGTTTATTCATCGTCCTGAGGTTCTGCACGGCGCAGCTGCTTCTTCTTCTTGGGGGTGACCTCAGGAGGGCCCTCGCCCTTGATATTGGGGTCGTCGATTGCTGCAGCTTGGAAGGCATGCTCAAGGGAGCACACCGCGTCTCTTTCTTCACATGGGACCGTGATGATCCCGCTGCTTCCCGGCATCTTGAGAACATTGTAGCCATGATGGGTCACCGCCATGAACTTGGCCAGGGCTGGATACCCGAGGATGGCATTGTACGGCAGACGGATGTGCACGACGTCGAAGTCGATGAGCTCGGTGCGGTAGTTCTTGCGTTCCCCAAAGGTGACAGGGAGGCGGACCTGCCCTATCGGTGTGGTGGAACCGTCGGACAGTCCTGAGAAAGCCTTGGTAGGCTGAAGCTAGTCATATGGCACTTGGAGGTTGTCGAACATGTCGATGGACAGGACGTTGAGCCCTGCGCCGCCGTCGATGAGGGTCTTGGTAACTTGCACGTTGCTGATGACCGGGAAGCAAAGCATCGCGAGGGCGCCAGCGGTAGCTGTGCACTTGAGCTGATCCGCCGAGTTGAACGTGATGGGGCACTGGGACCATCTGAGCGGGCGTGTGGCTTTGAGCTTGGGGAGGACTGCATTCACTTCACGAGAAAACTGGTTGAAGATACACTTCGAGGCTGGGGCCTGGGCTCCGCCCAAGATGCAGGCGATAGCACGCGGTTCCTGGAAGCCCCCAGCCCCCTCGTCTTGATGGTGTTCGTCATTCCTTCTTGACGGTGACGGCAGCAGAGGGAGTCCGGCGTTGCCTTGAGGACGATCCTCACGAGGCTGATCCCTCCAGGCGCCCTCGCGAGGCTGATCCTGCCAGCGGTCCTCACGAGGCCGTTCGCGCCACTCCTGGCACCGGCCACGGTCGTCCCAGCGTCCGCCACCATGTCCTCCTCCTCGGCCGTAGCCCCGGTCACCGCGCTCGGGGCGTCGACCGAAGTGTCCTTCGCGAATGGCTCTGAGCTCTTGACAGTCGCTGGTGTTGTGGGTATTTAGGTTGTGGAAGGCGCAGAACGGATAACTGCTCTTGGATGACTCTGGTTGGTCTCTGCCATGCTTGGTTTCTGGTTCCGCTGTGAGCACGGCTGCTCCCTTGCGCTTCAGTCCTTGTCATTGGTTTTCTTCTCCTCCGGGTCTGCAGCTGGGAGATCGAGGAGGGAGAGGCGCCCCTCCTCAGCTCTTGCGCACTTGGTCGTCTGGTTGAACAACTCCAGGGACATGCACAGCTCCTCGTGGATAGCGAGCTCTTCCTTCATCTTGACATCGCGGACGCCATCAGAGAACACAGAGATGATGGCCTCGTCCATCACCTTGGGGATCTTGAGGTGGACGTTGTTGAAGCGCTGGATGTACTTCTGGAGGGTCTCTCCCGGTTGCTGCCTGACGCGGCGTAGGTCAAACGCAGCCGGCGGGCAGTCGTGAGTGCCCTGGAAGCTGGCGACGAAGCGGTTGCGTATCTCGTCCGAGGAGGAGATGGAGCCCGGTGGCAGGTTCAGGAGCCAGGAGCGGGCGCCATCCTTGAGAGCCATGGGAAACCAGTTCGCCATAACTTTCTCGTCGCCGTTGGCTGCTTTGATGCTCAGCTCGTAGAGCTGCAAGAACTCCGCGGGGTCAGGGGTGCCATCGTAGCGAGGAGGCAGATCCGGCTTGAACTTGCCCGGCCAGGCGATGCTACGCAGCTCAGGGGTGAAAGCGCGGCAACCGGCTGTGGTCATTGGGGCCTGCCTTGGGGGTGGAGCTTGGTCTTGATGGGGTCGGCACCCTGCCCTACAGGTGGCGCGCGGTCTTGCCGCAGCAGCCGGTCTTGGCGCAGTGGCGCGAGGAGCGGCGGAGCATTTTCTTGCGGTCGAGGGACTTCTTGACAGCTTATTTCTTCACGCGCGGGCGCGAGACACGGCGGGTCGCGACGTGGAGCCACACGCCTTGGCGCCAGGGCACCGTCTTGGGGTAGAGGTGGTGGAGGCGCTCCGTGAGCTACGTCACCCGTAGCTGGCGGAGGGCGAGGCGGAGAGAGGGATGGCGCAGGGGAGCCCCCTGCGGCACGGACAAGCTCGGCGATGCGGTCGAGCCAGTCCTTGTAGAGGTCATCGACCGGTCGGTAGCACAGGAGCTCGTGCGCCATGAGGAGCGCGGCCCATGCGTCCATGGGAGGGCGATGTGCATGGGAAGAAGAACCGGCCGGGGTCAGCGATGGAGTGGCAGTGCGGCCGTCCCGCCACACTGAGGGGTGCAGCGAGGATGCTTGCTGCTCGTTCCCCGCCGGGCCGGTGGCGGCATTGGTGGCAAGCGACGGGGAACGATGAGGTGGCCCGCTGATGGGAGCCATCTGAGCAACGCGGGCGGCGAGGGCAGCCCAGCGCTCAGCACGAGCGCGATGCGCGTCTGCCATGGAGACGACGGAGCAACGGGGCATGGAGCGACGGAAGGAAGCTTCGGCGCACCCCTACCTGGCGTGCCAAATGTCGGATCACGGGTTCCGGCAAAACCCTCTAGGTTCAAACACTGGGGTGCACGTGAAGGTTTTCTCCCTATCGATCCACGTCCTACCGCTCTAAGATCTCGCGGACGAACTCGACGAACTTGCAACACAAAGACACAAGATTTATACTGGTTCGGACCACCGTTGTGGTGTAATAGCCTACTCTAGTGTGGTGGTTGTGGATTGCTTCTTGGGCTGATGATGAACAGTACAAGGGGAAGAACAGCCTCCTGAGGTTGAGGTGTTCTTGTGCTTGGCGAACTTGTGTGGGTGAGATGCCTCTGAATGAGTTATTCCTTCTCTTTGTCGTCGTCGTTGTCCCCCCGTCCCCCTACTGTGATGGCTAGTTCTACTTATATAGGCCCTGGTCCTCTCCCCAAATATTGAGTGGGAAGGGAGCCAACAACGGCCAATTTGAAAGGGGACAACTAGTACATCTTATCCTGACAAAAGTAGTCTTAGCCTGCAAAAGGCTCTGGTGGTGATGCCGTTTTGGGCTCCATGGTGACCTCCGTCTTGCCATCCTGCTGCTCTTGGTCTTGTTGCAGTGATATGGAAACCTTTCCTTGATGCCTCGGTACTCCGTGCCTGCGCTTGCCCCCTTGGCACCAAAGAGGAAGCAAGGACACTGCATGCGCTGGCGCCCGCCTGGTCTCGATCATCGTGGCTCACGTCACGAGGACCTCGCGAGGTTTGCCTTGCCTTGATCTCTCTGCCCCTCGTGAGCCTGCCTGGCGAGGCTGCTCCTGAGGAGTTCTTGCATCGTCCCCCTCGTGAGGCTTGGCCCCTCACGAGGGTCTTGAATACCTCGTCGATGAAGATGGGCCATACAGACCTGCTAGCTCAGCCACACCGTGGGCCGCAGGCAGGCAAGTCTGGGGACCCCCGTTCCCAGAACACCGACAGGCTCTTCTTTTGACCCCTTTACTTATGCAGGGCAGTCAGAGCCGTGCGCCATGGCCACACTTAGTAGGGCGGAGGGTGGAAGACGGAGAGAAGCCGAAGCACGAGACAACCAAGGCAACGCCAAGACCAGAAGCGTAGGAGAGCAAGAGGGCGAGGTGGAATCCCTTGGCAAGATCCTTGCCGAGGCAGCCTCCGCAGCCCCAGCAAGAGCCTTGCCGGGGCAACTTGCCCGATGCCAGCGGAGCAAGCCACCCTTGAGCCCACAGGCTCCAACCCAACCAACTATATTGGAACCTAGGCTCGGGAGGCGCCTCTGTGGTGGCATGCAAATCTTTGTCAAGATTATAAACATGTGAGATCAGATGAGGACCAGAAGACGGTGACCCTCGACGGGATCCTAGCCGAGGAAATCCACAAGACCCCCAGCAAGACCCTTGCCGGGGACGCTGCAATGCCACGGCAAGAGCCTTGCCGGGCCCCCGGCCGGACCCTTGCCGAGGGCATCAGCAGGGCCACTGCCAGGACCGCGCCAGCCAAGACTCCACCACCGTCCCCAAGCAGCTACTAGCTCAACCAGCTGGGCAAGCACCTGCGTGGGGACGAGCGGCCTCTACACCGACTCAGCAAGCACCTGTGTGGTGGCATGCGACCCTTCATGAAGGCTCCACCATCGCGCCAGCCCAGCAGCCGGCCAACATGGCACCGCGATGCCTCATCATTTCGGACGCATTTTGAGGCCAGGCGGGGCGGCGACGGCTGGGACGTGCTTCCCTGGCATCCCCGATAAAGCAAGGGGCACGTCGGCAGCGCATTAAATGTGTTTGTCCAACAGTCCCAGAGGATAGGCTTATCAACTATAGACCTTTCCACCTCCTGTGTGCCACTGTGGCAACCCCTTTTTCCTATAAAAGGAGGCCCGAGGTGACGAGGAGGGGGGTTCGGCTCTTTTGGGCAAGTTGCACCCCGTAGTTAGCCCAAGAACACAAGAACACTCAAATACATCCAGCAAAGCAGGACTAGGGTATTACGCATCTTTGTGGCCTGAACCTGGACTAGGGGCTTCTTCTGGTCCATAAAAATCACCATAAATTTCCAGCTCAATTGGACTCAGTTTGATATTCCTTTTCTGCGAAACAGGAAAGCAAGGAAAAAACATAAACTGGCACTGGGCTCTAGGTTAATAGGTTAGTCCCAAAAGTCATATAAAATAGCATATAAATGCATATAAAACATCCAAGATAGATAATATAATAGCATGGAACAATCAAAAATTATAGATATGTCGGAGACGTATCAGTCAGCACGACGACGTGGTGACGGTGATGGTGAAGTGATCCTCGCAGGGCTTCGCCTAAGCACTACGAAGATATGACCATGGGAGTAAACGATGGAGGGGGCACCACACACGTCTAACAATTGTTTGGGTGTGCAAGGGGCACCCTCACCCCACATATATATAGGTGGGAGGGAGAGGGAAGAGGCCAAGAGGCGCTCCAAGTAGGACCAAATCCTACTTGGGTTCCTCCTAGGCCGGCGCCCCCCCCCCCTTCCTTATTTATCGAGGGGGGAAGAAATAGGAGGGAGGAGGGAAGGAATGGGGAGGCCGAATCTGATGGTGAAGTGATCCTCGTAGGGCTTCGCCTAAGCACTACGAAGATATGATTGTGGGAGCAAATGGTGGAGGGGGGAGGCCGCACACAGCTAACAATTGTCTGGGGTGTGCTAGGGGGTGCCCCGCACATATATATAGGTGGGAGGGAGAGGGGAGAGGCCAGGAGACGCCCCAAGTAGGACCGAATCCTACTTGGGTTCCTCCTAGGCCGGCGCCCCCCTTCCTTATTTACTGGAGGAGGAAGGAAAGAGGAGGGAGGAGGGAAGGAAGGGGGAGGCCGAATCCCCCTTTACTTCTCCCTTCCCCTCTTTCCTTCTCCTCTAGTTCGGCCCATATCGGGGGTTCACCAGCCCCTGGTGGCTAGTGTGTCTCCCCTCTTGGCCCATTAGGCCCATATCTTTTGTCGGGTGTGCCCAGAACCCCTACTGTGACCCGATATGTACCCGGTACCCTCCGGAACACTTCCGGTGTCCGAATACTATCATCCTATATATCAATCTTTACCTCTTGACCATTTAGAGACTCCTCGTCATGTCCGTGATCTCATCCGGGACCCCGAACAACATTCGGTCACCAAATCACATAACTCATATAATATAATATCGTCATCGAATGTTAAGCGTGCGGACCCTACGTGTTCGAGAACTATGTAGACATGACAGAGACACCTCTCCGGTCAATAACCAATAGAGGAATCTGGATGCCCATATTAGCTTCTACACATTCTACGAAGATCTTTATCGGTCGAACCGTTATGACAACATACGTTATTCCCTTTGTCTGTCGATGTGTTACTTGTTTGAGATTCGATCGCCGATGTTTTCATACCAAGTTCAATCTTGTTACCGACAAGTCTATTTACCCATTCTGTAATACATCACCTCGTGACTAACTCCTTAGTCGTTTGCTTGCAAGGTTATGATGTTTATTACCGAGAGGGCCCAAAGATACCTCTTCGATACTCGGAGTGACAAATCCTAATCTCTGTCTATACCAACTCAACAAACACCTTCGGAGATACCTGTAATGCATCTTTATAATCACCTGGTTATGTTGTGATGTTTGAAGCACACAATGCATTCCTCTGGTATCCGGGAGTTGCATAATCTCATAGTCGAAGGAATATGTATTTGACATGAAGAAAGCAATAGCAATAAAATTGAATGATCATTATGCTAAGCTAACAGATGGGTCTTGTCTATCACATCATTCTCTTAATGATGTGATCCCGTTATCAAATAACAACTCATGTCCATTGTTAGGAAACCTTAAGCATCGTTGATCAACGAGCTAGTCAAGTAGAGGCTCACTAGGGACACGACGTTTGTCTATGTATTCACACATGTATTTAAGTTTCCGATCAATACATTCTAGCCTGAATAATAAACATTTATAATGAATAAGGAAATATAAAATAACAACTTTATTATTGCCTCTAGGGCATATTTCCTTCATAAGGTGTACCCAATTGTTTCCTTAGGGTATCCTATGAAGACACACTTCTCCGATTTTGGTTCGATCTTATTAGGCTGAAGCCTTTTAACATAAGTACGCAACCCCAAAGTTTAAGAAACGACAACTTAGGTTTCTCGCCAAACCATAATTCATACGGTGTCGTCTTAACGAATTTATATGGTGCCCTATTTAACGTGAATGCGGTTGTCTCTAATGTATAACCCCAAAACGATAGTGGTAAATCGGTAAAAGACATCATAGAATGCACCATATCCAATAAAGTATGGTTACGATGTTCGGATACACCATTCGTTGTCGTGTTCCAAGTGGCGTGATTTGTGAAACAATTCCACATTGTTTTAAATGAAGGCCAAACTCGTAACTCAAATATCCGCCTCCGCGATCAGATCGTAGAAACTTTATTTTCTTGTTACGATGATTCTCCACTTCACTCTGAAATTCTTTGAACTTTTCAAATGTTTCAAACTTGTGTTTCATTAAGTAGATATACCCATACCTACTCAAATCATATGTGAAGGTCAGAAAATAATGATACCCGCCACGTGCTTTAACACGCATCAGACCGCATACATCGGTATGTATTTTTCCAATAAATCATTAGCTCGCTCCATTGTTCCGGAGAACAGAGTTTTAGTCATCTTGCCCATGAGGCATGGTTCGCAAGTATCAAGTGATTCCAAAAGTCATACGCACCGATGGTTAATATCACCATTAGCCCACATGGTAAATCTATCTCACACCACCACAATTGAACAACTATGTCTATGAGCGTTGAAATAAAAAACTTACAACACGAAAGTTGTTTGAAACAACAAGATGTAGCTAGTGATCAAAGAAGTTTCAAACTATTGACCATGCGCGATGTATTTGCAGAAATTCATTGAAAACAAAATTGCACACACCAACATGTTAGTACGATACAATATGCATATATAAATCTACTCATGTACGACCATAAAAACAGAAAACTCACATCACAGAATTTGTGAAACAATGAGACGACACTCCTTTTTTCCAAACAGTCGATCGTGTGCGATAATTTGACAAAATTTGTCTAAAAAACTCCAAATATAAACACAAATTTGAAGATTTATAATCAAAAAAACAAGGAACCGACCGCGGGAATGGAATCCTAACATCGATGTGCATCTTTTTCATGTAGAGTTTGTCTTGAATCAAAGCACCGTTGTCTAGACTATATGAGGTTATATGAAAGAGATTAAAGGAGGTAAGTAGAATAAAGCACGTGCAAACCTACATACCAGTCCACCACACACCCTCTCATGCTTGTGAGAGAGTAAACTGAAGGAAATATGCCCTAGAGGCAATAATAACGTTGTTATTTATATTTCCTTATATCAAGATAAATGTTTATTATTCATGCTAGAATTGTATTAACCGGAAACTTAGTACATGTGTGAATACATAGACAAACAGAGTGTCACTAGTATGCCTCTACCTGACTAGCTCGTTAATCAAAAGATGGTTAAGTTTCCTTACCATAGACATGAGTTGTCATTTGATGAACGGGATCGCATCATTATAGAATGATGTGATTGACTTGACCCATCTGTTAGCTTAGCACGATGATCGTTTAGTTTGTTGCTATTGCATTCTCCATAACTTATACATGTTCCTATGACAATGAGATTATGCAACTCCCAAATACCGTAGGAACACTTAGTGTGCAATCAAAAGTCACAACGTAACTGGGTGACTATAAAGATGCTCTACAGGTGTCTCCAATGGTGTTTTTTGAGTTGGCATAGATCGAGATTAGGATTTTTCACTCCATGTATCGGATAGGTATCTCTAGGCCCTCTCGGTAATGCACATCACTATAAGCCTTGCAAGCAATGTGACTAATGATTTAGTTGCGGGATGTTGCATTACAGAACGAGTACACAGACTTGCCGGTAATGAGATTGAACTAGGTATTGAGATACCGACGATCAAATCTCGGACAACTAACATACCGATGACAATGGGAACAACGTAGGTTGTTACGCGGTTTGACCGATAAAGATCTTCGTAGAATATGTAGGAACCAATATGATCATCCAGGTTCCGCTATTGGTTATTGACCGAAAGTGAGTCTCGGTCAAGTCTACATAGTTCTCGAACCCGTAGGGTCCGCACGCTTAACGTTCAATGACGATCGGTATTATGAGTTTATGTGTTTTGATGTACCGAAGGTAGTTTGGATTTCCGGATGTGATCACGGACATGACGAGGAGTCTCAAAATGGTCGAGACATAAAGATTGATATATTGAAATGCTATGTTTGGACACCAGAATGGTTTCGGATAAGTTCGGGCAATTACCGGAGTACCAGGAGGTTACCGGAACCCCCCGGGGAGTCAATGGGCCATGGTGGGAGAGAGAAGGAGGCAGCCAAGTGCCCCCCAAGCCCAATCCGAATTTGGGAGGGGGCGGCCCCCCTTTCCTTCTCTCCTTCTCATTTTTCCTTCTTCTCCTACTCCAACTAGGGAAGGGGGGAAACCTACTCCTACTAGGAGTAGGAATCCCCCTTGGGGCGCGCCATAGAATGGGCTGGCCCTCCCCTCCTCCACTCCTTTATATATGGGGGAAGGGGGTACCCCATAGACAAAAAAGTTGACAGTTGTCTTGGCCGTGTGCGGTGCTCCCCTCCACAGATTTCCAGCTCGGTCATATCGCTATAGTGCTTAGGCGAAGCCCTCCGTCGGTAACTTCATCATCACCATCATCACGCCGTCGTGCTGATGAACCTCTCCCTCGGCCTCAGCTGGATCAAGATTATGAGGGATGTCACCGAGCTGAACGTGTGCAGATCACGGAGGTGTCGTGTGTTCGATACTTGATTGGTTGGATCGCGAAGACGTTCGACTACATCAACCGCGTTACTTAATGCTTCCGCTTTCGGTCTACGAGGGTACGTGGACACACTCTCCCCTCTCGTTTCTATGCATCTCCTAGATAGATCTTGCGTGATCGTAGGAAATTTTTTGAAATACTGCGTTCCCCAACAGTGGCATCAGAGCCAGGTCTATGCGTAGATGTTATATGCACGAGTAGAACACAAAGGAGTTGTGGGCGTGGGTATATACATATTGCTTGCCGTCACTAGTTGATTCTTGATTCAGCGGTATTGTTGGATCAAGCGGCTCAGACCGACATTACGCGTACGCTTACGTGAGACTGGTTCTACCGACGTGCTTCACACACAGGTGGCTAGTGGGTGTCTGTTTCTCCAACTTTAGTTGAATCGATTTCAATGAACAGGGTTCTTTCTGAAGATCAAAAAGCAACCACTATACTACATTGTGGTTTTGATGCGTAGGTAAGAACGGTTCTTGCTAGAAGCCCGTAGCAGCCACGTAACCTTGCAACAGCAAAGTAGAGGACATCTAACTTGTTTTTGCAGGGCATGTTGTGATGTGATATGGTTAAGACGTGATTATATAAATTGTTGTATGGGATAATCATGTTTTGTAACACTGTTATCGGCAACTGGCAGGAGCCATATGGTTGTCGCTTTATTGTATGAAATGCAATCGCCATGTAATTGCTTTACTTTATCACTAAGCGATAGCGATAGTCATAGAAGCAATAGTTGGTGAGACGACAAGGATGCTTCGATGGAGATTAAGGTGTCAATCCGGTGACAATGGTGATCATGATGGTGCTTTGGAGATGGAGATCAAAAGGCACAAGATGATGATGGCCATATCATATCACTTATTTGATTGCACGTGATGTTTATCCTTTATGCATCTTATTTTTCTTAGTACAGCGGTAGCATTATAAGATGATCTCTCACTAAATTTCAAGGTACAAGTGTTCTCCCTGAGTATGCACCGTTGCTACGGTTCATCGTGCCGAGACACCACGTGATGATTGGGTGTGATAAGCTCTACGTTCACATACAACGGGTGCAAGCCAGTTTTGCACAAGAAGAATACTCAGTTTAAACTTGACGAGCCTAGCATATGCAGATATGGCCTCGGAACACTGAGACCAAAAGATCGAGCGTGAATCATATAGTAGATATGATCAACATAGTGATGTTCACCATTGAAAACTACTCCATCTCACGTGATGATCAGACATGGTTTAGTTGATATTGATCACATGATCACTTAGATGATTAGAGGGATGTCTATCTAAGTGGGAGTTCTTAAGTAATATGATTAAATTGAACTTTATTTTATCATGAACTTAGTACCTGATAGTATTTTGCATGTCTATGTTGTTGTAGATAAATGGCCCGTGCTATTGTTCCATTGAATTTTAGTGCATTCCTAGAGAAAGCTAAGTTGAAAGCTGATGGTAGCAATTACACGGACTGGGTCCATAACTTGAGGATTATCCTCATTGCTGCATAGAAGAATTATGTCCTGGAAGCACCGCTGGGTGACAAGCCTGCTGTAGATGCTGCTGACAACGTTAAGAACGTCTGGCAAAGCAAAGCTGATGACTACTCTATAGTTCAGTGTGCCATGCTTTATGGCTTAGAACCGAGACTTCAACGACGTTTTGAACGTCATGGAGCATATGAGATATTCCAGGAGTTGAAGTTAATATTTCAAGCAAATGCCTGCATTGAGAGATATGAAGTCTCCAATAAGTTCTACAGGTGCAAAATGGAGGAGAATAGTTCTGTCAGTGAACATATAGTCAGACTGTCTGGGTACCACAACCACTTGACTCAACTGGGAATTAAACTTCCTGATGATAGTGTCATTGACAAAGTTCTTCAATCACATCCACCAAGCTACAAGAGCTTCTTGATGAACTATAATGTGCAAGGGGTGGATAAGACAATTGCCGAGCTCTTCGCAATGCTAAAGGCTGTGGAGGTAGAAATCAAGAAGGAGCATCAACTGTTGATGGTCAACAAGACCACCAGTTTCAAGAAGGGCAAAGGGAAGAAGGGGAACATCAAGAAGAACACCAAGCAAGTTGCTTCTCAAGTGAAGAAGCCCAAGTCTGGACCTAAGCCTAATACTGTGTGCTTCTACTACAAAGGGACTGGTCACTAGAAGCGGAACTGCCTCAAGTATTTGCCAGATAAGAAGGATGGCAAAGTGAAAGGTATATTTGATATACATGTTATTAACGTGTACCTTACTAATACTCGCAGTAGCGCCTGGGTATTTGATACTGGTTCTGTTGCTAATATTTGCAACTCGAAACAGGGGCTATGGATTAAGAGAATATTGGCTAAGGACGAGGTGACGATGCACGTGGGAAATGGTTCCAAAGTTGATGTGATCGTCGCCGGCACGCTACCTCTGCATCTACCTTCGGGATTAGTTTTAGACCTAGATAATTGTTATTTGGTGCCAGCGTTAAGCACGAGCATTATATCTGGATCTTGTTTGATGCAAGACGGTTATTCATTTAAATCAGAGAATAATGGTTGTTCTATTTATATGAGTAATATCTTTTATGGTCATGGACCCTTGATGAGTGGTCTATTTTTACTAAATCTTGGTAGTAGCGATACACATATTCATAGTATTGAAGCCAAAGGATATAAGTTCAATAATGATAGTGCAACTTATTTGTTGTACTGCCGTTTGGGTCATATTGGTGTAAAGAGCATGAAGAAACTCCATGCTGATGGACTTTTTGAATCACTTGATGCTTGCGAACCATGCCTCATGGGCAAGATGACTAAGACTCCGTTCTCCGGAACAATGGAACAAGCAACCGACTTATTGGAAATAATGCATACTGATGTATGCGGTCCGATGAGTGTTGATGCTCGTGGCGGGTATCGTTATTTTCTGACCTTCACAGATGATTTGAGCATATATGGGTATATCTACTTGATGAAACATAAGTCTGAAACATTTGAAAAGTTCAAGGAATTTCAGAGTGAAGTGGAAAATCATAGTAACAAGAAAATAAAGTTTCTACGATCTGATCGTGGAGGAGAATATTTGAGTTACGAGTTTGGTCTTCATTTGAAACAATGCAGAATAGTTTTGCAACTCACGCCACCTGGAACAACACGACATAATGGTGTGTCTGAATGTCGTAACCGCACTTTATTAGATATGGTGCGATATATGCTGTCTCTTACTGATTTACCGCTATCGTTTTGGGGTTATGCTTTAGAGACGGCTGCATTCACATTAAATAGGGCACCATTGAAATCCGTTGAGACGACACCTTATGAACTGTGGTATGGAAAGAAACCCAAGTTGTCATTTCTTAAAGTTTGGGGATGTGATGCTTATGTGAAAAAGCTTCAACCTGATAAGCTCGAACCCAAATCGGAGAAATGTGTCTTCATAGGATACCCAACTGTTGGGTACACCTTCTATCACAGATCCGAAGGCAAGATATTTGTTGCTAAGAATGGATCCTTTCTAGAGAAGGAGTTTCTCTCGAAAGAAGTGAGTGGGAGGAAAGTAGAACTTGATGAGGTAATTGTACCTGCTCCCTTATTAGAAAGTTGTTCATCACAGAAATCAGTTCCAGTGATTCCCACACCAATTAGTGAGGAAGCTAATGATGATGATCATGAAACTTCTGATCAAGTTACTACCGAACCTCGTATGTCAACCAGAGTAAGATCCGAACCAGAGTGGTATGGTAATCCTGTTCTGGAAGTCATGTTACTTGACCATGACGAACCTACGAACTATGAGGAAACGATGATGAGCCCAGATTCCGCCAAATGGCTTGAGGCCATGAAATCTGAGATGGGTTCCATGTATGGGAACAAAGTATGGACTTTGGTTGACTTGCCCGATGATCGGCAGGCCATAGAGAATAATGGATCTTCAAGAAGAAGAGTGACCCTGATAGTAGTGTTACTGTCTACAAAGCTCGACTTGTTGCGAAAGGTTTTCGACAAGTTCAAGGAGTTGACTACGATGAGATCTTCTCACCCGTAGCGATGCTTAAGTCCGTCCGAATCATGTTAGCAATTGCCGCATTTTATGATTATGAAATTTGGCAAATGGATGTCAAAACTGCATTCCTTCAAGGATATCTTAAAGAAGAGTTGTGGATGATGCAACCAGAAGGTTTTGTCAATCCAAAGGTGCTAACAAAGTGTGTAAGCTCCAGCGATTCATTTATGGACTGGTGCAAGCATCTCACAGTTGGAATATACGCTTTGATAGTGTGATCAAAGCATATGGTTTTATATAGACTTTTGGAGAAACCTGTATTTACAAGAAAGTGAGTGAGAGCTCTGTAGCATTTCTGATATTATATGTGGATGACATATTGTTAATCGGAAATGATACTAAATTTTTGAATAGCATAAAAGGATACTTGAATAAGAATTTTGCAATGAAAGACCTCGGTGAGGTTGCTTATATATTGAGCATCAAGATCTACAGAGATAGATTAAGACGCTTAATTGGACTTTCACAAAGCACATACCTTGATAAAGTTTTGAAGAAGTTCAAAATGGATCAAGCAAAGAAAAGGTTATTGCCTGTTTTACAAGGTGTGAAGTTGAGTGAGACTTAATGCCCGACCACTGCAGAAGATAGGGAGAAAATGAATGTCATTCCCTATGCTACAGCCATAGGTTCTGTCATGTATGCAATGTTGTGTACCAGACATGATGTGTGCCTTGCTATTAGTTTAGCAGGGAGGTACCAAAGTAATCCAGGAGTGGATCACTGGACAGCGGTCAAGAACATCCTGAAATACCTGAAAAGGACTAAGGATATATTTCTCGTTTATGGAGGTGACAAAGAGCTCGTCGTAAACGGTTATGTCGATGGAAGCTTTGACACTGATCCGGATAACTCTAAGTCACAAACCGGATACGTATTTTTATTGAATGGTGGAGCTATCAGTTGGTGCAGTTCCAAGTAGAGCGTCGTGGTGGGATCTACGTGCGAAGCGGAGTACATAGCTGCTTCGGAAGCAGCAAATGAAGGAGTCTGGATGAAGGAGTTCATATCTGATCTAGGTGTCATACCTAGTGCATCGGGTCCAATGAAAATCTTTTGTGACAATACTGGTGCAATTGCCTTGGCAAAGGAATCCAGATTTCACAAGAGAACCAAGCACATCAAGAGACGCTTCAATTCCATCCGCGATCAAGTCAAGGAGGGAGACATAGAGATTTGCAAGATACATACGGATCTGAATGTTGCCGACCCGTTGACTAAGCCTCTCTCACGAGCAAAACATGATTAGCACCAAGACTCCATGGGTGTTTGAATCATTACTATGTAATCTAGATGATTGACTCTAGTGTAAGTGGGAGACTGAAGGAAATATGCCCTAGAGGCAATAATAAAGTTGTTATTTATATTTCCTTATATCATAATAAATGTTTATTATTTATGCTAGAATTGTATTAACCAGAAACTTAGTACATGTGTGAATACATAGACAAACAGAGTGTCACTAGTATGCCTCTACTTGACTAGCTCGTTAATCAAAAGATGGTTAAGTTTCCTAACCATAGACATGAGTTGTCATTTGATGAACGGGATCACATCATTAGAGAATGATGTGATCGACTTGACCCATCTGTTAGCTTAGCACCGTGATCGTTTAGTTTATTGCTATTGCTTTCTTCATGACTTATACATGTTCCTATGACTATGAGATTATGCAACTCCCAAATACCGGAGGAACACTTAGTGTGCTATAAAACGTCAAAGCGTAACTGGGTGACCATAAATATGCTCTACAGGTGTCTCCAATGGTGTTTGTTAAGTTCGCATAGATCAAGATTAGGATTTATCACTCCGTGTATCGGAGAGGTATCTCTAGGCCCTCTCGGTAATGCACATCACTATAAGCCTTGCAAGTAATGTGACTAATGATTTAGTTGCGGGATGTTGCATTATAGAACGAGTAAAGACACTTTCCGGTAACGAGATTGAACTAGGTATTGAGATACCGACGATCCAATCTCGGGCAAGTAACATACCGATGACAAAGGGAACAACATATGTTGTTATACGGTTTGACCGATAAAGGTCTTCGTACAATATGTAGGAACCAATATGAGCATCCAGGTTCCGCTATTGGTTATTGACCGGAAGTGAGTCTCGGTCATGTCTACATAGTTCTCGAACCCGTAGGGTCCGCATGCTTAACATTCGATGACAATCGGTATTATGCGTTTATGTGTATTGATGTACCGAAGGTAGTTCGGAGTCCCGGATGTGATCATGGACATGACGAGGAGTCCCGAAATGGTCGAGACATAAAGATTGATAGATTCGAAGGCTATGTTTGGACACCGGAATGGTTTCGGATAAGTTCGGGCAATTATCGGAGTACCAGGAGGTTACCGGAACCCCCCGGGGAGTCAATGGGCCATGGTGCGAGAGAGAAGGAGGCAGACAAGTGGGGGCGCCCCCCCAAGCCCAATCCGAATTGGGAAGGGGGCCGGCCCCCCTTTCCTTCTCTCCTTCTCCTTTTTCCTTCTTATCCTACTCCAACTAGGGAAGGGGGGAACCTACTCCTACTAGGAGTACGAATCCCCCTTGGGGCGCGCCATAGAGAGGGCCGGCCCTCCCCTCCTCCACTCCTTTATATATGGGGGAAGGGTGACACCCCATAGACACACAAGTTGACAGTTGCCTTAGCCGTGTGCGGTGCCCCCTCCACAGATTTCCACCTCGGTCATATCGTTGCAGTGCTTAGGCGAAGCCCTGCATCGGTAACTTCATCACCACCATCATCACGCCGTCATGCTGACGAAATTCTCCCTCGGCCTCAGCGGGATCAAGAGTACAAGGGACATCACCGAGCTGAACGTGTGTAGATCGCAGAGGTGTCATGCGTTTGGTACTTGATCGGTTGGATCGCGAAGACGTTCGACTACATCAACCACGTTACTTAACGCTTCCGCTTTCGGTCTACGAGGGTACATGGACACACTCTCCCCTCTCATTGCTATGCATCTCCTAGATAGATCTTGCGTGATTGTAGGAATTTTTTGAAATACTGCGGTCCCTAACATAAATGACCAATTCAAACATTCATTCTCTTCCAGAACCAGTGTTGCTTTAGGAAGCGTACAAAACAGAATTTTCATCTAACCAAACAAGTAAAAATTTGTATTCCAAAGCTCGTGCAGGCATGCGACCAACCAAACATAGGAGATCCTATTCATTGGTGGAGGCCAGATTGCCTAAAATTTGATGTTCGGGGAAGGTGGCGTCCTAAAGAGTAATTTCAAAATTTTTACAATCCATAAGCATAATACAAAGATAATAATGATCATGGGGCCGGCATTGGCCAATATTAACACCCCTTGCCT
>NC_041384.1:150317627-150329103 GCF_002162155.2 Triticum dicoccoides | reverse complement strand
CATTTTCTTTCTTCATCATTTTTATGTGTTTTTCTTCTTTTATTTTTCGTATTTCTTTCTATTTTATTTTTCTTGTTCAATTTTAAAGTAAGAATATGTTTACAAATTGCAAACATTTTTTGAAAAAAGCAAGCATTTTATGAAATTCTTGAATAGTTTTTGAATTTCTAGAACATTTTTATGAAACATAAAATATTTTATAAATTCAAGAACATTTTTTGAATTCATGAAAAGTTTGAAGTCCGCAAATATTTTTTGAATCCGTGCATATGCTTTTTGAATTGATTATTTTTTTAATTCTTAAAAGAAATTATGAAGATTTTTTGCAATTTGGAAATATATTTCGTAATTGATGAACATTTTTTGAATCAGAGAAATTTTATTGATATTCCTAAATATTTTGTTGAGTACACAAACATCATGATGATTTTTTTAATATTGGAATAATTTTAAAATTTATGAGCATTTTTAGAAATCCATGAACATATTTCATATTCCTCATTTGCTTTCGAAATTTTGAATGTTTTTTAGAATCTGGGAACAAATTCTAAATTTTTACTAGTTTTGGAATTTGGAATATTTTAAATTCTTTTAACATCTTTTCAAAATATGGAACTTTTTAAAAAATTCAAAACTAATCCAAAAATTAAAGAAAAAAGTCGGGGAGCGCATGTCGTGCACATGGACCGGTCAAGAAGCGCGCTCTGCGAGAGTTGGTCTGCAGTGTTTGTGCGTCACCCAACATCATATGCAGTAAATAGGAGGTCGCACCAAACACATTCAAAATCTCTTGCCCCGCGTGTTTCGCGATGGCCCTAGGAGACTGGAGTCTGTAGCGAGATAGTGTCTTCCAACCTGGTCACCAGGCAGTACCAATCTCACATCTGTAGAGAATTATGTAACTCACAATGTATTAATCGGATGCAATATGCACGTATATATAAGTACATAGGAGAGCCACGTCCTCAACTATACAAGGAAAGAGGAGTGCTTGTTGTACAAGAAATATGTGTGCAATATCTACATCTCAACACCCCCCACAGCCGAAGCGGCACCATAGTCGACACAAAGACTGGAGCGAAACTCCTCAAAAGACGCAGTAGGCAAACCCTTGGTCATGATGTCAGCAAACTGTTGGGAAGTAGGGACATGTAGCACGCGTACATGACCAAGAGCCACCTGCTCCCGAACAAAATGGATATCAATCTCAATGTGCTTGGTGTGCCGATGATGAACCGGGTTGGCGGAGAGGTAGACCACGGAAACATTGTCACAGTAGACAATCATGGCTTTGTCAACCGGAGACAAGAGCTCGTGTAGAAGTTGTCGGAGCCAAGAACACTCTGCAATGACGTTGGCGACAGCGCGGTACTCCGCTTCAGCACTGGAACGGGAGACAATGGGCTGTCTCTTGGACGACCAGGAGATGAGGGATGGTCCAAGAAAAACGCAATAGCCAGACGTCGAGCGGTGCGTGTCGGGACAACCAGCCCGCACAGCATCAGAATAAGCAATCAAATCCAAAGAAGTCGAAGCTTGTAGGGACAACCCGAGGTCCAAAGTGCCCCGGATATATCAAAGAATGCGTTTGACCGCGGTCCAGTGAGCATCATGAGGAGCATGCATATGAAGACACACTTGTTGTACGGCATACTGAAGCTCCGGACGAGAAAGAGTGAGGTACTGAAGAACACCAACAATCGACCGGTAGAACGGAGCATCGGAAGCGGGAGAACCATCAGTAGCAGAGAGCTTAGCCTTCGTATCGACAGGTGTGCAGCCTGTTTGCAGTTAAGCATCCCGGCACGGTCCAGAAGCTCATAAGCATACTTTCGCTAATGAAGAAAGAATCCATCTTCTCGGCGAATCACCTCGATGCTGAGAAAATAGTGCAGAGGACCCAAGTCCTTAATGGCAAACTCAGCACGAAGACGGTCAGTAAGCTGTCGAAGAAGAGCAGTCGAGCATGCTGTCAAGACGATGTCGTCGACGTAGAGCAGCAGGAAAGCAGTAGCATCACCCTGGTGGTAGACGAACAGCGAAGCATCGGAGCGAGTGGAGCGGAAGCCAAGATGATGAAGAAACGCTGCGATGCGTTGGTACCTGGCGCGAGGGGCCTGCTTGAGCCCATACAAACACCGAGAGAGTAAGCACACATGATCCGGAGAAGACTCATCCACGAATCCCGTCGGCTGCTGACAGAACACTTGTTCCTCAAGATGACCATGGAGAAAAGCGTTCGAGACATCCATCGGGTGCATGGGCCAGGATCGGGACACTTCTAGATGAAGAACAGTCCGAATCGTCCCGGGTTTCACAACCGGGGCAAAGGTGTCAGAGAAGTCAACACCTGCTCATTGACGAAAGCCGTGTACAACCCAACGCGCCTTGTGCCGATCAAGAGTACCATCAGGATGAAACTTGTGCTTGAATACCCACTTCCGGTGATGATGTTGGCCCGAGGGGGACGTGGGACAAGCTGCCAAGTGTGATTGCGCTGCAAGGCATCAAATTCCTCCTTCATCGCGGCAAACCACATGGGGTCGTGAAGCGCGGTACGGGCGGAGGTCGGCAAGGGTGACGGCGATGGAGAGGCCGTCGAAGCCACACAAGTGTACTCATCCGGAGAGTAGTGGGTGCTCGGCCGGTGGACACCCATGCGCGACCGAGTGACGGGGCCGGTGGGTGGGGGCACCACAGCAGCAACCGGCGGTGGAACGGCCGGTGATGGAGGAGCCGGGGACAGGGCCAGCTGTGAAGTAGCCGGCGACACGCCCGGCGAAGAGGCCGGGGCAGGAGCCGGCGATGATGCCGATGCAGGGACCAACGAGGCCGGCGAGGGAGTCGGCACAGATGCCAGTGAGGCCGGCGAGGCAGGCGAGGCCGGCGCTGAACCCAGCGATGGAGAGGCCGGGTAGGCCGGCACAGAACCCGATGGTGAAGAGGCCGGCAAGGCCGGCTCGGAGGCCGGAAAGCCCGGTGAAGTAGCAGGCAGGAGCCGGAGTGCCGCGCGACCGGGAGGCGCCCCACGTCGTGGCAAGGAGCCAGGGCGGACAGGGTCAGCCAGAAAGGGGCCAGGCGCCGAGGAAGATGCCACCTGCTCTTCCTGTTTAAACGGGAAACAAAACTCGTCGAAATAAACATGTCGAGATGTGATGACACGGTGGGAAAACGGATCATAGCATCTATAGCCCTTTGCGTTAGCCAGGTAACCAAGGAAGACACACGGAAGGGAACGAGGAGCAAGTTTATGAGGAGTAGTGGCAGCTATACTAGGGTAACAAAGACAACCGAAAATACGAAGACCGTCATATGAAGGAGGGTACCCAAAAAGAAGGTGGTGTGGCGTAAAGTTCCAGCGGGTACAACATGGACGAAGGTTAATGAGGAGGGTGGCAGTAGCGAGAGCATCGGGCCAGAAGCGAGGTGGCATATATGCGTGGAATAGGAGGGTACGGACGCAATCGTTAAGAGTGCGAAGAATGTGTTCAGCCCGACCGTTCTGCTATGAGGTGTAAGGACATGTAAGCCGGAAAATTGTGCCATGTGCGGAGAGAAGATTGCAGATGGTGGTGGTGTCAAATTCTTTCCCGTTATTAGTTTGCAAAGCAAGAATGGGACGACCGAATTGCGTAGACACGTAAGAGTAGAAGACGGTAAGAGTGGCAGCAACTTCAGACTTCTTACGCAATGGAAAGGTCCACACAAAGTGAGAGTAGTCATCCAAGATAACAAGATAGTATGAAAAACCAGTATTACTAGCAACGGGAGAGGTCCAGACATCACTATGGATTAATTCAAGGTAACAATGCAACTACCGATGAAGAACTAAAGGGAAGGCGAACGTGTTTGCCCAGAAGGCATGCGTGACAAGAGTGCGCATCCATTTTATTAAATGTAAAAGAAAAATCCCTAATAATTTGACGAAGAGCGGTGGAGCTAGGATGACCAAGACGGGCGTGCCAAAGATCAACGCCGGCAGAAAGAGCAACTGGCCTAGCATGTGTGGATGATGGAGGCTGGACGGAGTATGTGTCGCCGGGGCTATCACAGTGGTGAAGAACCATCCGAGTGAGGACGTCCTTAACAGAAAAACCAACTTCGTCAAATTCCACAGTTACAGAGTTATCACGAGAAAGTTTACGAACACAGACTAAATTCTGAATAAGTTCAGGAGACACAAGAACGTTATTGAGATAAAGTGGTCAAGAGTTCGAGGGAAAACTAGTGGAACCAATGTGAGTGATAGGAAGACCAGCACCATTACCGACAATGATGCGAGAAGAAGTGTGGATGGGACACGCGGAAGAGAGGTTACCCGGATAATCGGCCATATGCGAAGATGCACCGGTGTCCATAAACCAGTCGCCACCACCAGAATAAGCCCCGGTCGGAGGCTGTTGATGAAGTGCATCAAGAAGGGCCGGATCATAAGAGACCGGGGCAGGGTAGCCCGAGTAGCCGGTCACTCCAGCGCTAGGGTTTGGCCTGCCATAGCCAACTAGAGCGGGGGAGTAGTAGGGTTGTGGGGCGACCAGACCGGGTGCTAGCCGGCGAAGAAGGCCTGATGACCGGAAGGGCTAGGCCCGAGGAGACTCGGAGCGGGGGGGCACGGGCATGGTGTAGGCATGCACAAATCCTGTCCAGGGGTTGTGGCCGCCCCCCACGGTAGCATCGGCTGCTGCTGGGTAGGCCCGGCGTGCGGCGGCTGCTGCTGTTGCTGGCCTTTGCCGCGGTCGCGGCGCCGCTGGTGCGGCTGCTATTGCTGCTGCTACGGCGGGTGTTGAGGAAGAGCTGCAGGCGCCGCGGGAGCCGGAGGACGCGGCTGGTACGAGGCGCCGTAGGCGCCGTGCGGCGCAGGAGGTGCCGCGGGCCGGGGCACCGGGAACGGCGCTGGAAAGCAGGGGGGCGCGCCCGCGGGTGCAGGGCCGCCACGTGAGTAGCCGGCGGCGAAGGCGATATGAACGGCACGGGAGCGAAGATGCTTCAACCGCGTTCCTCGAGACAGAGATACGCCACCGCCCGCTCATAGGTAGGGTTCACCATGAGGGTGAGGTTGGAGGTGGCGTTGCCGAGATGCTCATTGAGGCCGGCGGTGAGGATGGAGAGGAGCAGCTCGTCGCCCATCTTGAAGCCGGTGTCATTGAGCTCATTGGAGAGAGTCTTGAGGCGCATGCAGTAGTCATCGACGGAGGAGTCATTTTGGTGACACTCGAAGAACTCCTGCTGCAGAAAGATGATCTGTCGGAGCTTGTTGTCGGTGAAGAGGCCAACGATCTTGTTCCACACTGTGCATGCATCATCCTTGTCGCGAATGACGGTGTGGAAGATGTCCTTGGACACGGTGAGGAAGAGCCACCTAATGATGGTGGCGTCGATCGCCAACCAGTCGGCGTCGCGGTTCAGGACGAAGAGGTTGGCGGTGCCGTCAATGTGATCCTGCAGGTTATACTCACGAAAGAGGAGACTGAAGTATGTTATCCAGGCATAAAAGTTCGCCTCTTTGTGAGAGAGGATGACCGGGACGCTACGTTCAATGGGAACATCTCGGAGGTAGGCGGGATCAGGGAGGGTGGTGGCGGAGGATCCGGCGGAGGAGTCGAAGGGGTTCGGCGGGCGCACTGCCGGAGGGGTAGAGGCGGCTGAATGGTGGGAGAGGTCAGAGCCAGACATGACGGCGGGTTCAAAAGTATCTAGGGTTTAGGTGTTGCCGGGGTCAGGTTAGGGTTTCGGGCGGAGTTTGAGAAAGCAGCGGGCGGCTAGCGACAGGTGTCGTGGTTCTAAGACTGACAGTAGAATGGGGGTAGGTATGAGGAGGCAAGATCCCAACTATGGCGAAGTTGTACACACAAGATTTACGAGTTCAGGCCCTTCACGATGGAAGTAATAGCCCTACGTCTCGGTGCCCGGAGGTGGTCGACTGGATTATATGTGTGTGGAGGTACAGGGGGTGCGAACCCTTGTCCCTGAGGAGGGGTTGGCTTATATAGAGTTCGCCAGGTCCCTCCCGCCCTCAGTTACACAGGGTTTAAGGTACATAAAGATGGGGTGTTTCTGGTAACGCTAGTTATGAAGTGACATAGATGACCATTAAGTCTACAGAGTAAACGTCCGACCGTTGCTGTTCAGAGTGGCTTTCAACCTTTTGTCTGTCGAGTGATTATTGCTATGGTCGAGTGACATTGAGTCTTCCGAGTGGAATGCTTTTGTCGAGTGGATGATGGTATCCCTTGAATGCTTCTAACTTTAGGGTGATGTCCTAGGGGAGGGCGTCTAGGTCAGGCCTATGACCCTACCCTAGGTACATAGCTTCATCATTAGCCCCCGAATGGTTCAGGGTTCAAGTGGAGAAGGAGTTGAAAATACTTCCAACTCAATTTTTGCGCTTCGGAAGCGTCTTGTTAGGATCAATGAACAACATGATGGATTCAACTTCTTTTTCAGTCGCCTTGATCCATTCTTAGTTTGTCGAATGAACTTTTGCTGATAAGCTTCGAGTGTTGATATGAAAGAAATCTTTAGTCTGTCAGGTTGCTCTGTAGTTCCCAGATCTTGCGGAATTCGAAATTTTGGGAAGCACACGAGACGGAGGAGGCCGCAGTAATCGGGATGGATTAGGCAGGGGCGCCTCGATCACCGTGCCGCCTTTTTCACCACGTACTGAGCGAGCGACAGTTGCGGGATTTGACATGATTGCTTGGGCACTCCATATAAGATGTCGGGCTAGGGGATTTTGCATAGTGTGCCTCAATTTCTCCTTCTTCCTCCTCTGTTCCTCCACTGCTTCCGTCTTCACTTTCGGCGCCACCGCCCACCTCGAGCCCATTCCGCCGTAATGGGGAAGGACAAGACCGCCGCTCTGGAGCGTGCGAAGAAAGCGACGGCGAAGGCAAAGGGGAAGAAGACGAGCCGGGGCGGTTCGTCATCAAGATCTGCTCTGTCGCGCGGCTGGATCCAGGGCGACTGGATCCAGTCGACCATCGTGAAAGAGGACATGGAAGGTCTGGTGGACGGAGGACTGATTGCCCACGAGTCTTGGCGGCTTTCGGGGGACGAGACTGAGCTGCAACCACAAGAGGGTGAGTGTGTCCTGCTTGCCACCCACGCCGACCGCCGTTTTTCTTTGCTCCCCCCATCCTTTCTTCCGAGGGTTTCTGAATTTCTTGGGGGATCAACTTCATCACTTCACCCCCAACACTATCACATACCTCGCTGCCTATGTGTCCATGTGCAAGAATTTTTTGGGATGTCGACCACACTGGGGCCTGTTCAAACACATTTTCACCTGCCGCTCCCAGTCGGTAAAGAAGGCCAATCGGAGTGATGAGAGAACACATGTGATTCAGATGTGTGGGGGTTTAGGGATCCAGATGAGAAAGAAAAGCACTTTCCTTGCGATGATTCTTCCTGAGTCCGTCAGGGGGTGGCAGTCGACCTGGTTCTACTGTAAGGATGAACCGACTCCTGGTCAGTTGATTGGTCTCCCTCCGTATTCCAGTGACCGAGTAGAGAAGCCTTCTTCGTTGAGAGTGACTCTAGAGGAGAGGAGGTTGCTATGTTGGTCGAGTGTGTGGTACAACTTGTCCGTGATGGCGTGAATGGTATGGATTTGCTAGAAGCTTTCCTGAGTCGACGCATTCAACCGCTCCAAGCTCGTGACCACCCAATGTGGTTGTACTCGGGCATTGAGGACACCACTCGGATCCATCTGGAAGCAGTCAGTGCAGAGACGGTGGAGTTCGGGCTGCAAGGCATCACTGGGAATAAGGACAACCCTAGGGGGTCTAGAAGGGTTCCTCCACTCGACAACACCACTGAGCCAAATAAGGTTTGATTATTTCCTTGTGAGTGTATTTTGCTCTGATACGCGTTAGCTTTGGAGATTGACGAATATCCACTCGACTCTATCCTTTGTAGACCTTCACTGAGCTGTACTCGATGCCCAACGGAGAGCAAGAGCAACAGGGAGAGGTGAGTGGGGGCAATAGCGGCGACTGGCACTCGGACAAAGAAGGAGACAAGGAGAGTGAGGACTCAAGCAGTGGCGAGGAAGTCAACTCTCCGCCTCGTACAGAGAGGCGCTCCAAGCAGAGGCGGGACCCAGCAAGCACTCGGGGCAAAACGACTCCTCTGACTGGTCAGCCTTTAAAGCGTACTCGAACGACTTCCCCCGTGCTGACTGAAAAAGCTCCCAAGCAGCCCAAAGTCGTGACATCAAAACACCGGAAAGCTCTGCCCAAGATCAAAGTGTCTGTCCCCATCGCTTCTGGGTAATTATTGAGCCCAACTCTTAGGTTTTCGCATGATTCAAACTTTAATTGGCCCACTATCTTGTTCTGACCGAGTGGAATCTGACTTTGTGCAGTGCTGCTTCTGGTACTTCTCTTTACAACGATGACGATGATGAGGAGATGGAAGATGTGGTCACCTCTCAACCAAGTATAATTCTTGTTATTTCGTCTTTACTTAATCAACTATTTGAGCAGTCGACTGAAGACGCAGTCGATTGTTTTGCAACTCTACCCAATGTCATTGAATTACCAGATGATGACGAGGACGTGCCGCAGAGGGCCATAAGGAGGAGGGTCAAGACTTCGAGCAAGAAGGCATCAACTGGCCAGACGTCCCAATCGGTGCCGGTGGCAGAGCCAGTGATTCAATAGCCTGGAGATGTGAGTCGGGCTTCTGTTACTTTCGTTGTTCCAGTATCAAGTGAACGCCCCACATCATCGACTGCACCAGTGCTTGCTTCAACTATCCAGCCCCATGCCTCGGAACTTCAAGCTGCCGTGAGTGAACCGCCAACCCCGTTCTTCACTACTCATCACGTTCCAGAAGACCAGGAAGGCGCCGCTGCAGAAGCCATACGCCAAGCTGGCATAATGATGGAGCGAGTGAAGGTGGTGCATGACAACAGTCAGGCTGCTTATGACGCCAGTGCGTCCCTTCGAGCCAATGTCCAGGTAAGTTGGCTTCCGTCTGAACTCTTATCTTGGCGCTTGTTCTGTTAGGATATTCCACCCGAAAAATTTTCTTTGTGCATCCTCCTGTTAGTATGCACTTCGCATCAGCACACCCACTGGGTGTTTGAATTTATGTCGAGTAATTTTTCCAGTTGAGTTGACTAGGTTGTGTCGGTTGTAGTTCTGGGCTAGTGGCGGCACGCAGAGTGCACCCACTGGGTGTAGTCCTTGAGGCCACCGTCGAATGTGTGATTCGGCAGGGGCCTGGATAAAAAATGTCTTTATCGTTTCACTCTTCCACTCATCTGGGCGGACCATGTCGAGTGGAATCCGAACCAGTGGGGGCATGCTAAGTGCACCCACTAGGTGTAGTCCCCGAGACCGCGGTCGACTGCGGGCAGTCGGTTGGGCTCTGAGAATGTCTTTTGTTGACTTTGAAAAATAACTTCGGTCTTCTTTTTTTGCTCTTCCACTCGGTCTGGGCGGACCATGTCGAGTGGAATCTAAACCAGTGGGGGCACGATAAGTGCACCCATTGGGTGTAGTCCCCAAGACTACTGTAGAATGTTTGATTCTGCGGTAGTCATAGAGCTCTATTCACTCGGAAGCAAATGATCTTTGATCTTGTACATTGATGTATCTTTTTGCCGACTGTAGAAATCCTGTGAGCTTAACTCCAACTTTGCCGATTTCGAGGAAAAGCAGAGACAGCTCAACCTTGACTTGGAGCTGGCCAGTTAGAACTTGAAAAAGGCTAAAGACGAAGTAGCTGGTACGGAAGGTAACGACCTATCGACTTTTTATCTGGACCATCTCTCAAGTTATCTCTTCGTTCATCTCTTTGACCCGAGTGCACATTCTTCAGAGAAAATGAAGCAAGGCCTGGTACAGAAGGATCTTGACCTTGCAGCTGCGCAGAAGGAGGCTAAGGAGAAGACCGCACTTGCTGACAAGAAGCTGGCTTCAGTCAGAGCACTGGAGGAAGACAACGCCAAGCTAAAGGCATCCCTCACCGAGGCCAACAAAGAAGTGACTTGTCTGAAGAAAGACAAAGTTGCTTTGAACGAGAAGATTGAAGGTATTTCTCATAAGAGAAATGACCTGGAGGCTTATCTGGGGGCACTCGCCAAGAAGTTGTTCCTTATGCTCGAAGGTATTTTTCTTTGTTCGACTTATTTGCTGTTTGCAAGTCATCATGAACTGGTCGACTCATTAACTCCTTGAATCTGCAGAATTCTGCCAAAACTTTGAAGAAGAAACTGGACAGATCAAGACAGGCTTGGACCCCATCCTTTCTCCTGCCGGTGATGAAGCTGCCATGGACGTGCTTCGACTAGAGTCCCGCGTCACCAACATCACGGACTACCTTGCACACCTGAAGGTTGCGGTGTCGCGGATTGACTCAGCACTTTGGCCACGGGAGACGCTCCAGAATGACCTTGAGTCCTTGATGACTTGACTCAATGAGGTCCCTGGTCGAGCGCAGGAGTGGAAGAAGTCATCTGCTCGCGGCGGTGCTGACGTAGCTCTGTCACTTGTTCGAGTCCACTGCAAGGAAGCCAAGGAGGAAAAGCTAGCGGCGATCAAGGTTACCAATACTCGAAAACACGACTTCCAGTCCTTCATGGAGACCTTTATCGCCGCCGCCACTCGAAGTGCGGATGGGATCGACCTGGACGAATTCATCGAGCCTGCCAATCCTCCTCCTGCGGAGTGAACAAACTTTTTTATGATCCGATTAGATTTGCCTCGGTATGCCGAGTGGTTTTTGTAACCATTTAAACTTCTTCAGACTTGATGCTTGAGTACCTTGAACTGTGATCTGGAACCTTGTAGGATTTATCTGAACTTGGCTGCTTTTGGATCTTTTTGACTCTTTGTGTAGAACATGTTTCTTCAGTTTGAGTCGCTACTGACTTTGTGATGCAGCTCAGTCGAGTAAATCATGGGCAAAGGTACTTGGTGTCGCCCACAGCGTGCACCTCGTTGTCCTTGCGCATCAGGATGGAGCAGACGTTGTATTTGTGTCGAAGCTCTGGGGACAGATCATGGTCGACCTGCACCTCGCCGCCCTTGCGGATAAGGATGGAGCGGACGTTGTATTTGTGTCGAAGCTCCGAGGACAGATCGTGGTCGACCTGCGCCTCGTCGTCCTTGTGGATAAGGATGGAGCATGTTTTTAAACTTAGGCGAGTACTGGACTGCAGCTAAGCCCCCGAGTGGGAGGGTTGCTCACCACTCGGTAGGATTTTTTAAATATAGGCGAGTACTGGGCTGCAGCTAAGCCTCCGAGTGGGAGGGTTGCTCACCACTCGGTAGGATTTTTTAAACTTAGGCGAGTACTGGACTGCAGCTAAGCCCCCGAGTGGGAGGGTTGCTCACCACTCGGTAGGATTTTTTAAACTTAGGCGAGTACTAGACTGCAGCTAAGCCTCCGAGTGGGAGGGTTGCTCAACACTCGGTAGGATTTATTAAACTTAGGCGAGTACTGGACTGCAGCTAAGCCCCCGAGT
>NC_041384.1:150274438-150317221 GCF_002162155.2 Triticum dicoccoides | reverse complement strand
GGGAGGGTTGCTCACCACTCGGTAGGATTTTTTTTTAACTTAGGGAGTACTGGACTGCAGCTAAGCCCCCGAGTGGGAGGGTTGCTCACCACTCGGGAGGACTTTTTATACTTAGGCGAGTACTGGACTGCAGCTAAGCCCCCGAGTGGGAGGGTTGCTCACCACTCGGTAGGATTTTTTGAAAACTCAGGCGAGTACTGGACTGCAGCTAAGCCCCCAAGTGGGAAGGTTGCTCACCACTCGGTAGGATTTTTAATACTTAGGCGAAACGGATTCGCAGCTAAGCCCCCGAGTGAGAGACTTTCTCATCACTCGGTAGGATTTTCTTTTTTGGAACTTAGGCGAAGCGGATTCGCAGCTAAGGCACCCACTGGGGGATTTAGAACACTTAAAAAAGGAACAACACTCATCTAGGAGTCTGTGAAACTGTGTCTTTGATAATCAAACTAGAATGTATTTCTTATTACATCTCAACAATCTGAATGCTTAAGTATAAAAGGGGCGGAGCAACTCCGCATTCCAAGCGCGTGGCTTGTCTTTATTGTGCTCCACATTGTAGAGGCGATAAGCTCCATTGTGAAGTACTTTGGTGATGATGAAGGGGCCTTCCCAAGTAGGAGCGAGCTTGTGTGGTTTCTGCCGATCCACTCGAAGAACCAGGTCTCCCTCTTGAAATGCTTGACCTCTCACATTTCTGGCGTGGAATCGATGCAGGTCTTGCTGATAAATGGTCAACTGAATCAGGGCCATCTCCATTTCCTCTTCCAGAAGATCAAATGTGTCTTGCTGAGCCTGTTCTGCTTCGTCTTCTGAGAAAAGTTCGACTCGAGGCGCATTGTGGAGCAAGTCACTGGGAAGCACAGCTTTAGCCCCATAGACTAAGAAGAATGGAGTTCGGCCAGTCGACCGATTAGGAGTTGTAATCAATCCCCAAAGCACTGATGGAAGTTCATCGACCCAGGCGCCCGCTACATGCTTGAGGTCACACATCAATCGGGGTTTCAGTCCTTCGAGAATCAATCTGTTTGCTCTTTCAGCTTGTCCATTCGACTGGGGATGGGCAACTGAAGCATAGTTGACTCGAGTGCCTTGGGAAGCGCAAAAGGCTCTGAACTCATCAGAATCGAAGTTCTATCTGTGATGATGCTATGCGGGACACCATATCTGAATGTTAACTCTCTGATGAAGCTGACAGTAGTACTTGCTTCGAGGTTTTTGATAGGCTTGGCTTCAATCCATTTGGTGAACTTGTCGACTGCTATGTGCACATGGGTGAAGCCACTTCTGCCAGTCTTCAGAGGTCCAACCATATCTAATCCCCAAACAGCAAAGGGCCAGATGACTGGAATGGTCTTCAGGGCTGATGCAGGCTTGTGAGACATGTTGGAGTAGAACTGGCAACCTACACATTTGTCGACACAGTAGAGATTGCACACTTTGTTAGCTCCCTTTGGATTGACAAAAACTTCCGGTTGCATCATATACAACTCTTCTTCCAGAAATCGATTCAGGAATGCAGTTTTGACATCCATTTGCCAAATTTCATAATCATAAAATGCGGCAATTGCTAACATGATTCAGACAGACTTAAGCATCGCTATGGGTGAGAAGGTCTCATCGTAGTTAATCCCTTGAACTTGTCAAAAACCTTTCGCAACAAGTCGAGCTTTGTAGATAGTAACATTACCGCCAGCGTCAGTCTTCTTCTTGAAGATCCATTTATTCTCAATTGCTTGCCGATCATCGGGTAAGTCAACCAAAGTCCACACTTTGTTCTCATACATGGATCCCATCTCAGATTTCATGGCCTCAAGCCATTTTGTGGAATCTGGGCTCACCATCGCTTCTTCATAGTTCGTAGGTTCATCATGATCTAGTAGCATGACTTTCAGAATAGGATTACCGTACCACTCTGGTGCGGATCTTACTCTGGTTGATCTACGAGGTTCAGTAGTAACTTGATCTAAATTCCATGATCATCATCATTAACTTCCTCACTAATTGGTGTAGGCGTCACAGAAACCGGTTTCTGTGATGAACTACTTTCCAATAGAGGAGCAGGTATAGTTACCTCATCAAGTTCCACTTTCCTCCCACTTACTTCTTTCGAGAGAAGCTCCTTCTCTAGAAAGGATCCATTCTTAGCAACGAATGTTTTGCCATTGGACCTGTGATAGAAGGTGTACCCAATAGTCTCCTTTGGGTATCCTATGAAGACACATTTCTCGGATTTGGGTTCGAGCTTATCAGGTTGAAGCTTTTTCACATAAGCATCGCAGCCCCAAACTTTCAGAAACGACAACTTTGGTTTCTTGCCAAACCACAGTTCATAAGGCGTTTTCTCAATGGATTTAGATGGTGCCCTATTTAATGTGAATGTGGCCATCTCTAAAGCATAACCCCAAAATGATAGCGGTAAATCTGTAAGAGACATCATAGATCGCACCATATCTAGTAAAGTACGATTACGATGTTCGGACACACCATTGCGCTGTGGTGTTCCGGGTGGCGTGAGTTGCGAAACTATTCCACATTGTTTCAAATGTAGACCAAACTCGTAACTCAAATATTCTCCTTCATGATCAGATCATAGAAACTTTATTTTCTTGTTACGATGATTTTCAACTTCACTCTGAAATTCTTTGAACTTTTCAAATGTTTCAGACTTATGCTTCATCAAGTAGATATACCAAATATGCTTAAATCATCTGTGAAGGTGAGAAAATAACGATATCCGCCACAAGCCTCAACATTCATCGGACCACATACATCTGTATGTATGATTTCCAACAAACCTGTTGCTCTTTCCATAGTTCCAGAGAACGGCGTTTTAGTCATCTTTCCCATGAGGCACGGTTCGCAAGTACCAGGTGATTCATAATCAAGTGGTTCCAAAATTCCATCAGTATGGAGTTTTTCATGCGCTTTACACCGATATGACCTAAATGGCAGTGCCACAAATAAGTTGCACTATCATTATCAACTCTGCATCTTTTGGCTTCAACATTATGAATATGTGTATCACTACTATCGAGATTCATCAAAAATAGACCACTCTTCAAGGGTGCATGACCATCAAAGATATTACTCATATAAATAGAACAACCATTATTCTCTGATTTAAATGAATAATCGCCTCGCATCAAACAAGATCCAGATATAATGTTCATGCTCAGCGCTGGCACCAAATAACAATTATTTAGGTCTAATACTAATCCCGAAGGTAGATGTAGAGGTAGCGTGCCGACCGCGATCACATCGACTTTGGAACCATTTCCCACACGCATCATCACCTCGTCCTTTGCCAGTGTTCGCTTAATCTGTAGTCCCTGTTTTGAGTTGCAAATATTAGCAACAGAACCAGTATCAAGGTGCTACTGCGAGCTCTAGTAAGGTACACATCAATAACATGTATATCACATATACCTTTGTTCACCTTGCCATCCTTCTTATCCGCCAAATACTTGGGTCAGATCCGCTTCCAGTGACCAGTCTTCTTGTAGTAGAAGCACTCAATCTCAGGCTTAGGTCCAGACTTGGGTTTCTTCTCCTGAGCAGCAACTTGCTTGCTGTTCTTCTTGAAGTTTCCCTTCTTCTTCCCTTTGCCCTTCTTGAAACTGGTGGTCTTACTGACCATCAACACTTGATGCTCCTTCTTGATTTCTACCTCCGCAGCCTTTAGCATTGCGAAGAGCTCGGGAATTTTCTTATCCATCCCTTGCATATTATAGTTCATCACGAAGCTCTTGTAGCTTAGTGGAAGTGATTGGAGAATTCTGTCAATGATGCTATCATCCGGAAGATTAACTCCCAGTTGAATCAAGTGATTGCAGTACCCAGACATCTTGAGTATATGCTCACTGACATAACTATTCTCCTCCATCTTGCAACTACAGAACTTATTGGAGACTTCATATCTCTCAATCCGGGCATTCTTTTGAAATGTTAACTTCAACTCCTGGAACATCTCATATGCTCCATGACGTTCAAAACGTCATTGAAGTCCCGGTTCTAAGTCGTAAGGCATGGCACACTGAACTATCGAGTAGTCATCAACACACGACTGCCAGGCATTCACAATGTCTGTAGTTGCTAGTGCAGGTGGTACACCCAGCGGTGCTTCCAGGACGTAACTCTTCTATGCAGCAATGAGGATAATCCTCACGTTACGGACCCAGTCCGTGTAATTGCTACCATCATCTTTCAACTTTGCTTTCTCAAGGAACGCATTAAAATTCAACGGAACAACAGCACGGGCCATCTATCTACAATCAAACATAGACAAGCAAGATACTATCAGGTACTAAGTTCATGATAAATTTAAGTTCAATTAATCATATTACTTAAGAACTCCCACTTAGAAAGACATCCCTCTAATCTTCTAAGTGACCACATGATCCAAATCAACTAAACCATAACCGATCATCACGTGAAATGGAGTAGTTTTCAATGGTGAACATCACTATGTTGATCATATCTACTATATGATTCACGCTCGACCTTTCGGTCTCAATGTTCCGAGGCCATTCTGCATATGTTAGGCTCGTCAAATTTAACCTGAGTATTCTGTGTGTGCAAAACTGGCTTGCACCCGTTGTAGATCGACGTAGAGCTTATCACACCCGATCATCACATGGTGTCTGGGCACGACGAACTCTGGCAACGGTGCATACTCAGGGAGAACAGTTTTTATCTTGAAATTTAGTGAGAGATCATCTTATAATGCTACCGTCAATCAAAGAAAGATAAGATGCATAAAAGATAAACATCACATGCAATCAATATAAGTGATATGATATGGCCATCATTATCTCGTGCTTGTGATCTCCATCTCCGAAGCACCGTCATGATCACCATCGTCGCCGCCGCGACACCTTGATCTCCATCGTAGCATCGTTGTCGTCTCGCCAATCTTATGCTTCCACGACTATCGCTACCGCTTAGTGATAAAGTAAAGCATTACATGGCGATTGCATTGCATACAATAAAGCGACAACCATATGGCTCCTGCCAGTTGCCGATAACTCGGTTGCAAAACATGATCATCTCATACAATAAAATTTAGCATCATGTCTTGACCATATCACATCACAACATGCCCTGCAAAAACAAGTTAGACGTCATCTACTTTGTTGTTGCAAATTTTACGTGGCTACTGCGGGCTTAGCAAGAACCGTTCTTACCTACGCATCAAAACCACAACGATAATTTGTCAAGTTGGTGTTGTTTTAACCTTCGCAAGGACCAGGCGTAGCCACACTCGGTTCAACTAAAGTTGGAGAAACTGACACCAGCCAGCCACCTGTGTGCAAAGCACGTCGGTAGAACCAGTCTCGCGTAAGCGTACGCGTAATGTCAGTCCGGGCTGCTTCATCCAACAATACCGCCAAACCAAATTATGACATGCTGGTAAGCAGTATGACTTATATCCCCCACAACTCACTTGTGTTCTACTCGTGCATATGACATCTACGCATAAAACCTGGCTCGGATGCCACTGTTTGGTAACGTAGTAGTTTCAAAATTTTCCTACGCACACACAAGATCATGGTGATGCACAGCAACGAGAGGGGATAGTGTTGTCCACTTACCCTCGTAGACCGAAAGTGGAAGTGTTAGCACAACACGGTTGATGTAGTCGTATGTCTTCACGATCCGACCGATCAAGTACTGAACGTACGGCACCTCTGAGTTCAGCACACGTTCAGCCTGATGACGTCCCTCAAACTCCGATCCAGCTGAGTGTTGAGGGAGAGTTTCGTCAGCATGACGGCGTGGTGACGATGTTGATGTTCTACCGACGCAGGGCTTCGCCTAAGCACCGCTACAACAATATCGAGGTGGACTATGGTGGAGGGGGCACCACACACGGCTAAAAGATCAAACGATCTATTGTTGTTTCTCTGGGGTGCCCCCTTGCCCCTGTATATAAAGGAGCAAGGGGGTGTGCGGCCGGCCAGGGGGAGGCGCACCAGGAGGAGTCCTACACCTGGTACTCCCACCGGGAGTAGGACTCCCCCCCTTTCCTAGTTGGATTAGGACTTGGGAGGGGTAAAGAGTGGAGGAGAAGAAGGAAGGGGGTGCGTCGCCCCCTCACCTTGTCCTATTCGGACTGGGGGGAGGGGCGCGCGGCCCAGCCCTAGCCGCCTCTCCTCTCTTCCACCTTGGCCCATTAAGGCCCATTAAGGCCCCGGGGGGTTCCGTTAACCTCCCGGTACTCCGGTAAAATCCTGATTTCACCCGGAACACTTCCGATATCCAAACATAGGCTTCCAATATATCAATCTTCATCTCTCGACCATTTAGAGACTCCTCGTCATGTCCGTGATCACATCCGGGACTCCGAACAACCTTCGGTACATCAAAACATATAAACTCATAATATAACTATCATCGAAACGTTAAGCGTGCGGACCCTACGGGTTCGAGAACTATGTAGACATGGCCGAGACACGTCTCCGGTCAATAACCAACAGCGGAACCTGGATGCTCATATTGGCTCCCACATATTCTACGAAGATCTTTATCAGTCAAAACACATAACAACATAAGTTGTTCCCTTTGTCATCGGTATGCTACTTGCCTGAGATTCGATCGTCGGTATCTCAATACCTAGTTCAATCTCGTTACCGGCAAGCCTATTTACTCGTTCCGTAATACATCATCCCGCAACTAAATCATTAGTTGCAATGCTTGCAAGGCTTAAGTGATGTGCATTACCGAGAGGGCCCAGAGATACCTCTCCGACAATCGGAGTGAGAAATTCTAATCTCGAAATACGCCAACCCAACAAGTACCTTCAGAGACACCTGTAGAGCACCTTTATAATCACCCAGTTACGTCGTGACGTTTGATAGCACACAAAGTGTTCCTCCGGTAAACGGGAGTTGCATAATCTCATAGTTATAGGAACATGTATAAGTCATGAAGAAAGCAATAGCAGAATACTAAATGATCGTGTGCTAAGCTAACGGAATGGGTCAAGTCAATCACATCATTCTCCTAATGATGTGACCCCGTTAATCAAATGAAAACTCATGTCTATGGTTAGAAAACATAACCATCTTTGATGAACGAGCTAGTCAAGTAGAGGCATACTAGTGACAATCTGTTTGTCTATGTATTCACACATCTATTATGTTTCCGGTTAATACAATTCTAGCATGAATAATAAACATTTATCATGATATAAGGAAATAAATAATAACTTTATTATTGCCTCTAGGGCATATTTCCTTCAGTCTCCCACTTGCACTAGAGTCAATAATCTAGATTACACAGTTATGATTCTAACACCCATGGAGCCTTGGTGCTGATCATGTTTTGCTCGTGGAAGAGGCTTAGTCAATGGGTCTGCAACATTCTGATCCGTATGTATCTTGCAAATTTCTATGTCTCCCACCTGGACTAAATCCTAGATGGAATTGAAGCGTCTCTTGATGTGCTTGGTTCTCTTGTGAAATCTGGATTCCTTCGCCAAGGCAATTGCACCAGTATTGTCACAAAATATTTTCATTGGACCCGATGCACTAGGTATGACACCTAGATCGGATATGAACTCCTTCATCCAGACTCCTTCATTTGCTACTTCCGAAGCAGCTATGTACTCCGCTTCACATGTAGATCCCGCCACAACGCTCTGTTTAGAACTGCACCAACTGA
Organism: Triticum dicoccoides; assembly: GCF_002162155.2. Classification (NCBI taxonomy): domain Eukaryota; kingdom Viridiplantae; phylum Streptophyta; class Magnoliopsida; order Poales; family Poaceae; genus Triticum; species Triticum dicoccoides. The sequence continues at coordinate 150,309,559 of NC_041384.1, read as the reverse complement.
CAGCTCCACCGTTCAATGTAAACACGTATCCTGTTTGTGATTTCGAATCATCCGGATCAGTGTCAAAGCTTGCATCAACGTAACCATTTACAATGAGCTCTTTTTCACCTCCATAAATGAGAAACATATCCTTAGTCCTTTTCAGGTATTTCAGGATGTTCTTGACCGCTGTCCAGTGATCCACTCCTGGATTACTTTGGTACCTCCCTGCTAGACTTATAGCAAGGCACACATCAGGTCTAGTACACAGCATTGCATACATGATAGAGCCTATGGATGAAGCATAGGGACCATCTTTCATTTTCTCTCTATCTTCTGCAGTGGTCGGGCATTGAGTCTTACTCAACTTCGCACCTTGTAACACAGGCAAGAACCCTTTATTTGCTTGATCCATTTTGAACTTCTTCAAAACTTTGTCAAGGTATGTGCTTTGTGAAAGTCCAATTAAGCGTCTTGATCTATCTCTATAGATCTTGATGCCCAATATATAAGCAGCTTCACCGAGGTCTTTCATTGAAAAACTCTTATTCAAGTATCCCTTTATGCTATCCAGAAATTCTATATCATTTCCAATCAACAATATGTCATCCACATATAATATTAGAAATGCTACAGAGCTCCCACTCACTTTCTTGTAAATACAGGCTTCTCCAAAAGTCTGTACAAAACCAAATGCTTTGATCACACTATCAAAGCGTTTATTCCAACTCCGAGAGGCTTGCACCAGTCCATAAATGGATCGCTGGAGCTTGCACACTTTGTTAGCTCCCTTTGGATCGACAAAACCTTCCAGTTGCATCATATACAACTCTTCTTCCAGAAATCCATTCAGGAATGCAGTTTTGACATCCATTTGCCAAATTTCATAATCATAAAATGCGGCAATTGCTAACATGATTCGGACAGACTTAAGCATCGCTACGGGTGAGAAGGTCTCATCGTAGTTAATCCCTTGAACTTGTCGAAAACCTTTCGCAACAAGTCGAGCTTTGTAGATAGTAACATTACCGTCAGCGTCAGTCTTCTTCTTCAAGATCCATTTATTCTCAATTGCTTGCCGATCATCGGGCAAGTCAACCAAAGTCCACACTTTGTTCTCATACATGGATCCCATCTCAGATTTCATGGCCTCAAGCCATTTTGTGGAATCTGGGCTCACCATCGCTTCTTCATAGTTCGTAGGTTCATCATGATCTAGTAGCATGACTTCCAGAACAGGATTACCGTACCACTCTGGTGCGGATCTTACTCTGGTTGATCTACGAGGTTCAATAGTAACTTGATCTGAAGTTCCATGATCATCATCATTAACTTCCTCACTAATTGGTGTAGGCGTCACAGAAACTGGTTTCTGTGATGAACTACTTTCCAATAGAGGAGCAGATATAGTTACCTCATCAAGTTCCACTTTCCTCCCACTCACTTATTTCGAGAGAAACTCCTTCTCTAGAAAGGATCTCTTCTTAGCAACGAATGATTTGCCTTCGGATCTGTGATAGAAGGTGTACCCAATAGTCTCCTTTGGGTATCCTATGAAGACACATTTCTCCGATTTGGGTTCGAGCTTATCAGGTTGAAGCTTTTTCACATAAGCATCGCAGCCCCAAACTTTTAGAAACGACAACTTTGGTTTCTTGCCAAACCACAGTTCATAAGGCGTCGTCTCAATGGATTTCAATGGTGCCCTATTTAATGTGAATGCGGCCGTCTCTAAAGCATAACCCCAAAATGATAGCGGTAAATCTGTAAGAGACATCATAGATCGCACCATATCTAGTAAAGTACGATTATGATGTTCGGACACACCATTACGATGTGGTGTTCCGGGTGGCGTGAGTTGCGAAACTATTCCGCATTGTTTCAAATGTAGACCAAACTCGTAACTCAAATATTCTTCTCCACGATCAGATCGTAGAAACTTTGTTTTCTTGTTACGATGATTTTCAACTTCACTCTAAAATTCTTTGAACTTTTCAAATGTTTCAGACTTATGCTTCATCAAGTAGATATACCCATATCTGCTTAAATCATCTGTGAAGGTGAGAAAATAACGATATCCACCACGAGCCTCAACATTCATCGGACCACATACATATGTATGTATGTATGATTTCCAACAAATCTGTTGCTCTCTTCATACTTCCGGAGAACGGCATTTTAGTCATCTTGCCCATGAGGCACGGTTCGCAAGTACCAAGTGATTCGTAATCAAGTGGTTCCAAAAGTCCATCATTCTTCATGTCTCGACCATTTCGAGACTCCTCGTCATTAAGTCCCAGCCCTAGCCGCCTCTCCTCTCTTCCACCTAGGCCCATTAAGGCCCATTAAGTCCCCGGGGGGTTCCGGTAACCTCCCGGTACTCCGGTAAAATCCTGATTTCACCCAGAACACTTTCGATATCCAAACATAGGCTTCCAATATATCAATCTTCTCGACCATTTCGAGACTCCTCGTCATGTCCGTGACCACATCCGAGACTCCGAACAACCTTCGGTACATCAAAACATATAAACTCATAATATAACTGTCATCGAAATGTTAAGCGTGCGGACCCTATGGGTTCGAGAACTATGTAGAAACGGCCGAGACACGTCTCCGGTCAATAACCAACAGCTGAACTTGGATGCTCATATTGGCTCCCACATATTCTACGAAGATCTTTATCGGTCAAACCGCATAACAACATATGTTGTTCCCTTTGTCATTGGTATGTTACTTGCCCGAGATTCGATCGCCGGTATCTCAATACCTAGTTCAATCTCGTTACCGGCAAGTCTCTTTACTCGTTGCGTAATACATCATCTCGCAACTAACTCATTAGTTGCAATGCTTGCAAGGCTTAAGTGATGTGCATTACCGAGAGGGCCCAGAGATACCTCTCCGACAATCGGAGTGACAAATTCTAATCTCGAAATGCACCAACCCAACAAGTACCTTCGAAGACACCTGTAGAGCACCTTTATAATCACCCAGTTACGTTGTGACGTTTGGTAGCACATAAAGTGTTCCTCCGGTAAATGGGAGTTGCATAATCTCATAGTTATAGGAACATGTATAAGTCATGAAGAAAGCAATAGCAGAATACTAAACGATCGTGTGCTAAGCTAATGGAATGGGTCAAGTCAATCACATCATTCTCCTAATGATGTGACCCCGTTAATCAAATGACAACTCATGTCTATGGTTAGGAAACATAACCATCTTTGATCAACGAGCTAGTCAAGTAGAGGCATACTAGTGACAATCTATTTGTCTATGTATTCACACATCTATTATGTTTCCGGTTAATACAATTCTAGCATGAATAATAAACATTTATCATGATATAAGGAAATAAATAATAACTTTATTATTGCCTCTAGGGCATATTTCCTTCAAATGCCTCCGGCGGTGTACCGGGATATGCAATGAATCAAGAGTGACATGTATGAAAGAATTATGAACGGTGGCTTTGCCACAAATACGATGTCAACTACATGATCGTGCAAAGCAATATGACAATGATGAAGCGTGTCATAATAACGGAATGGTGGAAAGTTGCATGGCAATATATCTCGGAATGGCTATGGAAATGCCATAATAGGTAGGTATGGTGGCTGTTTTGAGGAAGGTGTATGGTGGGTTTATGGCACCGGCGAAAGTTGCACGGTGATAGAGAGGCTAGCAATGATGGAAGGGTGAGAGTGCGTATAATCCATGGACTCAACATTAGTCATAAAGAACTCACATACTTATTGCAAAAATTTATTAGCTATTGAAACAAAGTACTACGCGCATGCTCCTAGGGGGATAGATTGGTAGGAAAAGACCATCGCTTATCCCCGACCGCCACTCATAAGGAAGACAATCAATAAATAAATCATGCTCCGACTTCATCACATAACGGTTCACCATACGTGCATCCTACGGGAATCACAAACTTTAACACAAGTATTTCTCAAATTCACAATTAATCAACTAGCATGACTCTAATATCACCATCTTTATATCTCAAAACAATCATCAAATATCAAACTTCTCATAGTATTCAATGCACTTTTTATGATAGTTTTTATTATACCCATCTTCGATGCCTATCATATTAGGACTAATTTTATGACCAAAGCAAATTACCATGCTGTTATAAAGGACTCTCAAAATAATATAAGTGAAGCATGAGAGATAAATAATTTCTATAAAATAAAACCACCACCGTGCTCTAAAAGATATAAGTGAAGTACTAGAGCAAAATTATCTAACTCAACAGATATAAGTAAAGCACATAGAGTATTCTAATAAATTCCCATTCATGTGTGTCTCTCCCAAAAGGTTTGTACATCAAGGATTATTGTGGTAAACTAAAAAGCAAAGACTCAAATCATACAAGCCGCTCCAAGCAAAACACATATCATATGGTGAATAAAAATATAGCCTCAAGTAAAGTTACCGATAGAAGAAGACGAAAGAGGGGATGCCTTCCGGGGCGTCCCCAAGCTTAGGCTTTTGGTTGTCCTTGAATTTTACCTTGGGGTGCCTTGGGCATCCCCAAGCTTAGGCTCTTGCCACTCTTTATTCCATAATCCATCAAATCTTTACCCAAAACTTGAAAACTTCACAACACAAAACTTAAAGAGAAAATCTCATGAGCTCCGTTAGTATAAGAAAACAAACCACCACTTAAGGTACTGTAATGAACTCATTATTTATTTATATTGGTGTTAAACCTACTGTATTCCAACTTCTCTATGGTTCATAACCTCCGATAGTAGCCATAGATTCATCAAAATAGGCAAACAACACGCGAAAAACAGAATCTGTCAAAAACAGAACAGTCTGTAGTAATCTGTAGGTTTCGAATACTTCTGTAACCCCCAAAATTCTAAACTAAATTGCAGGACTTGAGTAATTTATCTATTAATCATCTGCAAAAATAATGAACTTAATCGCACTCTCCAGTAATAGATGGCAGCAAATATCGTGAGCGCTAAAGTTTCTGTTTTTACAGCAAGATTACTAAAACTTCCCCCAAGTCTTCCCAAAGGTTCTACTTGGCACAAACACTAATTAAAAGCATAAAAACACATATAAATAGAGGCTAGATGAATTATTTATTACTAAACAGAACCAAAAAGCAAGGAACAAAAATAAAATTGGGTTGCCTCCCAACAAGCGTTATCGTTTAACGCCCCTAGCTAGGCATAAAAGCAAGGATAGATCTAGGTATTGCCATGATAATGATAAGGTAAATCGCGAAAAGTCATCTCATACTCCCTACGTTCAGTAGCAAGCTTTCTTTGTGGCAAGCAAAAGTAATCAAAAAGGCTAAATTTAATGGGACAAAAGTCCCCAAGATCAAGCTCTGGAGGTATTGGTTCCTCCTTTGGCCCCTCATATTGCACAACCAATTCATCATTATAAGCATTCTTTTGGCAAAAAAGTCATGAGCCTTTGTTCAAGGGAAAAACCTAACGCGTTATTCCGGATAGCAAAGTTATCATTAAGTTCAGAGATCCTGTCAACAAGAACATCGGTAGGAACCTTTTTTCTAAGGTTTTCATTAAAAGCAACATGATCTAAAGATCGTAAACGCATAATGTCTTCTTGATAAAAAAAGGGATTGCTTCTATGGGAGGATGGCCGGTATCCACCCTATAATGCGCAAAAATTTCATTGGCCTCTTTTATTATAAATCTGAACTCATGAGCTAAAAGAGATGGTCGCTGCTCGCTTAACAGAAGAATGCTCAATATTAGAGAATTCTAGGAAAATCCTTTGTGTGGAAGGATGCATATGTAAAAATTATCTTTCAAGTTCAACTATGAGCAAAGATATAGCATCCGCGAGACTACTAGTTTTATGAAGAATAGATCCACTCATGGTAGGCAAAGCACCGACACAAGTAAAAAAATCTTGAATAACTCCCTTCCCAATAATATTACCGCTACCAATCCAAAACTTTTTAGTGTGTAAAATAGTAGGATTTTCAAGAGGATCATCAATAGTATCAAAGTTTTCCATATTATTATCCTTATCAACGATAACCTCCCCAGTTTCAGACATGATGGCAACAAATTGCAAAAAAAACGAGCACATAGAAGGCGGGAAGGAAAAAAGAGGGCGAATAAAACGGCAAGGGCGAAGTGGGGGAGAGGAAAACGAGAGGCAAATGGCAAATAATGTAATGCAAGGGATAAGAGTTTGTGATGGGTACTTGGTATGTCTTGACATGTGGTAGGTATCCCCGACAACGGCGCCAGAAATCCTTCTTGCTACCTCTTGAGCACGGCGTTGGTTTTCCCTTGAAGAGGAAAGGGTGATGCAGCAAAGTAGTGTAAGTATTTCCCTCAGTTTTTTAGAACCAAGGTATTAATCCAGTAGGAGACTACATGCAATTCCCTCGTACCTACACAAACAAATAAGAACCTCGCAACCAACGCGATAAAGGGGTTGTCAATCCCTTGACGGTCACTTACGAGAGTGAGATCTGATAGAGATAATAATAATAAGATAAATATTTTGGTATTTTTATGATATAGATTGAAAGTAAAGATTGCAAAATAAACGGCGCTAGAAATAAATTATTGACGGGAGATTAATATAATAGAGAATAGACCCGGGGGCCATAGGTTTCACTAGTGGCTTCTCTCAAGATAGCATAAGTATTACGGTGGGTAAACAAATTACTGTTGAGCAATTGATAGAAAAGTGAATAATTATAAGAATATCTAGGCATGATCATGTATATAGGCACCACGTCCGCGACAAGTAGTCCGAAATGATTATGCATCTACTACTATTACTCCACACATCGTCCGCTATCCAGCATGCATCTAGAGTATTAAGTTCATAAGAACAGAGTAATGCATTAGGCAAGATGACATGATGTAGAGGGATAAACTCAAGCAATATGATATAAACCCCATCTTTTTATCCTCGATGGCAACAATACAATACATGCCTTGCTGCCCCTGCTGTCACTGGGAACGGACACTACAAGATTGAACCCAAAGCTAAGCACTTCTCACATTGCAAGAAAGATCAATCTAGTAGGCCAAACCAAACTGATAATTCGAAGAGACTTGCAAGTATAACCAATCATACATAAAAGATTTCAGAGAAGAATCAAAAATTGTTCATAGATAAACTTGATCATAAATCCACAATTCATCGGATCTCGACAAACACACCGCAAAAAGAGTTACATCAAATAGATCTCCAAGAAGATCGAGGAGAACAATGTATTGAGATCCAAAGAGAGAGAAGAAGCCATCTAGCTAATAACTATGGACCCGAAGATCTGAGGTAAACTACTCACACATCATCGGAAAGGCTATGGTGTTGATGTAGAAGCACTCTGTGATCGATGCCCCCTCTGGTGGAGCTCCGGAAAAGGCCCCAAGATGGGATCTCTTGGGTACAGAAGGTTGCGGCAGTGGAAATAGGGTTTCGTGGTGCTCCTGAATGTTTTCGGGGTATATGTGGACATATATAAAAGGAAGAAGTAGGTCGGTGGAGCCACGAGGGGCCCATGAGGGTGGAGGGCGCCCCCAGGGGGTAGGCGCGCCCCCTGCCTCGTGGCCTCCGCGTTGGTTGCTTGACGTCCACTCCAAGTCCCATGAATCGCGTTTGTTCCAAAAATAACTCTCCCGAAGGTTTTATTCCGTTTGGATTCCGTTCGATATTCTTTTTCTGCGAAACACTGAAATAGACAAAAAAAAAACAGTAATTTGCACTGAGCCTTGGGTTAGTAGGTTAGTCTCAAAAATAATATAAAAATGTATAAATAAGTTCATTAACATCCAAAACAGATAACATAATAGCATGGAACAATCAAAAACTATAGATGCGTTGGAGACGTATCAATTCCCCTAGGTGTCGGCTACTGCAAAATTTGAGTTGACGGGGTCACCTCGTGAGCATCAAATGATGATTCTTGCGGTGCAGTATGCAACAACAGGCCAGGAAAATACCTCGGCGCATCAGCCATCAGATGTGCAGGTATCAATGATCTGGGGATGCTCGAAGCGCTGGCCTGTAGAGAAGCCATTTCCCTTGCCCTGTACTTCTCACTATCTCATGTGTTAGTAGCTTCAGACTGGAAGGAAGTTGTAACTAACATCAATAAGGGCACGGATGGGCTCTACGCTAGCATTATAAAGAAGATTAAGTCAATGGCTTTGTAGTTTACAGAGTGCTCCTTCATCTTTGAAGGGCGCGAGATGAACTATGAGGCACGTAGCCTCGCCAAACACACTTTGAAACTTTCCTTGGGGCGCTATCTATGGCTCCTAAACCCTTAGGAGTTATCTTGTATTCCTTTTTATTAAAACAATGATCAATAAATAAGAGTTAGTTTGGACTAAAAAAACTAACCGCGTTGGGAAACACTAAAAAGCTCGGCACACAAACAACGGGAGAATTTGCACTACACGACTACTACTATCCCACATATGCTTGTCGGTTGGGCCATCTGGAATGAGAGGAACGCTAGAGTTTTTAGGAAGAAATCAATGCCCCCCTTCTACATTTTAAAACTAATCCAAGATGAAGCCAAACTTAGGGTCACGGCAGGAGCTACGCACCTGAGCATTATCATGCCGCGAGAGTAGTTGTTATTTTCCTTTTGTTGACGGACGGGCTATGTTGTAGAGCCACTAATTTGTACTCTAAAATTCTCCTTTATTAATGAATGAGGCAAGTCTTTTGCCTCTGTTTCAAAAAAAAAACTATCCCACATATGGTAGGCCATTATTATCCTGCTCGTGACCCCGTCTAAAGAGCATGTGAGCATGAGAGCTATATCTCGCCTCTAGTGGTTACGTGAAAGTTCTACGCAAGTTCGTGGAATCTCCTATCAGTTTTGGGAGGTTTCACATGATTTTGTTGTCCTTTTGTGTGTTTTTCTTTATGGTTTTCATTGGTATTTCCAGTCTTTATTTCTTGGTTTATTTTATTATTTTGATTTCTTTTTTATTTTTTCAATTACATGTCAATTTTGTCAACCAAAAATGTACAATTTTTGTATACACACGTACTTTTTTTGATACACCTTGAATATGTTTCTACTACTTACTTATTTTTTATATCTGTTTGAGCATTTTTTGTACAAAATTTAGATATTTTCACATATAACTTAAATGTTTTTGAATGATATGAAACACTTTTTTGTTACACACATTTCTTTAATAAATGTCACGGACATAATTTTAGGACCTGTGATCATATTCAAATGTCACTTACATGTTCCTGAATGGTACTCCCTCCGTCTCAAAATTCTTGTCTTACATTTGCCTAAATACGGATGTATCTAGTTACATTTTAGTGTTAGATACATCCATATCTAGACAAATCTAAGACAAGAATTTTGGGACGGAAGGGGTACTAAACAATTTTCAAAACTTATGTGATTCTTTATTATGAATAAATCATTTCTTTAAAAACTATGTTCGGCCTGAAGCAGGCAACAATAGGCCAGCTCAACGCGCTGGACGTCCACAAGCCTTAAGCCTCCTTTATTTTGCATTTTCTTTTTTTTCTTACCATTTTCTTTGTTTTTCTTTCATAATATTCTAAAAATAACTTTAGATCAAATTTGGAATAAATGTTAATAATGCATCTGACAAATAATAAACATGTATTGAAAAATGTTTCTAATGTATAATAAAATGTACAATGCGTATGAAAAAAACTTGACATGAAAACATATTCCATATAAGAAAGAAGGTTAAACACTTGTAAGAAATGTTTTTGATGTATATCAAAAATTTACATGATGTATGGGAAAATGAAGAAATCAAAAAATATATTTATAAAAATGATAATCATATATTTGAAAAATACTGAACGTGTATAATAAAAACATTTCTGGTGTATAGGAAAAAATGGACAATATGTATGAAAAAAGGTTGACATCACAAAATATGTAAAAATATTAATTATGCACTTCAAAAAATTTAAACATGTATAAGAAAAATGTTTCTTATGTATACGGAAACTAAAATCTGTATGAAAAAACTGGCATCAGAACATATATCTGAAAAAATGTTAATCATGTGTTAAAAAAGTGAAATATATGAAAATAGTAATATTTAAGGTGTATAAGAATTTTTTTACAGAAAAATAAGTTAATCTTATATATAGTAAAGAAAGTTAATCATGTATCTGAAAAATGTTAAACGTGTATGAAAGTTTTCCTGGGGTTTATACGGAAAATGTACATTGTGTGTGAAAGAAATTAGACATTTGTTGAAAAAACCCCAAGGAAAACAAATCTAAGCTGAGGAACAAAGAAAGAAAACCAAAGAAAAAAAAAAGAAACGTAGAAACTTATGCAAGACATTAGACACGGAGAAAACCAGAAAAATATAATAAATACTAAGAAAGAAAAAATGAAAACGTAAAAAAAATTAAGGAGAAAGGGCAAAGAAAAATAAAAGTAGAAACAAGAAAGAATGAAAATAATTCAAAGAAAAAACAAAAAGTAAAACAGAAATAAACAGAAAACACCAATGCTAAAGGCCGCATCGCAGTGGAAAATTGTGCTACAATAACTAGCTAGCACTGTACTGTAGCAAACAAAAAAAGCCTACATCTCGGTATAAGCCAGGCTACGTCTCAGGCTCGCTCCAGGCATGCGCAACGTCCAGGTCTTGAACCAAACTGGCCCATAGCCCTGGCGGATAGGGCTTGCGCAAGCAAGCTATAGCGCTGCTCGTATCTGAGCAGAGTCGGATCTTATTTGACGCTTATTTTGTCAAATTTTCGCTGAGACGCACAGACCAGTGCTAGTGATTATATATTGGGCTGGCACATTAAGGCATTACACGTACTACTGCACGGAAGGTTCCTGATTACCTTTTTTTTCTTCCTTTTTTACGATTTATTCTTTCCTTTTTTCCTTTTATATTTTCCGAAAAATATTCGTAATTTTTGGTTTTTGAAATTTGTTCAAAATATTTTGATATTTAAATAATATCAATTTTTTAAAATATCGTTTTTTAAAAACTATTCTGAGAATTTTAGAAAATATTCGCATCTTTAAAAAAAGTTTCCATAATATTTTTTATGTCCAATTTTTTTATATAAAAAATCACTTCTTAGAAATAGTTTTTCCTGTGTATTTTTAAAAGACAAATAAAAAAACTAGACAAAAGATTGGTAGTTAGAATACCCGAGTCACTACGGTAACGTGGGTCGCGATAGAATTCGAGTCACTGCAGTGCGTGGTAATGGGCTTGGCCAATCGGCAAACTTACTTGTTTGTTTCATTGACAATTTGACACACAATGCGTAAAGTAGGGGGTCCCATGTGAGCCCCACTCCCTATTCTAAAAAACATGCATGTCTATCACAAAATAACTGACTGACAACAAATTATGTTTTTTCATGAGCCATGCAGGAGAACTGCAAATCAGTTGTTTGAATTTTACAAGTTTGCACAAGGGGAGTCTATGCTTGCACTGCATATGAAATAATAAATAGACTGCATACATTCGAAAGAATAGAGAATTCCAACAAGCATCGATCCACTAACCAGGAAGCTCACTGTTTTAGCTTGGTGTGTGTTATATGAGGATGCCTGATGTTTAGGCCATCTTTTGTAAAAAAAAATCGTGCACAAGCAGGGTCCGGATTTAAATTGATAAAGCTAATAACAGCAGGGTAACAAGGTTCAAGAGTACATCAAGGGTTACATAAAAGGGTACAAAGCTCAACTGCAAGAGGAGCCGCAATTAGGGATAAACGAACACCTGGCTATTCTTCGGCGTTTCGTGAGCGGCATGGAGATGCTTGAGCTTGGTGAGAATGTTACCCGCCTCCTCACTGTCCTTCCTCCTCTCAAGGGGACGCCACTGCTGAAAGAAAAGAGCCCATTTGAAAACTTAGTTAGGAGCATGAGCAAGTATGATTCCTTCGATGGCTAATTTGTTGCTAGTTGTCCAAAGCTCCCAAGCTAAAGCTCCAAAAACTCTCCACCCTAGGCAACCCGCGGCATTGGCTCAAAAGCTCGAGGATATCATTCAAGGATGACAAGTTCCAGATGGAACCGAAGCAATCTCTAATACAACTCCAGAAGAATTGAGTTGGTGCATATTTTAAAATGATGTGATTAGCGTCTTCCGGTCTATCACAAAGGGCACAACATCCATTGCCAGGTCCATGACTCTTCTGCAGGTTAATGGCAGAGGGAAGCTTGTCGATGTCAGCTTGCCATAAAAAGATGTGAACTTTGAGCGGCACCCTTGCTGCCCAATGAGCTTTGGCGAAATTGATCTTAGGGCCCCGAACCAACTTAGCATACATAGATGGTTAGGCCATCCTCCAGAGATGGTTGACATTCAGTTAATTTGAAGCTAAGTTAATAAATGTGATGTGTTAATAAAATGATACCATCTCGATATAAAGCACATAGTATACACAGGAGCATGCACTGCTGACACAACACCCATCACGAATCTCCAGACATTATTGTTAGGGTAAATTGATTAAAATCATTAGGCCTAATATTGTGATAAAAACACCTGGGAGGAAGCGTGTGTATCTAATATGGGCATAGTCATTCGAGGCAAATCCATAGTCTCTCGCCTTCTTAGTGCAGGTGTCATGAAGGGTGGGTGTCGAGGAGCCCATTCGGCACTGCCTTGCGCTGGGCGGCGTTGCTAGTGGCCTTCTGATCCTCTCTAGCATACTTTTAGGATCGGTAATTAGGAGTCTAGCTGTTTAACCCCTAGATGTGTGACACCCCCAAGGGCACTACCTCAGTTGCATGTGGTGCTAAGGGATACCATACTGCAAGTGCACAGGGCTATGTAACATTATTGGATAAAATGTTTTGAACCCATAGAAGCGAAAAGGATGAGACTACAACCCCGCAGTAACGTTGTCACGGACGCAACTACGCTCACACTCGAACCGAAGTTTGGTAATACTTTACTGTTATTGGTTGCTATAAAATAAACTAAAAGCGGGGTTTTATGTAAGCTACAAACGAAAAGGCAAAAACAGTAACTAAAGGATGGCAAGTTTGTAGGTACGATGCTTGAGTAGTAAATGCATTCTCAGAGGTGTTGGGATCATCACTACTAGTATACTGCACAACATATGTGAGTACATAGTTCTTAGTCTACATCTCTAATGCTCTTTGTATGTGGAATGTGTGGGCGGAGCCAAATAGAGATATGTTCATACATGCATCACCAACTCACCAACACATCGCGCACGTCACCATCATTCCTCCCACAACAGGTTATGGTAATAGTGATTAAAGGCTTCCCATTGACGTGACATAAAGCTTCGGGGTTCTTCGTTATTCCCTTATCTAAGGTTAGGGAGGAAGGAAGAAAAGTATTATCACCAAATACCTCCTCAACCCACCATCGTAATGTTAGTAAATCCGTCAAGTATAAAAGGACATATGTTGAGTGACCGATCTTACACGACATCATGGGGAATAATTAACTCATCACGTATAAAGAGGATATTGTATCTCCGCTATGGCCCAAGCCTCTCGGCGATAGGCCTCCACTCGAGACCGTGTGAAGTTAGCCTTCATACGAATTTGGATCACAACTTAAGAGTTTGAGTGAAATATAATTGTTCTCGCGATTAATAGCATTTTGCAACAATAATATATCAACATTAGCAGGATACTAAAAGGTGATCATCACTATAAAATGGCATAAAACAACATTAACATTAATTACATATTAGTTTTCTAAGTAAAAGTTCTCATTGGTTTCATTGTACTTAGAAGATAGAACATGATTTTTATAGCAATTTTTAGTTCTATAACAGTGCAAAAATATTTTTAGAATAATCATAATATAGAAAATGCACCAAGTAAAATGAAAAAGGACAAGATAAACATGTTGGCCCAAAACCACCCATGGCAGCATGTTAAAAATCTAGCCCAGGAGACAAATTCATCAAAAAGTAAAACATTTTCTCTGGGCTAAGACAACTTGGGCCAGTGCCCATGTACATAATAGGCCCATTTTCATTTTGCATGCCCAACTATCACCCCGATCCATTTCCAAGGACGCCCTGGAGAGGAACAAAAATGGTGCCCAATCAAACCCTAATCCCATTTCTTCCCCTCTCCGTCGATTTCTTCGGCTCCTAGGTAGGAGAGACAACTGCGGCGGCGGCTCGAGACACGCCGACCATGGTGAGATGGTGGCTCCGCTGGACGGAGCAGTATGACATGGACTATGTCCCATGTGCTCCTTCGTCGAGCATAGCTACTGGAGGCGCAACACATGGAACAAGGTGGTGATGTTTGGGAGGCGAGCGTGGGTGGCGGAGGATGAGGAGGTGACGACAATGTGTGTGGCGCACAAGGCTCATATGTGCACATTCATAAGTGCGCCGCTAGCGACTTCCTTCTTTTCGTGCATCGTCCATAGGAATGGCGACCGTGCGGATCCGTGAGGAAGGAAGATGCCGCCACAATTATAAGTGATCCCTTACACTTTTCTTCTCACTTTCTTCCTTTTTAGCTCCTGATTCAGAGAATTTCATTTCTAGGGTTCCAGTTTTGGGGAATTGTCGATCTAGCGTAAGGGTTTGTGAGTCTTGGGATTCTAGGGTATTTACTTTAGGGTTAATTGACATTATATTTCCTCTGCTCAATGCTAAACTAACGCCCAACCATGCCAATTGAACATCAATGGATCATTGCATAATTGCATTAATCATGAATAATTAAGCCCTAATCATGAATAGTTACCCTTAACAATACAACATTATGTCTTAGTTATATCCCATATAAGAAAACAATTAGGCTCTACCTTAGTAACTACAAGAAGCAAAGTGTAAATAGGGTTCTTATTCGAAAGGCAATTCAGTATTTGATCATCTCATTGGCATTAATAGAAACTTGTATGTATCAATCTTTACAAACAAAGTATTATTAACACGAACGAGACTAGAGCTGAATTAGCATTAAACATGATCATTCGATGCTAACAAAATCACTTTAGATCTTAATAACAAATAATTAGAACCAAAACATAGGCAATTAGATCCTAACATACGCGGTTGGATTGAAACAAGGAATAATTGGGGTTCTATTCGAGATTAGATTCACTTAGATGCGAATGTTACAGTAATCTTTATGATTCGACATCATTGACCGTAATCTCGTGACAAGAGCACCTGAGCGAAAGCGTCTATACCTAAGATGGGCGTACCAATCTGAGGCAAAGTCATATAGTCTCTCACCTACTTGGTGCATGTGCTATGAAGGGTGCATCCACGGTGATATAGACGTGCATAGGTAGCAACACGTCTAGGAGCCCTATCGACATAGCCTTGTGGTGGCTAGCGATGGTTGTGGCCTTCTTATCCCCTGCAGCACACTTTTAGGATAAGTACTTAGGAGTCTGACTATTTAGCTCTACATGTTTGACACCCCAGGTACTACCTCCTAGTTTTTTACCTGTGATGCTAAGGGGACAAGGATCAAACCCAGAAGTTGTTTTGTATGCTCCCGATCGAGGCACCACCGTGAAGGATTTTATTTCTCTCGATTTGTTAATTATGAGATAAATTCCAACAATTATCAAGTCTTACCGTGAGTAGTTTTTATAGGAAAACAGATTACAAACACAAATCACACACACTACCTTTATAAGCGCCTCATGAGTCAACAAACCCTAATATTAACGAAGTTACTACATGCGTCTTGTAGTCAATTGGTATTTTGTTTTCTACTAAACAAACATCACCGAAAAGGCTGGCTTAAATCCAAAGAAATACAAGTACCAATACCGAGTCTAAGACTTGAATCTGGGTTGGATGATTCCACCACAAGATATCTAGTCAGCTCAATTCACCGCGTACATACTTACTGTTCATAATAAATCAACTCTCTTCTTTCTTTAGGGCATCTCCAATGCCCCCCCCCCCCCCAAAACGGACACTATATTTGTCCGGGGATTGGTCCACAGATAGTGATACGAAAACTAGTCATCCAACATGTCCCCTAAATGTCCGCCCCTGTTCTTTTAAGCCGAGGAGATCAAAATAATAGCATATCAAATCTTTCATGAATGAAAATATCAACTGCGATAGTACTTCTAATTTAAATATTACAATCCAACTGCGTTTTCAAATAAAATAGTTCAATCTTGAATTCAACTCGCATATATGTTCTAGTTGTCCCCTTTAACCATCCACAGATGCTTAATCAAATCCTCCATGAGCTACTCATGAGTTTCTCGATGCCGCATTTGTTGATGCATTTGAAGAAACTCATCAAACAAGGCCGGATTCTGATGTGCAAGTTGGATAGAATCACCAATGTTCTCAAATTTCAGACCACCGACAACATCTTCATCCTCATCCTCCATGATCATGTTGTGCATGATCACATAACATGTCATCACCTTCCACAAGGTCTTCAGATCTTATGGTTTAGCATGTCCATGAGAAACTGCAAAAAGGTTTTGGAGCACTCCAAATGCCCTCTCCACATCCTTTCTAACTCCTTGTCTATCCCAAGGAGGATCGATACTGTCGACTAGATAGTAGCCTGTTGGGAAACATAGTAGAAAAAATATTCGCCCTACGAACACCCAGGAACAATATGAAGATGCATATAGGGTTTGGATTAACGATCATTATCGACACCGGAGTGCAGCGGAAGTAGACGAGTCGGTGTAGATCGTACTTGGAGTCCCTCGAACCGTTGATGACGATCCCCCGAACCGCCCTCAAATGATCCCTCGAATGGAAGACTAAAATCACGACCTCTCTACTTGGTTGCAAGCGCGCGGTCCTCACGGTCTAGCAGCGCTTCACCATCCAGAGCTAATCATCGCCAGACAATTAGAGGGGGAGAATAGAACCACACTAGGCTTCTAATTATGAGGATTAGAGGAACTAGAGCAAGCTCTAATTAGTCAACTAGAACCCACTAGAACTAGGGCTAGATGAACTAGAGGAGGCTCCAAAACTTGTGTATAGAAAAGGGCCAGCGCCTCATGTATATATTGGTTAGAGGGGAGGGGGTTGCCAAGAGGAGGGTAAGACTGCCCTCCCCATGCGTCAGCCAAGGGGGGTGATTCCACTTGTAAGCTGCGTTGGTTTTGTCCCCAAAGAGGAAGGGATGATGCAGTACAGTAGAGGTAGGTATTTCTCTCGGTTAGAAACCAAGGTTATCAATCCAGTAGGAGAACCATGCAACAACTTGTTAGCAACACCGGCACACAAAATAACAAATACTTGCACCCAACGCAAACAAGGGGTTGTCAATCCCTCGACGGTTAATTGCAAGGATCAAATCTCGTAGTGATAGATAGATAGATAGATAGATAAAAACACAAAATAAAATAAAGTAAATTAAAGTACAACAATATATTTTTGGATCTTAATATATGATCTAGATAGACACGGGGCCACAATTTTCACTAGAGGCTTCTCTCATGAAGATAGCATACGATGGGTAAACAAATTACTGTTAGGCAATTGATGTTGGGGAATGTAGGATGCAATTTCAAAATTTTCCTACGCTCGTGCAAGATCTATCTAGGAGATGCATAGCAACGAGAGGGGGAGAGTGTGTCTATGTACCCTCGTAGACCGAAAGCAGAAGCGTTTGACAACGCGGTTGATGTAGTCGTACACCTTCACGACCCGTCCCGATCAAGTACCGAAAGTACGACACCTCCGCGTTCAGCACATGTTCAGATGCATGACGCCCTCGCCTTCTTGATCCAGCAAGATGGGCGAAGTAGTAGATGAGTTCCAGTAGCACGACGGCGTGGTGACGGTGTTGGTGAAGAACAATCTCCGCAGGGTTTCGCCAAGCACAATGGAAACTATGACGGAGGATAAACTAGAGGGACGGGGTTGCTAGCACACGGCTTGGTGTTTCTTGATGTGTCTTGGGTGCTAGCCTTGCCCCTCTATTTATATGTTGACCTCTGGGGTCGAAACTTGGAGTAAAAGACTCCTCAAAGTCGGTTTTTCCCGAAAGGCAAGAGTCCTTCTCGCACTCCAGGGCTAGACGCCAGGCTTCCCGACGTCTACCTCCTAGACGCCAGGGTTCCTGGCGTCGAGCCTTTGGAATCCTCAAAACTTCCTTTTTCACTTTCCAAAAGCCTCGTGGGCTTTCCCCTTTGGCCCAAATAAAGTGTTCTCGTACCCAAACATTTTGGGAAACATTTGGAACCCCTTCCGGTTAATTCCGGAAACCAAACACTATTATCCCATATATCAATCTTTACCTCCGGACCATTCTGGAGCTCCTCGTCAGGTCTGTGATCACATCCAGGACTCCGAACAACATTCGGTCGCCAACATACATAACTCATATAATACTATATCGTCAACGAACGTTAAGCGTGCGGACCCTACGGGTTCGAGAACTATGTAGACATGACCGAGACACCTCTCTGGTCAATACCAATAGCAGAACCTGGATGCTCATATTGGCTACTACATATTCTATGAAGATGTTTATCGGTCGAACCTTATGACAACATACGTTATTCCCTTTGTCATCGGTATGTTACTTGCCCGATATTCGACCGTCGGTATCTTCATACCTAGTTCAATATCGTTACCGGCAAGTCTCTTCACTCGTCCCATAATACATCTTCCCACAACTAACTCATTAGTTACATTGCTTTCAAGGCTTCTTAGGATGTGTATTACCGAGAGGGCCCAGAGATACCTCTCTGATACTCAAAGTGACAAATCCTAATCTCGATCTATGCCAACCCAACAAACACCTTCAGAGATACCTGTAGAGCATCTTTATGATCACCCAGTTACGTTGTGACGTTTGATAGCACACAAGGTATTCCTCCGGTATCTGGGAGTTGCATAATCTCATAGTCGAAGGAATGTGTATTTGACATGAAGAAAGCAATAGCAATAAAACTGAACGATCAACATGCTAAGGTAATGAATGGGTCTTGTACATCACATCATTCTCCTAATGATGTGATCTTGTTCATCAAATGACAACACATGTCTATGGATAGGGAACTTAATCGTCTTTGATTAACGAGCTAGTCTAGTAGAGGCTTACTAGGGGCGCAGTGTTTTGTCTATGTATCCACACATGTATCAAGTTTCCGGTTAATACAATTCTAGAATGAATAATACACATTTATCATGATATAAGGAAATATAAAATAACAACTTTATTATTGCCTCTAGGGCATATTTCCTTCAGTCTCCCACTTGCACTAGAGTCAATAATCTAGTTCACATCGCCATGTGATTTAACACCAATAGTTCACATCTTTATGTGATTAACACCCATAGTTCACATTGCCATGTGACCAACACCCAAAGGGTTTACTAGAGTCAATAATCTAGTTCACATCGCTATGTGATTAACACTCAAAGAGCACTAAGGCTTGATCATGTTTTGCTTGTGAGAGTAGTTTAGTCAACGGGTCTGCCACATTTAGATCCGTATGTGTTTTGCAAATTTCTATGTCTACAATGCTCTGCATGGAGCTACTCTAGATAATTGCTTCCAATTTCAATATGTATCCAGATCAAGACTCAGAGTCATCCAGATCGGTGTCAAAGCTTGCATCGATGTAACTCTTTACGACAAACTCTTTATCACCTCCATAACCAAGAAAAAATTTCTTAGTCCTCTTTAGGTACCTAAGGACAATTTTGACTGTTGTTCAGTGATCTACTCCTGGATCACTATTGTACCCCTTTGCCAAACTCTTGGTAAAGTACACAATATGTCTGGTACACAGCATGGCATACTTTATAGAACCTATGGTCGAGGCATAGGGAATGACTTTCATTCTCTTTCCTATCTTTTGCCGTGGTCAGGCATTGAGTCTTACTCAACATCACACCTTGCAACATAGGAAAGAACCCTTTCTTTGACTGATAGATTTTGAACTTCTTCAAAATCTTGTCAAGGTATGTGCTTTTGGAAGTCCTATTAAGCGTCTCAATCTAATCTCTATAGATCTTGATGCCCAAAATATAAGTAGCTTCACCGAGATCTTTTATTGAAAAACTCTTATTCAAGTATCCTTTTATGCTATCCAGAAATTCTACATCATTTCCAATCAACAATATGTCATCCACATATAATATTAGAAATGCTACAGAGCTCCCACTCACTTTCTTGTAAATACGGGCTTCACCATAAGTCTGCATAAAACCATATGCTTTGATCACCACATCAAAGCATATATTCCAACTCCAAGATGCTTGCACCAGTCCATAGATTGATCGCTGGAGTTTGCACACTTTGTTAGCACCTTTAGGATCTACAAAACCTTCTGGTTGCATCATATACAACTCTTGTTTGAGACATCCATTAAGGAATGCAGTTTTTACATCCATTTTGCCAGATTTCATAAAATGTGGAAGTTGCTAACATGATTCAGACAGACTTAAGCATCGCTACAGGTGAGAAAGTCTCATCATAGTCAACCCCTTGAACTTGTCGGAAAACCTTTTTGCAACAAGTCGAGCTTTGTAGATAGTAACCCTACCATCAGCGTCCATCTTCCTCTTGAAGATCCATTTATTCTCAATGGCTTGCCGATCATCGAGCAAGTACACCAAAGTCCACACTTTGTTCTCATACATGGATCCTATCTCAGATTTCATGGCCTCAAGCCATTTATTGGAATCTGGGCTCATCATCGCTTCCTCATAGTTCGTAAGTTTGTCATGGTATAGTAACATGACTTCCAGAATAGGATCACCGTACCACTCTGGTGCAGAACGTGCTCTGGTTGACCTACGAGGTTCGGTAGTAACTTGATCTGAAGTTTTCATGATCATGATCATTAGCTTCCTCTCTAGTTGGTGTAGGCATCACTAGAACTGATTTCTGTGATGAACTACTTTCCAATTCGAGAGAAGGTACAATTACCTCATCAAGTTCTACTTTCCTCCCACTCACTTCTTTCGAGAGAAACTCCTTCTCTAGAAATGATCCATTATTAGCAACAAAGATTTTGCCTTCGGATCTGTGGTAGAAGGTATACCTAACAATTTCTTTTGGGTATCCTATGAAGACGCACTTCTCCGATTTGGGTTCAAGCTTATCAGGCTGAAGCCTTTTCACATAAGCATCGCAACCCCAAACTTTAAGAAATGACAACTTAGGTCTCTTGCCAAACCACAGTTCATACTGTGTCGTCTCAACGGATTTAGATGGTGCCCTGGTAAGAGACATCACAGATCGCACCATATCCACTAAAGTATGGTTAAGCTATGGTGTTCTAGGTGGCGTGAGTTGTGAAACTATTCCACATTGTTTTAAATGAAGGCCAAACTCGTAACTCAAATATTCGCCTCTGCGATCAGATCGTAGAAACTTTATTTTCTTATTACGATGATTCTCCACTTCACTATGAAATTCTTTGAACTTTTCAAATGTTTCAAACTTGTGTTTCATTAAGTAGATATACCCATATCTACTCAAATCATCTGTGAAGGTCAGAAAATAATGATACTCGCTGCGATCCTCAACACTCATCGGACCACATACATCGGTGTGTATTATTTCCAATAAGTCGGCGGCTCGCTCCATTGTTCCAGGGAACAGAGTCTTAGTCATCTTGCCCATGATGCATGGTTCACAAGCATAAAATGATTCATAATTAAGTGATTCCAAAAGTCCATCCGCATGGAGTTTCTTCATGTGCTTTACACCAATATGACCTCAACGGTAGTGCCATAAATATGATGCACTATCATTATCAACTTTGCATCGTTTTGGCATCAATATTATGAATATGTGTATCACTATGATCGAGATTCAGTAAACCATTTATATTGAGTGTATGCCCATAGAAGGTTTTATTCATGTAAATAGAACAAGAATTATTCTCTGGCTTAAATGAATAACCGTATCGCAAGAAACATGATCCAATCATATTCATGCTCAACGCAAACGCCAAATAACATTTATTTTAGGTCCAACACCAATCCTGAAGGTAGAGGCAGTGTGTGATGGTGATCTTATCAACCTTGGAATCACTTCCAGCACACATTGTCACCTCGCCCTTAACTAGTATATGTTCATTTTGCAACTCATGTTTTGTGTTACAAATCTTAGCAACTGAACTGGTATCGAATACCCAGGGGCTACTATGAACACTAGTAAAGTACACATCAATAACATGTATATCAAATATACCTTTTGTTCACTTTGCCATCCTTCTTATCCGCCAACTTTTGTTGGGGCAATTCCGCTTCCAGTGACCATTTCCTTTGCAGTAGAAGCACTCAGTTTCAGGTTTGGGTCTAGCTTTGGGCTTCTTCATGGGAGTGGCAACTTGCTTGCCATTCTTCTTGAATTACCCTTTCTTTCCCTTGCCCTTTTTCTTGAAACTAGTGTTCTTGTTCAACCATCAACACTTGATGTTATTTCTTGATTTCTACCTTCGCCGATTTCGGCATCGCGAAGAGCTTGGGAATCGTTGTTATTTTCCCTTGCATATTATAGTTCATCACGAAGTTCTAGTAACTTGGTGATAGTGACTAGAGAACTCTGTCAATCACTATCCTATCTGGAAGATTAACTCCCACTTGATTCGAGCGACTGTAGTACCCGGACATTCTGAGCACATGCTCACTATTTGAGTTATTCTCCTCCATCTTGTAGGCAAAGTACTTGTCAGAGGTCTCATACCTCTTAACACGGGCATGAGTCTGAAATATTATTTTCAGATCTTGGAACATCTCATATGCTCCATGGCGTTCAAAACATTTTTGAAGTCCCGGTTCTAAGCCGTAAAGCATGGTGCACTAAACTATCAAGTAGTCATCATATCGAGCTTGTCAAACGTTCATAACGTCTGCATCAGCTCCTGCAACAGGTCTGTCACCTAGCGGTGCATCAGGGACATAATTCTTCTATGCAGCAATGAGGATAATCCTCAGATCACGGACCCGGTCCGCACCATTGTTACTATCAACTTTCAACTTAGTTTTCTCTAGGAACATATCAAAAACATAGGGGAGCTACAACGCGAGCTATTGATCTACAACATCATTTGCAAAAACTATCAGGACTAAGTTCATGATAAATTAAGTTCAATTAATCATATTAATTAAGAACTCCCACTTAGGTAGACATCCCTCGAGTCATCTAAATGATCATGTGATCCATATCAACTAAACCATGTCCAATCATCACGTGAGATGGAGTAGTCTTCAATGCTGAACATCTCTATGTTGATCATATCTACTATATGATTCATGTTCGACCTTTCGGTCTCCAGTGTTCTGAGGCCATGTCTGTAAATGCTAGGCTCGTCAAGTTTAACCCGAGTATTCCGCACATGCAAAATTGTCTTGCACCCATTGTATGTGAACGTAGAGCTTATCACACCCGTTCATCATGTGGTGTCTCGACACGACGAACTGTCGCAACGGTGCATACTTAGGGAGAACACTTATACCTTGTAATTTTAGTGAGGGGTCATCTTATAATGCTACCGCCGTACTAAGCAAAATAAGATGCATAAAAGATAAACATCACATGCAATCAAAATACGTGACATGATATGGCCATCATCATCTTGTGCCTTTGATCTCCATCTCCAAAGCACCGTCATGATCTCCATCATCACCGACTTGACACCTTGATCTCCATCGTAGCGTCGTTGTCGTCTCGCCAACTATTGCTTCTACAACTATAGCTAACACAAAGTGATAAAGTAAAGCAATTACATGGTGATTGTATTTCATACAATAAAGCGACAACCATAAGGCTCTTGCCAGTTGCCGATAACTTTTACAAAACATGATCATCTCATACAACAACGTATATCACATCATGTCTTGACCATATCACATCACAACATGCCCTGCAAAAACAAGTTAGACGCCCTCTACTTTCTTGTTGCAAGTTTTACGTGGCAGCTACGGCCTTCTAGCAAGAACCGTTCTTACCTATGCATCAAAACCACAACGATTTTTTGTCAAGTGTGTTGTTTTAACCTTCAACAAGGACCGGCCATAGTCAAATTCAATTCAACTAAAGTTGGAGAAACAGACAGCCGCCAGCCACCTTTATGCAAAACAAGTTACATGTTTGTCAGGTGGAACCGGTATCATGAACGTGGTGATGTAAGGTTGGTCCGGGCCACTTCATCCAACAATACCGCCAAATCAAAATAAGACGTTGATGGTAAGCAGTATGACTATGATCTCTCATAACTCTTTGTGTTCTACTCATGCATATCATCTACGCATAGACCTGGCTTGGATGCCACTGTTGGGGAACGTAGCATGAAATTTCAAAAATTTCCTACGCTCATGCAAGATCTATCTAGGAGATGCATAGCAATGAGAGGGGGAGAGTGTGTCTACGTACCCTGTAGACCGAAAACGGAAGCGTTTGACAACACGGTTGATGTAGTCGTACACCTTCACGATCTGTCCCGATCAAGTACTGAAAGTACGACACCTCTGCGTTCAGCACACGTTCAGCTCGATGACGTCCTCGCCTTCTTGATCCAACAAGAGGGGCGAAGTAGTAGATGAGTTCTGGTAGCACGACGTCGTGGTGATGGTGTTGGTGAAGAACAATCTACGAAGGGCTTCGCCAAGCACAATTGACACTATGACAAAGGATAAACTAGAGGGCTGGGGTTGCCGGCACACGGCTTGGTGTTTCTTGATGTGTCTTGGGTGCTAGCCCTGCCCCTCTATTTATATGTTGAGCCTTGGGATCGAAACTTGGAGTAAAAGCCTCCTCAAAGTTGGTTTTGCCCGAAAGGTAAGAGTCCTTCTCGGACTCCAGGGCTAGACGCCAGGGTTCCTGGCGTCTACCCCCTCGACGCCAAGGTTCCTGGCGTCTAGCCTCTGGTCTCCACAGAACTCCCTTTTGAACTTTCCAAAAGCCTCGTGGGCTTTCCCATTTGGCCCATATAAAGTGTTCTCATACCCAAACATTTCGAGAAACATCCGGCACCCCTTCCAGTGAATTCCGGAACCCTTCCGGAGACCAAACACTATTATCCCATATATCAATCTTTACCTTCGGACCATTCCGGAGCTCCTCGTCATATCCGTTATCACATCCGATACTCCAAACAACATTCGGTCACCAACATACATAACTCATATAATACTATATCGTCAACGAACATTAAGCATGCAGACCCTATGGGTTCGAGAACTATGTAGACATGACCGAGACACCTCTCTGGTCAATAACCAATAGCAGAACCTGGATGCTCATATTGGCTCCTACATATTCTATGAAAATGTTTATTGGTCGAACCTTATGACAACATACGTTATTCCCTTTGTCATCGGTATGTTACTTGCTCGAGATTGGATCGTGGTATCTTCATACCTAGTTCAATCTCGTTACCGGCAAGTCTCTTTACTCGTTCTGTAATACATCATCCCGCAACTAACTCATTAGTTACATTGCTTGCGAGGCTTCTTATGATGTGTATTACCGGGAGGGCCCAGAGATACCTCTCTGATACTCAGAGTGACAAATCCTAATCTCTATCTATGCCAACCCAACAAACACCTTCGGAGATACCTGTAGACCATCTTTATAATCACCCATTTACATTGTGACGTTTGATAGCACACAAGGTATTCCTTCGGTATCCGGGAGTTGCATAATCTCATAGTCGAAGGAATATGTATTTGACATGAAGAAAGCAATAGCAATAAAACTGAATGATCAACATGCTAAGCTAGCGGATGGGTCTTGTCCATCACATCATTCTCCTAATGATGTGGTCCCGTTCATCAAATGACAACACATGTCTATGGTTAGTAAACTTAACCATCTTTGATTAACGAGATAGTCTACTAGAGGCTTACTAGGGACACAGTGTTTTGTCTATGTCTCCACACTTGTATCAAGTTTCCGGTTAATACATTTCTAGCATGAATAATAAACATTTACCATGATATAAGGAAATATAAAATAACAACTTTATTATTGCCTCTAGGGCATATTTCCTTCAATTGATAGAAAAGTGAGTAGTCATGACAATATCTAAGGCAATGATCATGTATATAGGCATAATGTCCGAGACAAGTAGATCAAATCCTGCCTGCGTCTACTACTATTACTCCACCCATCGACCACTATCCCACATGCATCTAGAGTATTAAGTTCATAAAGAACAGATTAACGCCTTAAGCAAGATGACATGATGTAGACAAAGTAAACTCAATTAATATGAATAAACCCTATCTTTTTATCCTTAATGGCAACAATACAAATATGTGTCATGTCCCTTTCTGTCACTGGGATTGAGCACCGCAAGATCGAACATATCACAATGCACCTCTCCCATTGCAAGAAAAATCAATCTAGTTGACCAAACCAAATCAATAGATCGAAGAGAAATACAAAGCTATAATAATTATGCATAAAAGAGTTCAAACAAGACTCAAATAATATTCATAGATAATCTGATCATAAACTCACAATTCATCGGATCCCAACAAACACATCGCAAAAATTATTACATCGAATGGATCTCTAGGAACATCGAGGAGAACATTGTATTGAAGATCATAGGGAGAGAAGAAGCCATCTAGCTACTAGCTATGGACCCGTAGGTCTATGGTAAACTACTCACACATCATTGGAGGGGCTGCAAGGTTGATGTAGAACCCCTCTGTGGTTGAATCCCCCTCCGGTAGAGTGCCAGAAAAGGCCCTAGATGGGATTTGTCGAGAACAAGAACTTGCGGCGGCGGAAAAAGTATTTTGGATGTTAGAGAATTTATAGAGACGGAATTAGGATAAAAAGGGTGAACATGGGCCCCACAAGCTGTTGGGGAACGCATTATTTCAAAAAATTTACCTACGATCACGCAAGATCTATCTAGGAGATGCATAGCGACGAGAGGGGAGAGTGTGTCTACGTACCCTCGTAGACCGAAAGCGGAAGCGTTTAGTAACGCGGTTGATGTAGTCGAACGTCTTTGCGATCCAACCGATCCAAGTACCGAACGCACGGCACATCCGCGATCAGCACACGTTCAGCTCGATGATGTCCCTTGAACTCTTGATCCAGTTGAGGCCGAGCGAGAGTTCCGTCAGCACGACGGCGTGGTGACGGTGATGATGAAGTTACCGGCGTAGGGCTTCGGCTAAGCACTACGACGATATGACCGAGGTGTGAACCTGTTGAGGGGGGCACCGCACACGGCTAAAAGATCAACTTGTGTGCCTATGAGGTGTCCGTACCTCCATATATAAAGGAGGGAGAGGGAGAGGCAGCCGCCCCAAGGGGGGCGCGCCAAGGTGTGGAGTCCTACTAGGACTCCCTAGTCCTAGTAGGATTCCACCTCCCACACGGAGTAGGAAAGGGGGAAGGGAGAAGGAGAAGGAAAGAGGGGGTGGCCCCCTTCTCCTAGTCCTAATCGGCCTCCTTCCCAAGGGGGGGGGCGCACCAGCCCCTTGTGGGCTGGTGTGCTTCCCTCTTATGGCCCATAAGGCCCATAACTTCTCCTGGGGGTTCCGATAACCTCCCGGTACTCCGAATCAATGCCTGAACCACTTGGAACCATTCCAATGTCCAAATGCAATCTTCCAATATATGAATCTTTACCTCTCGACCATTTCAAGACTCCTCGTCATCTCATCCGGGACTCCGAACAAACTTCAACTCATCAAATCACATAACTCATAATACAAATCGTCATTAAATGTTAAGCGTGCGGACCCTACGGGTTCCAGAACTATGTATACATGACCGAGACACATCACCGGTCAATAGCCACTAGCGGAACCTGGATGCTCATATTGGCTCCTACATATTCTACGAAGATCTTTATCGGTCAAACCGCATAACAACATACGTTGTTCCCTTCGTCATCGGTATGTTACTTGCCCGAGATTCGATCGTCGGTACCATCATACCTAGTTCAATCTCGTTACCGGCAAGTCTCTTTACTCGTTACGTAATGCATTATCCCGTGACTAACTCATTAGTCACATTGCTTGCAAGGCTCATAGTGATGTGCATTACCGAGAGGGCCCAGAGATACCACTCCGATAGACGGAGTGACGAATCCTAATCTCGATCTATGCCAACTCAACAAACACCATCGGAGACACCTGTAGAGCACCTTTATAATCACCTAGTTACGTTGTGACGTTTGATAGCACACAAGGTGTTCCTCCGGTATTCGGGAGTTGCATAATCTCATAGTCTGAGGAACATGTATAAGTCATGAAGAAAGCAATAGCAATAAACTAAACGATCATAGTGCTAAGCTAACGGATGGGTCTTGTCCATCACATCATTCTCTAATGATGTGATCCCATTCATAAAATGACAACACATGTCTATGGCTAGGAAACTTAACCATCTTTGATTAACGAGCTAGTCAATTAGAGGCATACTAGGGACACTTTGTTTGTCTATGTATTCACACATGTACTAAGTTTCCGGTTAATACAATTCTAGCTTGAATAATAAACATTTATCATGATATAAGGAAATATAACTAACAACTTTATTATTGCCTCTAGGCATATTTCCTTCAGTCTCCCACTTGCACTAGAGTCAATAATCTAGTTCACATCTTTGTGTGATTTCACACCAATAGTTCACATCTTTATGTGATTAGTTCACATCTTCATGTGACTAATACCCAAAAGGTTTACTAGAGTCAATTATCTAGTACATATCGATATGTGATTAACACCCAAAGAGTGATCATGTTTTGCTTGTGAGAGAAGTTTAGTCTACGGGTCTGCAACATTCAGATCCGTATGTATTTTGCAAATTTCTATGTCTACAATACTCTGCACGGAGCTACTCTAGCTAATTTCTCCCACTGTCAATATGTATCTAGATTGAGACTTAGAGTCATCTAGATCGGTGTCAAAAGCTTGCATCTATGTAACTCTTTACGACGAACTCTTTTATCACCTCCATAACCGATAAATATTTCCTTAGTCCTCTAAGGACAATTCTGACCGTTGTCCAGTGATCTACTCCTAGAACACTATTGTACTCCCTTGCCAAAATCATGCTAAGGTATACAATAGGTCTGGTACATAGCATAGCATGCTTTATAGAACCTATGACTGCGGCATAGGGAATGCCTTATCATTCTCTTTCTATTTTCTGTCATGGTCGGATTTTGAGTCTTTACTTGACTTCACACCATACAATACAGGTAAGAACTCCTTCTTTGACTGTTCCATTTTGAACTACTTCAAAATCTTGTCAAGGTATGTACTCATTGGAAAATCTTATCAAGCGTTTTGATCTATCTCTATAGATCTTGATGCCCAATATGTAAGCAACTTCACCGAGGTCTTTCTTTGAAAACTCCTTTCAAACACTCATTTATGCTTTCCAAAAAATTCTACATAATTTCCGATCAACAATATGTTATTCACATATACTTATCAGAAAGGCTGTAGTGCTCCCACTCACTTTCTTGTAAATACAGGCTTCACCGCAAGTCTGTATAAAACTATATGCTTTGATCAACTCATCAAAGTGTATATTCCAACTCTGAGATGCTTGCACAAGTCCATAGATGGATCGCTAGAGCTTGCACATTTTGTTAGCACCTTTAGGATTGACAAAACCTTCTGGTTGTATCATATACAACTCTTTTTTAATAAATCCATTAAGGAATGCAGTTTTGACATCCATTTGTCAGATTTCATAAAATGTGCAATTGCTAACATGATTCGAATAGACTTTAAGCATCAATACGAGTGAGAAAATCTCATCGTAGTCAAAACCTTGAACTTGTCAAAAAAAACCTTTTAGACAAGTCGAGCTTTGTAGATAGTAACACTACTATCAGCGTCCGTCTTCCTCTTGAAGATCCATTTATTCTCAATGGCTTGCCGATCATCGGGTAAGTCCACCAAAGTCCACACTTTGTTCTCATACATGGATTCTATCTCAGATTTCATGGCCTCAAGCCATCTGTCGGAATCTGGGCTCGTCATCGCTTCCTCATAGTTCGTAGGTTCGTCATGGTCTAGTAACATGACTTCCAGAACAGGATTACCATACCACTCAGGTGCGGATCATACTCTGGTTGACCAACGAGGATCGGTAGTAACTTGATCTAAAGTTTCATGATCATCATTAGTAACTTCCTCACTAATTGGTGTAGGCATCACTGGAACTAATTTCTGTGATGAACCATTTTCCAATTCGGGAGAAGGTACAATTACCTCATCAAGTTCTACTTTCCTCCCACTCACTTCTTTCGAGAGAAACTCCTTCTTTAGAAAGATCCATTCTTAGCAACAAATATCTTGCCTTTGGATCTATGATAGAAGGTGTACCCAACAGTTTCCGTTGGGTATCTGATGAAGACGCATTTCTCCAATTTGGATTCGAGCTTATCAGGTTGAAGCTTTTTCACATAACCATCGCAGCCCAAACTTTAAGAAACGACATCTTAGGTTTCTTGCTTAAACCATAGTTCATATGGTGTCGTCTCAACGGATTTAGATGGTGCCCTATTTAACGTGAATGCAGCTGTCTCTAATGCGTAACCCCAAAACGATAGTGGTAAATCGGTAAGAGACATCATAGATCGCACCATATCTAACAAAGTACGGTTACGGCATTCGGACACACCATTACGCTGTGGTGTTCCAGGTGGTGTGAGTTGCGAAACTATTAGACATTGTTTCAACAGAAGACCAAACTCATAACTCAAATATTCACCTCCACGATCAGATCATAGAAACTTAATTTTCTTGTTACGATGATTTTCCACTTCACTCTGAAATTCTTTGAACTTTTCAAATGTTTCAGACTTATGTTTCATGAAGTAGATATACCCATATCTGCTCAAATCATCTGCGAAGGTCAGAAAATAACGATACCCGCCGCGAGCATCAACACTCATCGTCACCTCGCCCTTAACTAGTCTCTGTTCATTTTGCAACTCCTGTTTCGAGTTACTAATCTTAGCAACTGAACCGGTATCATATACCCTGGGGTTACTATGAACACTAGTAAAGTACACATCAATAACATGTATATCGAATATACCTTTCACTTTGCCATCCTTCTTATCCGCCAAGTATTTGGGGCAGTTCTGCTTCTAGTGACCATTTCCCTTGCAGTAGAAGCATTCAGTTTCAGGCTTGGGTCTAGCGTTGGGCTTGTTCATGAGAGTGACAACTTGCTTGCCATTCTTCTTGAAGTTCCCTTTCCCCTTGCCCTTTTACTTGAAACTAGTGGTCTTGTCAACCATCAACATTTGATGCTTTTCTTGATTTCTACCTTCGTTGATTTCAGCATCACGAAGAGCTCGGGAATCGTTTTCAT
This sequence comes from Triticum dicoccoides, assembly GCF_002162155.2. NCBI lineage: Eukaryota > Viridiplantae > Streptophyta > Magnoliopsida > Poales > Poaceae > Triticum > Triticum dicoccoides. The sequence continues at coordinate 150,278,313 of NC_041384.1, read as the reverse complement.
CATCCCTTGCATATTATAGTTCATCACGAAGTTTCAGTAACTTGGCGATAGTGGCTAGAGAACTCTGTCAATCACTATCTTATCTGGAAGATTAACTCCCACTTGATTCAAGCGATTGTAGTACTCAGACATTCTGAGCACATACTCACTGGTTGAGCTATTCTCCTCCATCTTGTAGGCAAAGTACTTGTCAAAGGTCTCATACCTCTCAACTCGGGCATGAGTCTGAAATACCAATTTCAGCTCTTGGAACATCTTATATGCTCCGTGGCATTCAAAATATTTTTGAAGTCCCGGTTCTTAGCCATAAAGCATGGCGCACTAAACTATCAAGTAGTCATCATACCGAGCTCGCCAAACGTTCGTAACATCTGCATTGCTCCTGCAATAGGTCTGTCACCTAGCGGTGCGTCAAAGACATAATCCTTCTGTGCAGCAATGAGGATAATCCTCAGATCATGGAGCTAGTCCGCATCATAGCTACTAACATCTTTCAAAATTGTTTTCTCTAGGAACATATCATAAATAAAACGGGGAAGCTATATGTGAGCAATTGATCTACAACATAGATATGCAAATACTATCAGGACTAAGTTCATGATAAATTTAAGTTCAATTAATCATATTACTTAAGAACTCCCACTTAGATAGACATCCCTCTAATCATCTAAGTGATCACGTGATCCATATCAACTAAACCATGTCCGATCATCACGTGAGATGGAGTAGTTTTCAATGGTGAACATCACTATGTTGATCATATCTACTATATGATTCACGCTCGACCTTTCGGTCTTAGTGTTCCGAGGCCATATCTGCATATGCTAGGCTCGTCAAGTTTAACCCGAGTATTCTGCAAAACTGGCTTGCACCCATTGTATGTGAACGTAGAGCTTATCACACCCGATCATCACGTGGTGTCTCAGCATGAAGAACTGTCGCAATAGTGCATACTCAGGGAGAACACTTATACCTTCAAATTTTAGTAAGGGATCATCTCATAATGGTACCGTCGTACTAAGCAAAATAAGATGCATAAAAGATAAACATCACATGCAATCAAAATATGTGACATGATATGGCCATCATCATCTTGTGCCTTTGATCTCCATCTCCAAAGTACCATCATGATCTCCATCGTCACTGGCATGACACCATGATCTCCATCATCTTGATCTCTATCAATGTGTCATCACATAGTCGTCTCGCCAACTATTGCTATCGCATAGCGATAAAGTAAAGCAATTATATAGCGCTTGCATCTTATGCAATAAAGAGACAACCATAAGGATCTTACCAGTTGCCGATAACTTCAACAATACATGATCATCTCATACAACAAATTATATCACATCATGTCTTGACCATACCACATCACAACATGCCCTGCAAAAACAAGTTAGACGTCCTCTAATTTGTTGTTGCAAGTTTTACGTGGCTGCTACGGACTTCTAGCAAGAACCGTTCTTACCTACGCATCAAAACCACAACGATTTTTCGTCAAGTGTGTTGTTTTAACCTTCAACAAAGACCGAGCGTAATCAAACTCGATTCAACTAAAGCTGGAGAAACCGACACCCACTAGCCACATGTGTGCGAAGCACGTCGGTAGAACCAGTCTCATGAACGCGGTCATGCAATGTCGGTCTGGGTCGCTTCATCCAACAATACCGCCGAATCAAAGTAAGACATGTTGGTAAGCAGTATGACTATTATCGCGCACAACTCATTGTGTTCTACTCGTGCATATAACATCTACGCATAAACCTGGCTCTGATGCCACCGTTGGGGAACATAGTATTTCAAAAAAATTACCTACGATCACGCAAGATCTATCTAGGAGATGCATAGAAACAAGGGGGGAGAGTGTGTCTACGTACCCTCGTAGACCGAAAGCAGAAGCGTTTAGTAACGCGGTTGATGTAGTCGAACGTCTTCATGATCCAACTGATTCAAGTACCGAACGCATGACACCTCTGCGATCAGCACACGTTCAGCTCGATGATGTCCCTGGAACTCTTGATCCAGTTGAGTCCAAGGGAGAGTTCCATCAGCACGATGGCGTGGTGACGGTGATGATGAAGTTACCGGCGCAGGGCTTTGCCTAAGCACTATGACAATATGACCGAGCTGTGTAACTGTGGAGGGGGGCACCGCACACGGCTAAAAGATCAACTTGCATGTCTATGGGGTGCCCCCTGCCTCCATATATAAAGGAGGGAGAGGGAGAGGCAGCCGGCCCTAGGGGGGCACGCCAAGGTGTGGAGTCCTACTAGGACTCCCTAGTCCTAGTAGGATTCCACCTCCCACACGGAGTAGGAAAGGGGGAAGGGAGAATGAGAAGGAAAGGGGGGCCGACCCCCTTCTCCTAGTCCTAATCGGCCTCCTGCCCAAGGAGGGGCGCACCAGCCCCTTGTGGGCTGGTGTGCTTCCCTCTTATGGCCCATAAGGCCCATAACTTTTCCCGGGGGGTTCCGGTAACCTCCCGGTACTCCGAAAAAATTCCCGAACCACTCGGAACCATTCTGATGTCCAAATGCAACCTTCCAATATATGAATCTTTACCTCTCGACCATTTTGAGACTCCTTGTCATGTCCATGATCTCATTCGGGACTCCGAACAAACTTTGGTTCATCATATCACATAACTCATAATACAAATCGTCATCGAACGTTAAGCGTGCGGACCCTATGGGTTCCAGAAGTATGTAGACATGACCGAGACACATCTTCGGTCAATAACTAATAGCGGAACCTGGATGCTCATATTGGCTTCTACATATTCTACGAAGATCTTTATCGGTCAAACCGCATAACAACATACGTTGTTCCCTTTGTCATCGGTATGTTGCTTGCCCGAGATTTGATCGTCGGTATCATCATACCTAGTTCAATCTCGTTACCGGCTAGTCTCTTTACTCATTCTGTAATGCATTATCCTGTGACTAACTCATTAGTCACATTGCTTGCAAGGCTCATAGGGATGTGCATTACTGAGAGGGCCCAGAGATACCTCTCTGATACACGGAATGACAAATCCTAATCTCGATCTATGCCAACTCAACAAACACCATCGGAGACACCTATAGAGCATCTTTATAATCACCCAGTTACGTTGTGACATTTGATAGCACACAAGGTGTTCCTCCGGCATTCGGGAGTTGCATAATCTCATAGTCCGAGGAACATGTATAAGTCATGAAGAAAGCAATAGCAATAAACTAAATGATCATAGTGCTAAGCTAACAGATGGGTCTTGTCCATCACATCATTGTCTAATGATGTGATCCCGTTCATCAAATGACAACACATGTCTATGGCTAGGAAACTTAACCATCTTTGATTAACGAGCTAGTCAAGTAGAGGCATACTAGGGACACTTTGTTTGTCTATGTATTCACACATGTACTAATTTTCCAGTTAATACAATTATAGCATGAATAATAAACATTTATCATGATATAAGGAAATATAAACAACAACTTTATTATTGCCTCTAGGGCATATTTCCTTCACAAGCCACTAGGGCGTGCCTACCCCTTGGGCGCGCCCTGGTGCCTTGTGGGCTACTCCTTCATCTTCTGGCCCTCTCTTGAAGCTTCCATGGTATCTTTTGTCCAGAAAAAATCTCCAAAAAGTTTCTTGGAATTTGTACTTTGTTTGGTATTGATATTCTGAAAAACCAAAAATAGGCAAAAAATAACAACTGACACTTGACACTAAGGTAATAGGTTTGTCCCAAAAAATGATATATAATTGCTTGTAATTGCGTATAAAACACCCAAGATTTATACTATAATATCATGGAACAATAAAAAAATTAGATACGTTGGAGGCATATCAGGGGGAAGGAGGAGTCCTCCCCCACTAGGATT
>NC_041384.1:150272058-150274211 GCF_002162155.2 Triticum dicoccoides | reverse complement strand
AAGCCTCGTCGATATTTAAAATAATATAAAAGCCTTATAATAATTACTATACCCTTTTATCTATAATTTATCATCACCGAAAACATTTTCACCGATGTATTAATTATCAGCAATACTCGGTATTGCCCGATAAACTCTGAAACCCTTCTGGTGACTCTGAAACGCTTCCTGTTCCTCTCGAAACTATTTCATATATTAATTAAACAATCCTACAAATAAATCCTTGATACTTTCTTCCTACCAACACTCAAGTGATCATTATTACCTTAAGCTTGTGACCCCGTAGGTTCGGTAAATCATAGTCATGAACGAAACCCCTTCGTTCAATGTCTGATAGCGGAACCGCAGACGTCCATATCGATCCCTATGATCGTCTGAGTGACATTCGAGTGAACCTTTGGTTATCATGTGATGTTCCCTTTGCTTTGCGATACTTTAGAGTACCCGGGGTGCATCGGTATCTTCTTGAGTCATACACATGCTCACTATACCATTGATCTCGTTGCTGGTGTTGTTCTTGTTTCTCGTTGATGTGTTCCAGCATCCCCGTTATATAGTCACATGTGTCTGGCCAAACTATGATGGATGACATCACACCGAGTGGGCCCTAAGAATACATCTCCATTGTCGGGGGAGTAAATCCCACTCCTGAGCTATCTAGTCCCTTGTCAAACTTTCTGATGAACCCGTAAGTTTTCGTTATGAACACCTAGTTATAGATGACATTTGAGAAACCACAAAGTCCACCATACGATAGGAAGTGACTAAGATACTCTCATGGTCTAATAAACTAAAACACATGCTAACACTCTGTGTTATAATAATTGATTTCAGATGATATTATCTCAAAGTATAACAAACAAGATTGGGTCGATTCAATATGACCGTTCTTCTAACGTCATACTCTCTATGTTGTTTGGGGACTATTGTTACACTTAAAGAAATACCGAGATCCGGAAAACTTGATCACCAACAACACTTGAGCCAGTCTTAGAGGCATGACCGGGAACCTATACTTTATTGTTTATCATTTCACACATGCATATGTGTTTTCCACTAAATCACATATTCCAGTATTACAACAGTTATAGCATGAAATATAAAATCTTAATTATGAAAATGGAAATATAATAATACAATATTATTGCCTCTAAGGCATATTTCCAACATAGCCCATGTTGTAATGAAGCCCATCGATAGTATAGTTACAAGGAGGACATTGCCCTTCAGCTAACCTAGCAAACAACAGAGGCCGCTATTGGTGTCAAAACTGGCGGATCTCGGGTCGGGGTTCCCGAACTGTGCATCTAGGATCGATGGTAACAGGAGACGGGGGACACAATGTTTTACCAGGTTCGGGCCCACTCTATGGAGGTAATACCCTACTTACTGCTTGATTGATCTGGATGAATATGAATGTTACAAGAGTTGATCTACCATGAGATCGTAATGACTAAACCCTAAAATTCTAGTCTGGTTATGATTATCAGGATCTATCTACGTTCCTAGCCCTCCGATTTATATAAACACGGGAGGGATCTAGGGTTTACACAAGGTCGGTTACAGAGAAAGGAATATTTATGTTTGGTCGCCAAGCTTGCCTTCCACGCCAAGGAGAGTCCCATACGGACACGGGTAGAGTCTTCGGTCTTCGTATCTTCACGGCCCAACATTCTGGCCCATATCCAATAGGTCGGACGCCCGAAGACCCCTTAGTCCAGGACTCCCTCAATAGCCCCCGAACCAGGCTTCAATGACGAGGTGTTCGACATACAGATAGTCTTCGGCATTGCAAGGCGGGTTCTTCCTCCTATGACGTTAAAGTGATGTATTCGGCTGTACATTTAATGTCGCACCCCTCGGCTTCCGTGCCTTCCTGACTCCAGCTTCCACATGTTGAGTGAATACAAGAGGTCGGGGTATTTTTACATATACCACCTTGACCGTACCAGAAAGGTGCCTATTTAAAGAGAATAGATCTCAGATCCCCTCCAAATCCATGGAAGAGATCCTCAAAGCTTGTGGAGCAGAACCACCCTAACATGGCTAGCGCTCCCAGCTCTTCCTCTCGTCCCCACAACTGCGAAAAGGGGAATTGGGAGAGATGCTTAGTTTCTCATCATCAGCTGGTGAAGCTGCAAACACAGGGCTTT
>NC_041384.1:150256785-150271857 GCF_002162155.2 Triticum dicoccoides | reverse complement strand
GAGAACTTCCCCAATCCATCCAGGGGGAACGAGTATGCTTCGTCCCCTTCTTGTTACGAGGTGTCAGATTTCTGATCCATCCCTTCCTCCGAGATCTGCTGGAGTATTACGGCCACCAACTGCATAGTCTCACCCCCGCCTCTATCCTGCATATTGCGGGTTATGTCGCTCTATGCGAGCTACTCCTGGGCCGCGAGGACCATTTCGATTTATGGAGAAGACTGTTCTGCCTCGTCCATCGTAATCAAAGAGGGTCAATATTTGAAGTGGGGGGAGCCAAAGTGTGGCGCATCGCCGGCACCGGATACCTGTCCGGCACGCCAAAGAAGGCTTCCGAAGAGTGTCCTTCTGAATGGTTCTATATCGATGACGTCGCTCTTCCCGACCCTGTCCGTATGGGCCTTCCTGAATTTTTAAGTGCTCCGTTGAACAAACTCCATAGCTGGCATCCTTGGAGCCTCGAGGAAGAGGATAGTGCAAAGATCAGTCTGATGCTGGGCAAGATTAAGATGCTTGCCCAGTCCGGATTGTCAATAGTCGAGGTAATGGCGATCTCGTAGCACGGGGGGTCCAACCACTCCAATATAGAGGGCTACCCATGTGGCACTACAATGGGAAAGATGACGCCTCACGCTGCAGCCGGAAGGGCCCGAAGACCCCCACCGCTCTGGCCAAAATATTGGCCGAACTATATAAAGGGGAGAAGGAGGAGTTCACCCCTCTCCAATATCGAGACGAATTTTCCATGTATAATCCTCCTAGCTAGGTAAGCTTTTAACTCCACTATTTTACTCCTCTCCCTGAATTATTTTTGATGGGCAGTATCCTATCCACTTATAACAGGAATGGCAAAAAGTTGTCGAGGGGATCTATGACCCTGCCCCTCAGCCGGAGAATCGCAACCGGGATCTTGACCCCGGATATGAAGAAGATCCGGACATATTTGTGGAGCTCGAGGATGGAATATTCTATTAGACGAGCTATGACAGTACGGATGTAGCCATCATCACCGATTACCCCGGCCTCCTTCCCGCTTCGCATGTAAGTAATTTAAAAGGCACTTTCTTTTGAAAGAACTCCCATACTATGCCTCACCCACCACACTATTCCGTGTTCCAAAGGGGAGCCGCTCAGCGCCGCAACATGCACCAGAAGCATCTCCAAGGAGAGCAGTGTCCACGCCTGGCGCGTCTTCGAAGAGGAAGCAAACGATAACACGGCAGAACCCTCGTTAAAGAGTAAGGCTTTTCATTTCAAGAATACCCTTTCTGATTGTCACATCAAATTGTAATGCCATTCGCCGCATTCTATCAGGAAAAGTATCCACAGGACTGTGTCCGGGGATCCGGTCGGACGTGCATCCACCAGTCAGGTTCCGGACCCCGCCCAAAGGATGGGGGCTGATACGGGAGTGGCACCGAACTGTCCTTCCACAGAGGATTCGGACAACATGTTCATCACAAACTCTGAAGTGGAGAGCGCTATGAATCATTGTCATCGGAGGGCCGTTCTTCGTAATCCCAGTTTTTCAAAAGAGGCATTTGATGCCTTTCGGCCGATGCATACATCCGAGCTGCTCGGGATGGTCTTATCCGAGCCACAGACCAACATCTGAAAGATATGCTGGTAAGCGTAGATTTAATAATCATACACCAGTAGCCCCCGAGACTTAAAGTAGTTGATACAACTGGTTTAAGGATCAATGTATAACCAGGTGCTTACGGAGAAGAACAGCTTGTTATATCAGGAACTAGAAAAGTGTTGGAGCCAGCTAGCTGCTGCCAATGCCGAACTGGAGAAATCCAAGAAAGCATCTCCTGGTGATGTTTCCCTCCATCGATAAAACATAATGGTATACGAAGAATGTTAACACAGTTGCTTACCTCTTAATTGAATCATTAGGTCAACTGCAAGAACAACTGGAAGCCGCTTGAAGCTGAGAACAAGGATCCAAAAAACTACTAGCCGCGGGCGAGCGTGTGTTGACAAAGGTCATTGTGGAGAAAAACAAGCTCCGGGATTCGAACACCAAACTGGGCGAGGAACTGAAAGATGTACGGGCCCAGCTGGCGGACTCCGTAAAGGAGAATAAAAGGCTGCAAGGCGGCATATTCAGTATGTGATCGAACTTACTTTCGAATAATTCGGAGGTAGAAGGGGCTGACAGAGTTATGTCTGCAGGTATGCTGACCGGTCGTCCTGAAGAAGAGATGATCGGATCTTTGAGCGATCTGCTACAAGAGCTATCGCAGGTGCATGAGCAAGCTCGGCAAGCGATGTGAAGTGTTGCCAAGGCCCTATTGCTATCCGCCTCCCCTCTGGGAAAGATGGAGGAGCTGATACAACTATTCAAGGGAGCACGGCGGTGCTTTCGACTGTGGAAGATATCGGCCTATCGGGAAGGTGCACGGGAAGCCTGGGCCATGGTGAAGACACGGTATACCAAGCTTGATCCGAATCACATGGCTCGGGTCGGACCTCTAGGGTCAGATGGAAAAGAAGTTCCTGTTAATTTGGTATATGACCAAGTAGAAGTAGCCGCCAAGTATTCCCAGCAGGATTGTAAATTAGACCGCCTGCTGGACGGCATAGAGGAGGAAGTTTTTGAGTCCTAGTGACTATGTACTTTCCTTGACATATGTGACTCTAGCTGAATTATAAAAACAATTGTCATGGCTGACCTTTTCGCTTCAACCTCTGGACCTGAAGGTGCGAAGTGTTTCCGAATACCTTAGCGGTAAAATAGACCATGGTATGCGTGGGAACCAGGCGTAGGGGTCATAGTTGCTTGAACAGACAATGTGTATCCGGCTAGTTATGTTATATTACATTATGATTGTAAGAAACATCTTCCAGAGAGAATAGTTCTGTTAGGGGTTCCTTTCCCTGGGTGTGTATGCACTAAAATGCATGTCCGAACTGTGATTGATAACAGTGCAGTATAGGTAGTCATCTGGGGGTTCATAATGGAAGGAATATACAACAACTTTAGTCCGCCGTTCGAATATTCTCTTAAGACCACTACCTTTCGGCTTCACCCAGTCTGAGGTACACATCCGGATGACCCGGTAGTAACAATCGCAGAGGTGCTCCCTTTATGCCCTAGCCGAACTAACAGGAACATAGGGCATAAGCATAGGAGCCAGGCAACCTAGCTTGGCCAAAACTTAAGTCATATCGATGCATATAATGGTGAAGAAAAGGTACATATGAGAAAAAACACATATGTGATGAGCTTGATGCTCGGAAAATAAGCTTCTGTCTGGGAAGCCCCTAGGCATAGTGGACGTACAATCTCTAAGATGTGTACATCACGAGTGCACGGTTTAGCCGTGCAAAAGAGTTTAAGTTCTAGGAAAAAAGAAAAAAAGAAAAGAGAAGAAAAAAATAAAGGAAGCATAGGGAGAAGGAGACAAACACATAGTTCGGTGCTAGGCATAGAATCTTCGGAGTCTGGCTGCATTCCAGGGGTTCGGCTCTAGGCGATTGTCTGATGCAGCACGCAGCGGTACACTCCTCCCATGAGAACCTCGTCAATTATGAAGGGACCCTCCCACTTGGGCTTGAGTTTGTCCTTTTTCTTCTCCGGCAAGCGTAGGACCAGTTCACCGACATTATAAGTCTTGGCCTGTACTTCTCTACTTTGGTATCTGCGGGCATGTTATTGATAAAATGCGGAACGGGCTTTTGCAACATCGCGCTCCTCTTCCAGGGTATCTAGGCTGTCCTGCCGATCAAGCTCGGCCTCTCTCTCTCTCTCTTCGTACATGCGCACTCAAGGTGAGTCATGGTTAATATCGCAGGGCAACATAGCTTCCGCACCGTACACCATGAAAAAAGGTGTATATCCAGTAGTGCGGTTGGGCGTGGTCCGCAGCCCCCAGAGTACGTAGTCAAGCTCCTCAACCCATTGCTTGTCTGATTCTTTCAAAGACCGCACTAGCCTAGGTTTGATGCCGCTCATAATAAGACCATTAGCCCATTCGACTTGACCGTTTGATTGCGGGTGATAGACAGAGGCGTAATCGAGCTTAATGCCCAGATTAGCACACCAAGTTTTCACCTCATCAGCTGTGAAATTGGAGCCATTATTGGTGATGATGTTGTGTGGAACACCATAACGGTGCACCACGCCGGATATGAAGTCTATTACTGGCCCCGCCTCAGCCGTTTAAACCGGTTTGGCCTCTATCCACTTAGTGAATTTATCCATCATGACCAGCAGATACTTTTTCTTATGGCTTCCTCCTTTAAGGGGTCCGACCATATCGAGCCCCCAGACCGCAAAAGGCCAAGTGATGGGGATCGTTTGTAGAGTGGTGGGGGCATGTGGCTTTGGTTGGCGAATAGCTGGCATCCGATGCAATGTTGGACAAGGTCCTGTGCATCTGTTCAGGCAGTCGGCCAGTAAAAACCTATACGGAAGGCCTTGCTAACAAGGGCCCGAGCTGCAGCATGGTGACCACCGAGTCCAGCATGAATTTCAGCCAAGAGCTGCCACCCCTCCTTCTTGGAGATACATCTTTGAAGAACTTTGGTTGCGCTTTTCTTGTAGAGCTCTCCTTCATGAACCTTGTAGGCCTTCGAGTGCCGAACAATGCGGCGAGCCTCATTCTGGTCCTTCGGGAGTTCCTTCCTATTAAGGTAGGCCAAGAAGGGTTCGGTCCATGGGGCAATGACTGCCATGATTAGATGGGCCGACGTTGTTATTTCGGTGGCTGAGCCCTCGATGATATCATTGTGTTCAGAGGCTGGGGTTGTGTTCGGATCCGGACTGTTGTTACCGCTCTCCCCTTGCCACACCACGGATGGCTTAAAGAGCCTTTCCAGAAAGATATTAGGTGGGACAGGGTCGCGCTTGGCGCCAATGTGAGCGAGGACGTCCGCCGCTTGATTGCTTTCTCGAGCCACGTGATGAAACTCAAGCCCCTCGAATCGAGCCGACATTTTTAGGACGGCGTTGCGGTAAGCTGCCATCTTTGGATCTTTGGCATCAAAATTTCCATTTATTTGAGATATTGCGAGGTTTGAGTCCCCGCGCACTTCCATGCATTGTATGCCCATAGAGACAGCCATCCGGAGACCATGTAATAAGGCCCCGTATTCGGCTACGTTGTTGGAGTCTGTGTATAATATTTGGAGTACGTAGTGGACTACGTCTCCAGTGGGGGACTGTCGGTGTCAAAACCGGCGGATCTCGGGTAGGGGGTCCCGAACTGTGCGTCAAGGCCAGATGGTAACAGGAGACAAGGGACATGATGTTTTTTACCCAGGTTCGGGCCCTCTCGATGGAGGTAATACCCTACTCCTGCTTGATTAATATTGATGATATGGGTAGTACAAGAGTAGATCTACCACGAGATCAAGGAGGCTAAACCCTAGAAGCTAGCCTATGGTATGATTGTTGTGTATGGAGTTGATTGCCTACGGACTACAACCCTCCGGTTTATATAGACGCTGGATAGGGTTAGGGTTACACAGAGTCAGTTACAATGGTAGGAGATCTTGAATATCCACATCGCCAAGCTTGCCTTCCACGCCAAGGAAAGTCCCATCCGGACACGGGACGAAGTCTTCAATCTTATATCTTCATAGTCCAGGAGTCCGGCTGAAGGTATAGTCCGGCTACCCGAACACCCCCTAATCCAGGACTCCCTCAGTAGCCCCTGAACCAAGCTTCAATGACGACGAGTCCGGCGCGCAAATTGTCTTCGGCATTGCAAGGCGGGTTCCTCCTCCAAGTCCTTCATAGAAGATTGTAAACACCAAGAGTAGTGTCCAGCTCTACAAAATAAGCTTCCACATATTGCCATAGAGAGAATAATATTAACACAAATCAAATCTGCTGACGTATTCCGCAGTGCGTCATCACACTACAGCCAAGCCCTTTACTCGAATCATTTTCACTTTTCCACCTCAACATGTTTTGCGAGGCGGTTTCCTTGGCACGTCTTGTCAAAGCAGAGATCGTGTGCCCCCCTTTTACGGGATTCTCATCAATACGGACGTGGGTAACCCAATCGTGCCCGTTAGCATGTTTTCTCGATTAAAGGCGAGTCCCAAATGGTTACGGGGAGGGCTCCTGGTATTCAACCTCTTATAAAGAGACCAAGGCCTTACTCCTTTTTCCAATCTCAAACGAGTTCGCCCGTCGCCTCGAGTTCCAACACCCTAGGCTCCAGATTCCAGGCGCTTCGGACCTTCGACAATGTCCGGTTCCGACCTTCATGGTCGATGGATGCCCTCCTCCGTCACGGAGGAGGACGTGCTAAAGTTGAGAGAGGCTAAGTTCTTGACCGCCGAAATTTCGCATAGGTTGCCTGCTCAAAGGCAGGCTATTCCCAGTCCCCAGCCCGGTGAGAGCGTAGTGTTCATGTCTCACTTCCTTCGGGGGTTAGGCTTCCCGATGGATCCCTTCGTGAGGGGGCTGCTGTTTTATTACGGGCTGGAATTTCATGACTTAGCTCCGGAGTCCATCCTCCACATTTCCTCATTCATCGTTGTGTGCGAAGCGTTCCTCCGTGTTACTCCTCACTTCGGATTATGGCTCAAGACTTTTGGAGTGGAGCCGAAGATGATCGAGGGACGGTACGTAGAGTGCGGAGGCGCTGTCATAAGTAAGAATGCTGATGCTCCATGGCCCGAGGGCTCCTTTCAAGAGGAGCTCGGCTTGTGGCAACGAGAATGGTTCTATATCACCACTCCCAGGAGCGCCAAGTGGGCGGCGCCTCCTACCTTTCGCTCGGGTCCCCCATCACGGCTAGCGTCATGGGTCAACAAAGGATTAGATTGGGGGTTATCCAAAGACGTGCCCTTGTTGCAGGGCCGCATCAGGGATCTCTTAGAAAGAGACCTCAACCTGGTCAAGGTGACGCGGGTCATGCTGATTCGCCGAACACTGCCCGGCAAACGTCGCTCCCTTCGTCTGTGGGAGTTTAATCTGGAGGGACCACGAGCTCTCCATCATTTTATGGGCGCAACGCCAATGGAGATGTATAAACTGTTCTTCGAATCACAAATGATGTGTCCGGATTTGACCGAGGACGCAGGCCTAAGCTGCAATCGCCCGGATGCCCAAGTAAGTAACCTTGTGCCCGGACCTACTATCCATATAATCGTCATAAACTTGCCCCTAAAAGAGTTGTCCTTTTAAACATGAGTGGATAGCGAAGGCAAAGCTGATCAGGTGTCCGGCTCCCCTTCCCGAAACCAGGCCGGATCCCGTGCTTGTCAGGATGTTGAAGATAATGCCTTTGGAGGGAAGTAAGGGGAAGGACAAGGGAACTATGGCCTCCTCGAAGGAGGCTGCTCCGAAGGGAGGAACCGACAATTCCTCTCCCAAGGGGAAGAAGAGGGCCGCCTCTGACGACCCGGAGACCATGGCCCCGAAGCGGGGGAGAAAATCCTCGTCAGAGGGTCCGACGCCGGGGAGTTCCTCGGCCGAACTACGCCCTCAAAGGGATCAGCCCTCCAGCGAGCCGTAAGTAGAGAGAGGTTTTCCTTTTGAGGGATGAGAGAAATCCTTGATTTATATCTGAGAAGATTAACCGAAATTTTACCTTGTAGCTCGGACCTCAGCCCTTCTCAGTAGAGCTCGTCTTCGGGGGATCTTCTTCCGGAGATGATGGAGAGCGGGACGCCTCCCCCTGCTATACCGCCTAGCGAGGCGGGCGACCCTGAGGTGTCGTCGCGGAGGGTTTCTCTGAATCCGGCAGGGGCGGGAGATAGCTATGTGGCCCCCCAAGGCTCTCCGCGTCTGGCCTTCGAAGAGGCCATAGGACAAGTCCGGCACCGTCTGGTGCTCGGCCGGAGGAGCTAAAGATTCTGCTGGGGCGAGCTTCTATCTCAGAGGAGCACCGTGCATTGATGGGCATGGTGATTGAAAGGATTTCATCCGCAGAAAGCGGATTGCATGAGGCCGTCAAAAGTTTACTGACGGGTTTTGAGGTACGTTAGATAATGTACACTTTTGTCAGTTGCGCATAAGTAAGATGCGCCCTGTGTAGATAGTAGCCCCTGAGACTCTGCGCGTTGTCAAGAAATGATGGCACGCAGAGGATCATAATCCCAGGTCTAAGATGTCGCCTTTGAATGTAGGTGGCGAGGTGTCCGGAATCAAGCCGAACTGATGATGTGGCCGAACTAAAGCGGCAACTGGACATGGCAGATGCCGACATCGCGCTTGTCAACAAGTGGCTTGATGAGGCTCAAGGTATGTAATTCTTCGGGCGGCATCAGGTAAGAAGAGCTTCATGCCAGTGTCTTACAATGTGTGTGCTTGACACAGATGGTACGACCGCCGTGGAGAATCTTAGGGCAGAACTTGCCCGAGCTAAGGACCAAGCCAGAAAAAGCGATGCGGCTGCCGAGAAGGCCCTTGAAGAGCTGAGAGCCGAACAGGCTGCTCACTGCCGAAGCAAAGAAGAGATGGCCGAGATGGTCGAGAAGTTAAAGAGCGCTGCAGACCATTGCAAACTTCTTGAGAAAGAAGACCGGGCGAGACAGACGGACTTAGAGAAGGCCGTTGCCGATGCCAAGGACGCTCGCTCTGCGATGAGAGCTGCGAAGGAGGAGCTGCGTCAGGCCGAACAGATTGCGGCTGGAAAGCCCTTTATGCTGCGGAGGAAGTTTTGTGATCCGAAGTTTGCTCCGTTGGACCGGATGTGGAGTGTGGAGGACACCTATCTGGATTTGGCAGCAAGTGCTGCTGATGCGACCGAACCCTTTCGAAATCAGAAAGATCGCAAAGTGGAAAAGCTTTTCTGTTCGCAGTTTCACAATCCAGAGCGTCCACTGGTAGTGGATGATCGTTTGGCTCAATGGGCCGGACTGAATAGGTTGTCTAGACTCGCCATGAAGTTCGTCATGGGTCACCTCTGGCCGGGGAGATCGGAGCCGAAGAGTTATTTCAGCTTGGTGCAGCAATTCCTTGACACGGTGCTGCGTATAAATGCAATGAAGAGGTCAGCATGCATAGAGGGCGCTAGGATGGCTCTTGCCCGTGTTAAGACATACTGGGCAGAGATGGAGACCACCGTTGTTGCGTCCCGAGATTCGGACAAAAGCCGAGTACCCTCCGAGCACTATTTTCAAGAAGTTCTTGAAGGCGCTCGTGTAATAGAGACGCAGTGCCCGAAAGATGCTATGTTATGATAGCATATGTAATTATAAAGTAATATTTTGATAAACTGTAGTGGCCTTTTTTATACTTGTGCCTCCAAGTATTGGGAACACCTCATGTGCGGCCGTTTTAAGATATATATATATATATATATATATATATATATATATATATATATATATATATATATATATAGAATCTGAAAGATGGCAGTCGTTGGCTTCAGCCCCCACGCACATAGTGCGGGGGTGCTCGCAGAAGACGCATTTTCACACTTAACCCAACGTCTTGGTCCTACAAAGGAGGTGATAGCGCAGCGGGCCAGGAAACCGGACTATAATGCTTTAACACTTTTACTTAGCCATAGGAGTTTGACAATGAGACTATTTAGGTAGCTCCTTGGTGGCAACTACGCTCGTCCGAGTTCGGGCGCGTATGTGCCTGACCAGGAAGCGGCCCTTCGTTAAAGAGGAGGAATCCGATAGATTCCGATAGGTCATCGAATGGCTGACCAGTCTCACGCTACATCATGACAGTCAGTTTTCGGCTTTCTCTACTGAGGTGCTCGCCCGGCCGAACCGGGGCACAATCGCAGTAGTTCTCCTGGTGCTACCTTAGCCGATAGAGCGGAATGTAAGGTAGCCGAACTCAGGAGCCGGGAAACCCAACATTTGACCAAAGACATGATTCGGAGCTGATGCATATAATGCCAAAACTCGCGACGCCGAACACTCCCTAAGGTGTTTGGTCTTTATGAGTGCGGGCGAAACAACACTCTTTATTAAAAAAGCCCCTAGTGTCTAGGTACGTGCAAAAATTCTGACGTGGCCACATGCCAAGACGCCAGCCTCCTCCTTGGTTATATCAGAAAGAAAAAACCAGGGGATGTGTAGCAACAAGAGACAGTAAAAAAGGTTTACGCAGGGTCTTAATCTAAAAAGAATCCTTTAGGACGGGTCCCTACTGCATGTCTGCGCTTGTGTCTCCGTTGTGCCGTATCCTGGACGGGCGCCGCACGACGTTCATCTATAAAAGAGAGGAACTGAGTTGAAAACGGGTCGTGCCGAAAAAGTTTAAAATAAGCAAAGTATAAAGTAAGATATATAAGATTGAACTTTATTGTCTCTTATTGTATATGTGTGGAGTCCCTAGTGCGGGGGTATATGGCTTCTAGGCCTGCATCAATGATGATTTTGCACCGAACTCGTCTATCCGCATTCGTGGTCTTGAATGACCTATTTCGAAGTGTTTTTTGGCCGGTGAGGCCATTTTGCTGTGGGGCTGTCAAAGCGGCCGCACAGTCCTCCGCTTGGGGAGGCGCACTTTAGTGCTTCCCCTTCAAAGAGATGATGCCTCGTGGACCGGGCATCTTAAGCGTAAGAGATGCATAATGCGGTATTGCATTAAAGCGAGCGAAAGCTTCGCGTCCAAGTAGTGCTTGATAGCGACTTGAGAACGGGACGATATGGAAGGTCAGCTTTTCGCAGCGGAGGTTATCGGCAGAGCCGAATATGACTTCGAGCCGGAGAAAACCCATACAATGGGTGTCCGGACCAGGTATTACCCCTTGAAAGGAGGTTTTGCTGCGGCATATTCTTGCTGGGTTTATCCCCATGTGCTGGATTGTATCCTGATATATCAGGTTTAGTCCACTGCCGCCGTCCATAAGGACATTTGAAAACTGGAGTCCGCCAATTATTGGATCGAGTATCAAGGCAGTCCAGCCTACATTCTTGATATTCCTAGAATAATCTAGCTGATCGAAGATGATCTGTTTTGACAACCAGTGGCAGGACCCTTTGGGGATGGGCCGTGTGGTGCGTACCTTTACGGGTGTTGCACGTTTTGTTATGTGAAGTGAGTTCATTGTTTTTACTTCTTGTGGGAAGTTCTTTTGTTTCCTGGTGCTCTGCTTTTGGGCTTCGTCCTCGTCTTCGCTTGGTGTGTCGAGCCCCTTGTGTTTGGCATTGAGTCTGCCGGATTGTTTGAAAACCCAATAGTCTCTGTGGGTATGGTTAGCAGGCTTCTCGGGAGTACTGTGTATCTGACATATCCTGTCCAGGATTTTATTTAGGTTGGATGGATTGTCCCTGTTATCCTGGGGGGCGATTTTTCCTGATTTTGTCGTGAGCCTTTGAATCCGGCATTGACTGCCGTGCTCTTCGGACTTTTATCCTTAATCCAGCGATGGTCCTTGTTGCGTCGCGGTTTTCCATTTCCATCCCTAGTTTCGGATGTACTTGGGTCGCTGGGGCTGCACCTTGCCAATCAGCTGTCCTCCCCTGCACAAAAGCGGGTCATGAGGCTTGTTAGTGCGGCCATTGTTCTTGGCTTTTCTTGGCCGAGGTGTCTGGCGAGCCAATCGTCTCGGACGTTATGCCTGAAAGCTGCTAAGGCTTCGGCGTCCGGACAATCGACTATCTGATTCTTTTTAGTGAGGAATCTATTCCAGAACTCCCGAGCTGATTCTCCGGGTTGTTGAGTTATGTGACTAAGATCGTCTGCATACGGAGGGCGGACATAGGTCCCTTGAAAGTTTGCTCGGAAAGCATCCTCGAGCTCTACCCAGCTTCCAATTGTGTTTTCGGGAAGGCTTTTAAGCCAATGCTGGGCTGGCCCTTTAAGCTTAAGGGGTAGGTATTTTATGGCATGGAGATCATCTCCTCTAGCCATGTGTATGTGGAGGATATAATCCTCGATCCAAACTCCAGGGTCTGTTGTTCCATCATATGCCTCTATATTTACGGGTTTGAATCCCTCTGGGAATTCATAGTCCAGGACCTCATCGGTGGAACATAGGGGGTGTGTGGCGCCCCTGTATTTGGGTGTGCCGGATTCTGATGATGGCTTCATAGCGTTGCTTACGAGAGCTTGCTTTCTTGGCCCATAAATGGACCTGACTGGGCCATGATGCGAATCCTTAAGTGGGTCGCATGCCGATTTAGGTGCGGCGCCGCTTGCCGCTTTATGGGGTCGTCTATCCGACCGTGTGGCTTTTTCATTTTTTGAATGCGAGGGCTCTAGGGCCTCTTCGTCGAATTCAGGCAGTAGCTTTCTTTTCGGATAGCTTTTAGTGCAGCGACTGTTGCCGTACTTATCTGTGGTATTGATTACTTTGCTCCATCTAATCCGGAGTGCATCTTCCGCAGTTTTTAGCTTCCGCTTCTGCTTTGTTAGGCTGCGTGCAGTTGCAACGAGCCTCTCGTGGAGATTCTTCTGCTCCATAGGTTTATTCGGCATGAGGTCGTCCGGAATGCCGTTTTCGCCGGAGGAGGGCTGTTCGGTTTCTCTATCCGTGTTGCCCTGTTCGGACGGTTGCTCTAAGGCCTTCTCGTCGTCTACCAGCTCGTCCTGCTCTATGGCTGAGTTTTTGTCGAGGCGGGGCTTGGGTCGGGGTTTACGCCGACGCTTTGATTGCTTTTCGGGGGGTCGATCTCCTGTCCCATCCCCTTTTTCCTCGTTGTCGCTTCCTTTAGGGGTATCCACCATGTACACATCGTCAGATGAGGTGGCTGTCCAATGCCCTATGGGCGTTGGTTCGTCGGTATCTCATGCATCGTCATCCATGCCGTCGATGTCTCCGGAGTCGAAGTTGAGCACGTCGTTTAAATTGTCGACAGTGGCTACCAAGTGGGTGGTGGGTGGGCTTTGAATTTCCTCATTGTCCGTATCCCACCCTCGCTGACCGTAGTCCGGCCAGGGCTCTCCTCATAAAGAGAGAGACTTAAGAGAATTCAGGATGTCGCCAAAAGGCGAATGCTGAAAGATGTCTGCGGCGGTGAACTCCATTATCGGCGCCCAATCGGATTCGATTGGCAGGGGCGCGGGGGGTTCGGAGTCCGGGAAGGAGTCCGGATCTTTGGAGTCACGGGTCGTGCAGAGTGCGGGGCTAGCGTTCGGCTCGATCGCTTTCGGGATCGCAGCCCCCGAGGTGACGTCCAACCGCTCATCCTCGATTGGCGCAATAGGCTCCGAGTTAGGGGTCGGAACCGATGCGTGTGCAGCCTCCAGGACACTGTCCGGGGGCAGAGCTAGATCATGCCCCTCGAGATAGTGCGGCGCGCTTGGCCGTGGCTCGAGCCCGTCGAAGATCAAGTCTCCGCGGATGTCAGCCGTGTAGTTTAAGCTTCCAAACCTGACTTGATGGCCAGGGGCGTAGCTTTCGATCTGCTCCAGGTGGCCGAGCAAATTGGCCCGCAGAGCGAAGCCGCCGAAGATGAAGATCTGTCCGGGGAGCAAAGTCTCACCCTGGACCGCATCGTTGTTGATGATCAAAGGAGCCATCGGGCCTAAAGGCGACGACACAGAGGAACTCTCAATGAAAGCACCAATGTCGGTGTCAAAACCGGCGGATCTCGGGTAGGGGGTCCCGAACTGTGCGTCAAGGCCGGATGGTAACATGAGACAAGGGACACGATGTTTTTTACCCAGGTTCGGGCCCTCTCGATGGAGGTAATACCCTACTCCTTCTTGATTAATATTGATGATATGGGTAGTACAAGAGTAGATCTACCATGAGATCAAGGAGGCTAAACCCTAGAAGCTAGCCTATGGTATGATTGTTGTGTATGGAGTTGATTGCCTACGGACTACAACCCTCCGGTTTATATAGACAACGGATAGGGTTAGGGTTACACAGAGTCGGTTACAATGATAGGAGATCTTGAATATCCACATCGCCAAGCTTGCCTTCCACGCCAAGGAAAGTCCCATCCGGACACGGGACGAAGTCTTCAATCTTATATCTTCATAGTCCAGGAGTCCGGCTGAAGGTATAGTCCGGCTACCCGAACACCCCCTAATCCAGGACTCCCTCAGGGATGTTAAAACAACACCCGCTCCTAGTCCTGCCAGCATTTTGGAACCATCGAAATACATAACCCAGTTGGAATATGTACCATACTCTTTAGGGAGTTCGACCTCTGTCCATTCGGCGACGAAGTCCGCCAGTACTTGGCATTTGATGGCTCGGCGCGGTTTGTATGTTATGTTGAATGGAAGGAGCTCAATGGCCCATTTGGCTATCCAGCCCGTAGCATCGTGGTTGTTTATTATATCATTGAGTGGTACTTCGGAAGCCACCGTGATAGAACATTCTTGAAAGTAGTGTCGTGGATTCCGGGATGCCATGAAGACCGCGTATGCTATCTTTTGATAATGAGGGTATCGGGATTTGCATGGTGTGAGGACGGTGGATGTGTAGTATACCGGCTTGTGAAGTGGGAATTTGTGTCCATCCTGCTCTCGTTCCACGGCGAGCACGACACTCACCACCTGGTGTGTTGCCGATATGTATAATAATATGGGTTCGCCGACGTTTGGTGCGGCCAGGATTGGGTTGCTCGCCAGAATAGTTTTTATTTCTTTGAGTCCGGTTGTTGCCGCATCTGTCCACTCGAAGTGATCAGTGCGCTGGAGGAGGCGATACAGTGGCAATGCTTTTCGCCCAATCTGGAGATAAAGCGGCTTAACGCTGCCATGCACCCAGTGAGTTTTTGGACCTGTTTAAGGTCCCTTGGTGTGGCTAATTGTGACAAGGCTCGGATTTTGGATGGATTTGCTTCAATTCCTCTATTGGAAACGATAAAGCCCAGCAGCTTTCCAGTAGGAACGCTGGAAACACACTTTTCCGGATTGAGCTTTATGTCATATGCACGAAGGTTGTCGAATGTACGACGTAAATCGTCTATTAGTAAGTCGACGTGCCTAGTTTTAATGACGACGTCTTCCACGTATGCTTCAACTGTCTTGCCGATCTATTTTTCTAGGCATGTCTGAATCATGCGTTGGTAGGTGGTCCCTGCATTTTTGAGCCCGAAGGGCATGGTGTTGAAGTAGAATGGCCCGTATGGGGTAATGAATGTCGTTGCGGCTTGATCGAACTCCTTCATTTTGATTTGATGGTATCTGGAATATGCGTCGAGGAAGCATAGCAAATCGTGTCCTGCGGT
>NC_041384.1:150198761-150256623 GCF_002162155.2 Triticum dicoccoides | reverse complement strand
GGGATCCTTAGGGCAGGTCTTATTGAGGTCTTTGAAATCGATGCACAGACGCCAGGATTTGTCCTTCTTTGGCACCATCACCAAGTTTGCTAGCCAGTCCGTGTGTTTTATTTCTCTAATGAATCCGGCCTCCATGAGCTTGGCTAGCTCCTCCCCCATCGCTTGACGTTTGGGGTCGGGAAAACGCCGCAGTGTTTGTTTGACCGGTTTAAATCCCTTCAATATGTTGAGGCTGTGTTCGACCAATCTGCGTGGGGTTCCTGGCATATCAGAGCAAATATATCTCAGTTTTCGTACAGAAATTCTCGTAGCATAGTGTAGACCGTTGGGTCCAGTTGTGCCCCAATAGATGATGTCTTCTTGGGGTCCATTGGATGGACTTGGAATTTGACTATTTCTTCTGCTGGTTTGAAGGAGGTGGATTTGGGTCATTTGTCCAAGATTACGTCGTCCTTATCCACCGTGGAGCGTAATGCTGTTAATTCTTCGGCCGCGAGGGCTTCAGATAATGCCTCAAGGGCCAGCGATGCGGTTTTGTTTTTGGCGTGGAGTGCTATGTCTGGATCACTAGCGAGAGTAATTATGCCATTGGGCCCTGGCATCCCGAGCTTCATATACCCATAGTGAAGTATAGCCTAGAAGCGTGTAAATGTGTCCCGCCCCAATAGGGCGTGATATCCGCTGTTGAAAGGGGCCACTTGGAAGGTTAGTTCTTTGGTCCGATAGTTCTCCGATGTGCCAAACACCACGTCGAGTGTGATTTTTCCCGCGCATCGTGCCTCCCAACTGGGAATAATTCCCCGGAAGGTCGTGCTACTTTGCTTGATGCGGCTCCTGTCTATTTCCATTTTACTGAGTGTATCCTCGTAGATGAGATTTAGTCCGCCGCCGCCATCCATGAGAACCTTGGTGAGTCGCAAGCCGTCCACGATCGGACTGAGGACCAAGGCGGCTGGTGCCCGAATTTCCCTGAATTTTGGTTCATCCTTGGCATTGAAAGTTATGGCCGTGTCGTTCCAAGGGTTTGTTGCTGCGATTTGGCAGACTTCGGCAAGGTCGTGGAGTGCTCTTTTATGCTTATTGTTTGAAGCGAAGGTCTCGAAGACCGTCAGTACTCTGGGGTCGTCGTCTTCTGGAATGTATTGCTCTGGGTTATTTTTGGTGAGGATATCCTCACCGCTCTTGGCTACCTGCTGGAGTATCCAACATGCTCTAAGGCTGTGAGTTGATACAGTATCCGGTGTTGTGTGTAGCTTGCATGGTCCATTGAGCCATCCCTCCAGAATGGTTCCACGTTCTGTAATGGGCTTATATTTCTTTGTTACTGGGCCGGGCGTGCCACTAGGGTGCGTCCTTTTCACCTGAACGAGGGTTCGGTGGAAACCGGCGGTTCCCAGCCGGCTGCCTGAGTTTTCCAGGTGCTTTCCATTGCGCAGTACTTGTATACTATGGTTGCCAGGTCTGCGAAGCGTGTTATATGACGGCGGTTGATGGCCTTGAGGATTCCTTCATCCGTGCAATTGCTGCGGAATGCTGTGATCGCGTCTTTGTCGTGACAATCTTCAATCTTATCTTTGACAAGGAGGAATCTGGCCCAGAAGTGGTGGTATGTTTCCTTATACTGCTGCCATATGCCCCTAAGAGCGCTTATGTCTGGGTGGGTGGGTGGATTGAAGTCCGAACCCTGACCCAAATTAGGATACGGGGTTTGAAGAATCTCCGGATTTAGTAGTTCGAGCTCCGGGTTGTCAGCTGATTTTTTGGGCTTGTCGTCCGATTCCATGTTAGGAGGACAGGACTTGTCTTTCTGCAGATAGGTGTCCGGCTCTTCAAGTTCGGAGATCCGAACATAGTTCGTCCTTAATATAGAGGAAGAGTTGTCATCTTGCTCCTCTACTACCGCTATTTGATGGGTGATCGACGGAGTTGTAATTTCTCTCTGGTCGGGTTTAAGCCCAATCCGATCATAGTCCGTGGCGACCCCCAGGGCGGCGATGCGATCTAAGAGCTCGTTTAAAGATGACAACTCCGCCGGATACATCTACTTGTAGTACTTAGAGTCAACCTGAAGAGGATTTTCGATGACCCGAGAAGTCATCGTCGGCTTAATGGCCGAACGGGAGGTCATAATGAAACCGCCCAGCCGGAGGGTTTGGCCTGGGGCCAGTGCTTCTCCGGAGGTGACGTTGTCCTTGAGAACAAGGCGAGCCATCGATCCTATCTTTTTACGGCATAGTGGAACTCTCAATGAAAGCACCAATGTCGGTGTCAAAACCGGCGGATCTCGGGTAGGGGGTCCTGAACTGTGCGTCTAGGATCGATGGTAACAGGAGACGGGGGACACAATGTTTTACCCAGGTTCGGGCCCTCTCTATGGAGGTAATACCCTACTTCCTGCTTTATTGATCTTGATGAATATGAGTATTACAAGAGTTGATCTACCACGAGATCGTAATGACTAAACCCTAAAAGTCTAGTCTGGCTATGATTATCAGGATCTATCTACGGACCTAGCCCTCCGGTTTATATAAACACGGGAGGGATCCAGGGTTTACACAAGGTCGGTTACAGAGAAAGGAATATTTATGTTTGGTCGCGAAGCTTGCCTTCCACGCCAAGGAGAGTCCCATCCAGACACGGGTAGAGTCTTTGGTCTTCGTATCTTCACAGCCCAACAGTCCGTCCCATATCCAATAGGTCGGACGCCCGAGGACCCCTTAGTCCAGGACTCCCTCAGCCGCTGCATCACATTGATGTCAGTGTGAGACCCAGCCATGCCAAAAAAGAGTGACAAATCTAGAGGTCAACTGCTTCAAGAATGATGGTGGGCTTCTTAACATGGCCCTGATATTGCCCTCGTAGCGCTTTTGGGTAGTTCTTTCATCTTCAGTGCATGCAATCAAGAGATCCGAGCAAACCTGGCCACCCTCTTACTCCGGACATTGCCAAGAGCTTTCGGTGCCTGCGACAATGGGTTCTCTCAAGTATCGAGGTACAAACACCTTGACCACCGTAGTAGCAAATCCATTGATAAGGAAATCGGTAACTGGTAGCTGCTCGGTCGGCTTGGGAGTAGCGATTAATCGGTGAATCGGCCTATTAACTGGATTAATCGGTCGACCATTAATCGGTAGACTAAATAGGAACTTGCCAACATATATCAAATTTTTATGGTATTATATCACACTCTCAGCTATGTAATATACCAAAGTATGTCACGATTTGGTCGAGCCTTGGCTATTTTGGACCGAGAGGGGGATGGGAGGGGTTACGGGTAAAAATTTGGGCTTTGTTTGGCCATAAGTTAATGGGCTAGCATCGATTAATCGGTGTGACAACCTATTAATCGGTCTCATGGGCAAGTTAATCGGCCTGACAAGTTAACGAGACGAATAGGTGCTATTCGATTCGGCCATCCTACAAGTAGCGATTAACTGGCCTATTAATTGATTAATCGAAAGAATTCTTGAACAGTGAGCAAATCTGACCAGGGCGTCTCTACATATGCTCTCAGACATCCAAAGGTATTTGTCCTATAATCTATGGACGTGCCATATGCAAGCATTCGCAATGCAGTCATGCACTTTTGGTAACTAAATCCTTCCTACGACATCCTTTTTCAAGATGAAGTAGTCATCATAGGGCCGGACGGTATAGTATAGGCGACCAAAGACATTTTTTCACATCCGAAAGCGTCGGGAGCAAAGTAGTCGTCCGTCAGCGTCAAATGCTCTTGTGCCCTGTTCCAATTCAGCTCTCGATGACCGTTGACCGTTTCCTTAAGACTGAGAACATGTGTTCTGCACACTAAGCGTCTCCAAGGACCACCTGCATTTTCACTGATTCATCCGCATAATCCTCCTTGTCAGACGAATACTCGGACGGCGTAACATAGTGCTCATACATGTACTCCATGTCAGACGAATCCTCAGACGACTCAACGTAGTGCTCATACATGGACTCCATGTCCAAATTCCTTGTTTCAAAAAGGGACAATAAAGTTAGCATTGGCATTCCACCAAACACTTGTCACGCATGGTGATCCCCATAAGGGTGGATGGCACCAGCGCTGCGGACGGACAAAAGATGTGGACCAGGGGCAAAACAGCATGGCGACCGAGTGGAATGATGGAGGTTACGGAGGTCCGAGACGGGTTTGGTGGGCGACTGGCGTGTAGTGTGGCGGCATCGAGGGAGGAAGCAGATGCAAAGAATGAGGGAAGAGATGGAGACGTGGGTTCGGGTGGGGTATTGGGTGGACGTGTTGGAGTTCTACATAACGGTGATTCGGACTCCCACAAAGCCTCCTAGTTTGCTTCCAGTTTGCTTGAAAACTAATGCAAGGCGGCATTGAATGACAAACTGCGTGTGAACAATGTGATCCGAATGTATATGAACGATTTAAGAGCCAGATTTGAAGATGCCCTTACAGCTAAAGTTTTAGGCATGTGTGTTTCTTTATGACCAAGAGTCGCAACTTGAGCTGTCCCTTGATCCTGTAGGCGATGCGTGGTCCTATTAGACAGCGACGTGTTGACAATCATCCTTCTGAAGGCTCACGTCTAACGTTGGATGGTTAAAGGGCCCTGATAAATGCCACACATGTGGCATGAACACATGGCTACTTCAAATGTTTTGGATGGCCAGTTTAGAGCATCTCCAGCCGCGCCCCCAGAAAGACTTTCCCAGGCGTTTTTTTCGCGTCGGCGCTGAAAAAATGGCCCAGTCGCGTCCCAGGAACTCGATTTTCGCCGGCCTGGGCCGAATTTAACGCGGCGGACCCAGGCCGAACCCGTCACGCTGGGGAGCGCTCGGGGACGTCGGGGCGAGCGGTTTTGACGCGAAAGAGCCGCGGGCCCGCCGCGTCAGCGACACCGCGCGTCTTCTTCCCCAAACGCCTCGGTTTCCCGCGGGAATCAATGGCAAGGCTGCCGCCGGTCAGCCTTACTAGTGATTCCTCACGGGCGGTGCGTTCACGGGGCGGCGCGCCGGTGCCTCCCCTCCCTCGCACGCGTACACACAGGGCGGCGCCGCTATATAAGCCGGTGGCCTCCCTCGCCTCTGGCTACACCAGCCACACCAGCCCTAGCCCGCCCTCTACCTCTCCCGAGCGCCGCTGCCGAGCCCTCCCTCTCCCGAGCGCCGTCGCCGAGCCCTCCCTCTCCCTCCCTCCCTCTCCCGAGCGCCGTCGCCGAGCCCTCCCTCTCCCTCCCTCCCTCTCCCGATGGCCGAGCGATTCCCCGGCGATGAGGGCGCGGCCAACGGCTTCGGCCGCCGATCGCTCCGCGAACAGGACTCTTCGCTCCTGTTCCAGGCGAACATCCCGACGCCGCCGGACATGCGCGCCGGGCCAACGGGGTGGAGACTCAGCAACGGGGGAGCGCGCATTCCCCCGTTGCCTGACGCCGTGGCGAAACCGGGCTACTTCGCCGACGAGGTCGACGTCGTGCGCGCCTCCCTCACCGACTCCCAGCTCGCCCTCCCCGAGTACGCCGCCGACAACATAGCAGCGTGGACGGCGTACTTCCAGCGCCGGCAGCAGCAGAGGATGGCGTCCACCAACGGCGCGCCGGTGGTGGGCGGACCGAAGAACAGCGAGGGACACCACCTGTGGTGGGGTGTCCCCGGCCGCACCCTCGAGGGCGTTCTGACGTACCTTGAGGGCGGCAACGACCCGCCGTTGGCATAACGCCTGGCGAGGGCGGCCGCCACGGCCACGGCTCACCGCCGACGCGACGGGCAATGGTTGCCCAGGAGGTTCGGCGCCTCCTCTTCTTCCTCCTCCTCCCGCTCTTCCTCACACTCGTCCGGCGCTCCGGCGCTGCTCGGCGTAAGGCCGAGCCCGCGGCGGAGACGCCGCTCGGCGGGCACACTCGTAGCGCCGGCATCGTCATCAATGAGGGCGGCCGGCGCGCCCCCTCGTCGGCTCCTCCGCGCTTCATCAAGCCCAAGACGGAGCCGGGCCTGGCGCCGGTGAAGACAGAGCCGGGCCTCCCCGCGGTGAAGACGGAGCACGACGCCGACGTCGAGCTCGACGACGATGCGGCCCTAGAATGGGCGCACGCGGACTCCCTGAAGATGGCGAGGGAGCGCCAGTGCGCCGCCCTGCGGCGATTCGTGCAGCGCCGCCGGGGCGGCGACGAGGGAGGAATCGTCGTCATCGAGGACAGCAACGACGACGTCGTGCCGCCGCCACCAGCCCGCATAGGCGACGCCGGTCAGGGGTCCACCAGGGACGGCCGTGTCAAGGAGGAGAAGCCGGACGACGACGACGACGACGGTGGCGACTACTCCGCTCTTAGCCAGTTTTTTTAATTATATATGTAATAAAAACCCGCTTTTTAAATGTAATATATGCCGAACTTCGCCGAACTTTGAACTTTGGTATATATTTAATTTTTTTGAACGCGCCTGGGGACGGCCCTGGGACCGATGGATGGGGACCAACTCGACCTCAGACCGAGTTTTTGCGCCGGCTCACCCCCAGGGGGCGATTTTAGGCGCCCCAGACCGAGTTTTTGCGCCGGCTCACCCCCAGGGGCGATTTTAGGCGCCCCTGGGGGGCCAACGGCTGGAGATGCTCTTAGTGACGCGAGGATGGCAACTTTAGCTGTAAGACAGTTTTTTTTTTCAAATGACAAGTTTCCGTTTTTTTGGGTTTGTTTATTCTTTTTTATGACAACTTTAGTTGTAAAAATCGTTAGTGCTGGAGTGTTTTATGCCATACTTATCATTTGGGTTAAACTATGTTGTTAGTTCAGAACTGTATTGTGGAGTTTCCTCTTTAGTTATTGCGCACCATTGGGATTGTATCAACGGCCACCTTCACGGCGACGCAAAGCAGAGATAGCCAGGTCCGCCACGACGAATTCACGATTAACAGTAGGCTATAGCCAGGAAACAAGCCGACAGAAACCGGTGCAGAGACATAGGCGCCGAGCACAAGGCGGTGGGCGTCTGAGCGCACTGCGCGCAGCGCATGCAGACGACGAGCTAGCGCCGGCCGGCCTGCTCCCGGCGCAGGCCGTCTGGTCGCCGGCGGCCAAAACGCATTTAAGCCGCTGATGCCCAATACGGAATGCTCTCACAGAGCGCCGCTGCATGCCGCTGGAGGCAGCTGACGGAAGCATGCAGAGCCAAGCCGTATGCAGCTAGGGCCACTGGAAACACTGGGATGGATGGATGTATGGGCGTGTCGCCTCCGGCGTGGTGGGCCGTGAAGGCACGGCGCCCGACGCCCCGACGAGAGGAACGTACCCGGGCATTGGGGGTCGCTCGCATTTAAGACGCCTCGGTTGGCGTTGCGTCCGGTTTGCTCCTCGCGCTCGCGGGAAGATGCCAATCTCTCGCACACTCAAGACAGAATGCGAGAGGCGGCCCGTGGTGGCGCTGGCGACTGCCAACAGATGGCAGCACTGGATGGCGCCTACCGTTGGCAGCGCATCGTCTTCGAGGTGCAGTCGTTACATACACCCACCCTCTATGGAACCAGATCCTCTACCGTGCCCGAAGGCACGTCAGAGGTGCCGTGCCTTCTTGCTTTCCAGCAAAACAGGCGCACTGGGCAGAATGACCCAACTAATGGGCCTTACCATTTTGATTGTCTTTTCTGTTTATTTTCAGCAGCTTGACAACGTTTGGCTCAAAAAAGAAAAAACAGCTTGAGAACGGGAGGATCACACGTTCATTGGATAGCAAAGCAAGATTTTTTCTGCGGAAAACTTTCAACCTATTTTTGTCCGGAAAGATCAGATCTATTGAAAAAGTTGATAAATTAAATCGACATGCTATACCTGTGGTGACTTCGTACATCTCAAGATGCCATGCAGCTTAGTCTCTTGGAGGTGCTTATACGGGTAGGGTGTGCATGCTTGGGTTCATAGGGTGAGTGTATGCCCGTGTATGTGAAATGTGAGCGACTATTCAACATTGGGGTTTCTCGTGCCTCCCGCCGCCGCCGCCGGTCTATCCCGATCCTTGCCAGCGGGAGGGCTCCGTTTTTCAAGATTTTTGAGTTTTCTTAGGGTTTGTGTCCTCTAGTTTTGTAGTCATTGCTAGGTCTCTATGGATTTGGATGTATTTTCTACTTCTTGTTTTCTTTGTACTACCTTTATAGTTGATGAATAAATTAATAAAATCTCGCAAAAAACATTCCTTATACGACGAATGATTAATAGTGGTCGTTTGATTGTTTCGGAATCTCGATGTGATTTTTATTATGTTTGAGATAATTTATACTTCCGATGAACTCTTATAATAGATCTGATTTTTCTGGAAAAAAATGGTCGGATGTTTTCCGCATAAAAAATCTTGCTTTGCTATTCAACTACTGTGTGATGCTCCCGTTCTCAAGCTCTTTTTTTTAGACAAACGTTGTCAAGCCGCTGGAAATAAACAGAAAAAATAATCGCTATTCAACTACAGTGTGATGCTCCCGTTCTCAAGCTGTTTTTTTAGACAAACGTTGTCAAGCTGCTGGAAATAAACAGAAAAAATAATCAAAATAGCAGGCCATTAGTTGGGCCGTTCTGCTCGTAGGCTACAGGCCCAGTGCGCCTGTTTTGCTGGAAAGCAAGAAGACACGGCACCTCTGACGTGCCTTCGGGCACGGTAGAGGATCTGGTTCCACCCTCTATGTGTTGGACAAAATGTCGGATCAATCTGTTTAGATAGTTTTGCTCATTTGCTGGCAAACAGTGCATTCACCGGATGATGAATTTGAGAATAGGGAGCTTGATGAATTCACATACAAGTAGTTTGTGTTGATTCATTGGATTCAGGCACGAAGATGCTGACATGATGTTCATGATGAATATCCAGGAAGAAATGGAGAAGCAAATGGAGCATGTTCTAAACTTCATTAGTGGAGCACAAAGTATCTACAAGAACTTCAAACCCAGCCAACATACCATGACGGGGTTTTTCGGTGTCGCTTCTAGATGCGCAAACCTTTGTTCTTCTGCATAGTTAATGATGTGGAGGCATATGATTCTTCCCAGTGGTGAAGCGACGTTATACGGGAAAGTATGTAGTGCTCCCAGGCTTGGGGTGCTTCCAGTGCTCCAAATGTCCGAAAAACATTTTTAAAATGTTCAAAAAATTCTGAAAAAAATGCAGCACATCGATGGAACATCGATGTCTCTTGTCACAAAATTTCAAATCAAAATGACAAATTTTTGTACATAACATAAGTTGGGCTTTAGTTTTGGCCCATTATCACATTGATGTCAAATTTGTCATTTTTGTATCTCGAACAATGTTTTGAATTTTGATTTGAAATTTTGTGACAAGAGACATCGATGTTCCGTCGATGTGCTGCATTTTTCTCAGAATTTTTTAAACATTTTAAAAAATGTTTTTCGCATTGCAGCACCGGGAGCACCCTAGTGCTGGGAGCACTAGATACTTTCCCGACGTTATACCTGTGCTGTCGGTTGCCAACACGGGATTTTCGTAGGTCGTCGAACCCCGGATACGCATATCACACCGGTGAACGAACAAAATTCGGAATTTGACTACACGTCTACACGGACCCATCTATCATCCTTTTTCTCTTGTGAAACAGACCCATCTATCATCCTTTTTTTCTTGTGAAACAGACCCATATATCATCCTTTTTTTCTTATGAAACAGACCCATCAATCATCTATATGTTTGGGTAACAACTAGTTGAGCCACTGTTGGGCCATATAGAAGTCCGAAATCACTTTAACTGAACAAACCAGATCAGTTGATCAAGTTCTCCAACTACTTTTGTCAACAAAAAGAAAAGTTCTTCAACTACTACATGCTCTCGAATGACCGTGTAAAAGAGTGTTCGTGGAGTTTTGTAAAATGTGTATTGTCATTAAGAAAATGTAAAACATGTATTTCAAAAAATATTACCATGTATTCAGAAAAGTTTTCAAAAGATTTAATTTCAAAATGTCCATAACGTATTTGAAAATTTGAGAATCTAGGGTTTGATTTAGCTTTTGCCTATAAATTCAAGGTTTGTTTTGGACTTTTTCGAGTGTCTTCCCGTCCTTCGCCTCGCTCGGCGCTGGTCATCTCTGATCTGGCTGTGTGAGACGTCTGGCACACCACCTCTGGTCGTCCGATGAGCCACGAGCAACCCTCGCGCAGCTGCACATGCATTATCCGTCGTGTTGATCACATGCATTATCCGTCGTGTTGATCAATACTCATGTACTAGTCAGCACTCTGTATCCGATCAAACACCAGGTCAACGCCCTCTGGTTTCCCACTTTTATTTGTTAGTTTTATTTGCCAACACTGCGATACTCTTTGTTATGTTTCAATTTTTCTCTCTGTAGCAATATTAGTGTGTAAGATATTGTTTTTATTTAGAAATAAGAATTGCATTCTTCATGATGAAATATATCAAGTCTGATCCGCGGAACTGAATAGGCGACATTTTTTTTTGTATCATTGTCTCATTAATTCGTGTATTCCACTCCAGTACCATGCCATCATGCGCACAGATCAAAATATGCATGAGAAAAGGGGGACAAGGCTGCTACCATAAATATGTCCTCAATAATATGGTATTTTCTGTTCTTGTTTAATAGTCTTCAAATAAATTCAACGGAAAAGCTTGACATCACAAGCTTTTCATCCTGGCACCGCCACTGATTCTTCCTTCAAGCTAAGGAAGGATTCTTACAGACAATTGCCGTTCTCCCCTATACAGAAATGCACGGCTACTATAAAGATGGTTGCATATGATAAATTCATTGATGAGATTGCCTTGATGGGGGAGAGCACATGTATTCAGGCCACGATGAAATTCGTCTGCACCATGGTACATGTGTTTAGGCCGGAGTACATTGAAAAGTTATTAGCAATTGGAGGAACAATAGGTTTCTAGAGACATTGTGGCAATTGAAGCACATACAATGATGTGGGATCCGGAGACATTGTGGTGATTGATAACATATTGTGTAATCTTGCACAACATGATTGTGGGGGATGGGGGTGAAGGGGAAGCCTGCACACATGATTTTGAGAAACCCCGAGTACATGTCCGCCTCCCAGAACAAGATGCAAATCATGTTGTGAACTTTCTAGAGATGCATAGACAACTTCGAGATCAACAAGTGCACGTGGAACTATTGAATGATCATGTGGAGCACATGTGGATCCACACTGGAAATTATCGAATTTGACGTTTGAATTTTGCACTCCGAATAAGTTTTATGTTCAAATTATGAATTTTTCTATATGAATAAATTTAATTTATGTCATTTATTCATTGTCACGTGTATTTGTATCGTCAAATGATCGATGTGCATGTCATTGCATGGATTTGAGATTTTAAAAGTGAAGGATGGGGTTGCATGGAAGGACATATAAAGGGTGGTCAGGCTCTTGTCCACGGACGTGTCCACAAACATATAAGGGCTCATATTAGCTCAACCCGGTTGTAGATGCTCTTAACCCCGCACATCCCATAGGACCACCTCAATCTTAACATTGGTAAGAATTACACTACGCAAGGAAGATACATGCTTACAAACACTAGCATTGTGTTCATTCCAAAATTCCAGAAAGGGACGAGCATCAAGAAAGACATGATAAATTTACGATGAGTTCCATGAAGATGTGTGACAGAGGGCTACCAAGGATTGACCGTAAAAAATGTACCCATGCATCAATTTCGAGCTCCATTAAGTCAAGTTTATCGGGTCCATCACAACAAAACCTGACTCTAGAGACATCCAATTTTATAGACAATGATGTGTTATTTCAACTCTAGGCATCTACAAAATCGATTTTGTAAAGTGTCTGTCCACAAACCATCTCAAAACATGCAGACACGCTTGCTAGGTGTCTACACATTGCTTGATACATTATATTTGGATGCTCAAAATCCATATCTATACTTCTAAGGACATCCTATTAGACGTACGAGTATCAGGTCTCTACTCATGTAGACACGTTTCATTTTCGTTGCAATAAACATAGAGATACTTATGTAGACTTATTGTCATTCTGGATTTGATACTTACACATCATATGTGTAGCTGCTATGTTTGTCTGTAAATATGCAAGGGTCTTTATAGCTATCAACCATTTTACTTTAAATACACCATGTGACACATGTGGTAAGCAATCCAAACTATTCAAAAAGACAATTTTACTTTAAGTACAATTTGATTTATTTTAAATTTGTATTTCATCCTTTCAAATTCAAATATTTAATCATGTCGCAGATGCATGTGCAGGTTCATCCACAATATTCATTGTATAAAGGCATCACACCATGTCATCAATCGTCATTGGCCATAACCATAGTTAGCATCCTCTATAAGAAATCACATAGACTGATTAGTAGGAACAAATACCTCTATTGGAAGTGTGTAGAGTTCACAACTGAATCAAATTAAAATTAACACAACAGATGCAAATTATGAAGAAAAGATTCGACAAATTAAAACTAAGTTTTCTTATGAATCTAAAAAATATAGATAATTCATAATATTTTTCATTTAAAGACTAACTCATCTAATTTCTATTGTCTCCTCTAATGCACATGTTTCCAAGTCCCCACATACCTAGTAAACGTAAGTCAACAGAGAAAAGATTACACGGACATAAGCTTTTATACTACTGCTGAAAGATCGTGGATGTCGCCTAGAGGGGGGGGGGGGTGAATATGCGCTTTTAAAATAATTACGGTTTAGGTTTGAACAAATGCGGAATAAACCTAGCGGTTAATTTGTCAAGCACAAAACCTACAACAACTAGGCTCACCTATGTGCACCAACAACTTATGCTAAGCAAGATAAACTACTAGGTGATAGCAAGACATATGACAAGAAACAATATGGCTATCACAAAGTAAAGTGCATAAGTAAAGAGCTCGGGTAAGAGATAACCGAGGCATGCGGAGACGACGATGTATCCCAAAGTTCACACCCTTACGGATGCTAATCTCCGTTTGGAGCGGTGTGGAGGCACAATGCTCCCAAGAAGCCACTAGGGCCGCCGTAATCTCCTCACGCCCTCGCACAATGCAAGATGCCGTGATTCCACTAAGGGACCCTTGAGGGCGGTCACCGAAACCGTACAAATGGCAACCCTTGGGGGCGGTCACCGAACCCGTACACTTTGGCAACCCTTGGGGGCAGTCACCGAAACCCGTCAAATTGCTCGGGGCGATCTCCACAACCTAATTGGAGACCCTGACGCTTGCCCGGAGCTTTACACCACAATGATTGAGATCCGAACACCAACAACCGTCTAGGGCGCCCAAGCACCCAAGAGGAACAAGCTCAAGGGTACCAAGCACCCAAGAGTAATAAGCTTCTCAACTTGTAACTTCCATGTATCATCATGGAGAACTCAAACCGATGCACCAAATGCAATGGCAAGGGCACACGGAGTGCCCAAGTCCTTCCCTCTCAAATCCCACCGAAGCAACTAATGCTAGGGAGGAAAATGAGAGGAAGAAAAAGAAAGAGAACACAAAGAACTCCAAGATCTAAATCCAAGGGGTTCCCCTCACATAGAGGAGAAAGTGATTGGTGGAAATGTGGATCTAGATCTCCTCTCTCTTTTCCCTCAAAAACTAACAAGAAACCATGGAGGGATTGAGAGTTAGCAAGCTCGAAGAAGGACAACAATGGGGGAAGAACACGAGCTCAAAGGATAAGGTTCATTGGGAAAGAAGACCCCCTTTTATAGGAGGGGGAAAATCCAACCGTTATGTGCTCAGCCCACACACGAGCGGTACTACCGCTCCATGAGCGGTACTACCACTCAGGCGGAAGAAACAGGGAAAAGGAGCAACAAAACACGAACCTTGGGGCGGTAGTACCGCAGGAGACAGCGGTACTACCGCTGGGTTAAGCGGTACTACCGCTCCCTTCAGCGGTACTGCCGCGCAGAGGGAAGGGTAAAGGGAAAGAGGGAACCGGGCGGTACTACCGCGGAGGAAGGGCGGTACTGCCGCTAAGGAGCGGTACTGCCGCACTACTACCGCAGCGAGGTACCGCACAACCCGACACAGAAAAGGACCCCTCGAATCGACGCGGTAGGGATCCTGACAAAACCACACTCGAGAAAACCAGAACTGCCATAACTTCTGCATAGGAGCTTCGAATTGAGCAAACTCAAGCTTGTTGGAAACAAGACGATGAGTAGCATCAAAACAGCGGCTGGTTATAGTAAGAAGAGGCAGGGAAGGTATGCCTAACAAAAAGAGGAGTGAAACCTCCAACCGAGAAGAAACGGCAAAACCTCCAACATCGAAAACATCATAGAAGAGGCATGCGAACTCCATTTTCGATGAACTCAAGCTTGTCATCAAGATGACCATAAGCTCTAAGATTCACAAAGAGAACCAAACAAGAACCAAGAAAGATGATGCAAGGATGCAATGGTTTGAGCTCTCAACGAACAATACGATCAAGCTACTCATCGAGAGCCCCCCTTGATAGTACGACAATCGATCCTATAACTCGGTCTCCCAACTACCATCATGAGATCGGTAAAATAGAAAACCTATCAAGGGCAAACCTTTGCCTTGCACATGGTTCACTTGAGCTAGATGATGACAAACTTGACTCCCTCAAGTTGGACCACCTTTCTTGATTGTGTTGACTCGATGAAGACTAGTTGATTGCTCCCCCATACTCCACTATGGGTGAGCCACTCTTCCGCACATCTTCACAAGTCCATTATCACCACAAAGGACGGCAAGCTTCAAGCATTTGATCTCTTCGTGATGCTCCACTTGAACTTGCACACCGCAACCTTTCTTGATTGTGTTGACTCGATGAAGACTAGTTGATTGCTCCCCCATACTCCACTATGGGTGAGCCACTGTTCCGCACATCTTCAAAAGTCCATTGTCACCACAAAGGACGACAAGCTTCAAGCATTTGATCTCTTCGTGATGCTCCACTTGAACTTTGCACACCGCAACCTAACCCCACAAAGAACCCTCACGAAGACCATGGGTTAGTACACAAAGCGTAATTGACAATGCTTACCATACCATGGGATCACTTGATCCCTCTCGGTACATCTTCTACGCTTTGTGGGTTGATCAACTTGATTCACTCTTTGACTTAGTCTTGATCAACCTCTCACAAGACCAATCTTTAGGTAATTCCTTGAATAGCACCTTGGTAGACACAAACTCTCCTTGAAACCAACACATGTACTCCAAAAAAAGCCTATGGACAAAACCTTCAAATATAACTCAAGGCAACCATTAGTCCATAGAGATTGTCATCAATTACCAAAACCAAACATGGGGGCACCGCATGTTCTTTCAACTGCAAGATAATTTTTTGATGAAATTGCAAGAGATGTAATGTACCAATGTTTTGGGGCTGTTTTTCTTAAGAGGGGGAACACCATCGGTCTATGCATCGATTGATGGATACAACCTTTCATTGGTTTTTCCAAAGTTCATCATTCCAGTTTAATAAGGTTCAACAAATAAAATGCCCACCAATGGTTTTCCCAAAGGTAATAAAAATCATGTAGGAACTAAGCGTCATGCATCACGAATCCTACCAGTTAGCCGCCATCGAAATCGCCTGAACAAACCTGAGAGATTGTCTCCTATCGGTTTTACCCACCGATCATGGGCACCCGCTCCTCCTCCTTGCAAAAGAACGACCACATATGGATCCAATTGATGATTTGAATATAACATGCAATAAACTATAGCTTTCTTTACTTTAATAATACAAACATTATGAGTGTTCCGAGTGGCTCAATGTAAAGCGTAAATTCCCGCGCGGGTTTAAGACTAAAACTTGGCATGCACTTCAACTAACTAGTTTCCGAACATGTTCGTACTACTCATGGATGGAGGCCGATTGATAGATATACGAATGTATCGACAATATAGCTTGGCAAGTGGACAATGAAAGAATATATATTGAGTTGACTTCTTGTTATCATAAATGCAACACTTAGTGCATCCTTGCCAATTTCATTTTTTTCCAGATTATCTATAGTGAAGATGATCTTGTGATCTAAATATCACATGAAATTTGAATTTTCAACAGGACTTTCATTTGGAGTGGTTGGGTTAAAAAAATTGACCTAAAAATCACAAAGACTTTTGCTAAATAATAAACATTTAGTATGGACATAGGAACATACTCAACACCTCTTGTATGGAAATAGACTTACATGTGATCGAGGAAATAACATAATCGATAGCATCCCTAACTGTTTGAAAATTTCATATGGTCTAACCAATCTCTCAGCTCCAAGTTTTGAAACATGGCGAACATAAAGTGTAACATGTTGGTCTACAAGCATGTTTCCTCGAACCACATATGTTTTATCTTTACTCACTAGAGTTTCTTTAACCAAGACATCACTTTTGTTTCTCCAGTTCATCAAAAACAACAAGACTTCATCTTTATCATATCACTCCAACAAATAAAACATTTATTATTCACGAAC
Source organism: Triticum dicoccoides (assembly GCF_002162155.2). Lineage (NCBI taxonomy): Eukaryota > Viridiplantae > Streptophyta > Magnoliopsida > Poales > Poaceae > Triticum > Triticum dicoccoides. The sequence goes on along the minus strand of NC_041384.1, from coordinate 150,240,186 downwards.
CTTGTAAGCGATATAATGTAGTCCCCCCATTCCATAATTCTTGTCGTGGTTTTAGTTCAAATTTGGCAATAATTATGGCACAGAGGGACAGAGGGAGTACTCATGTTTTGTGGCCTTTTTTTAAAAAAAAGAGGGGGAATACCTCTGGCCTCCTCCGCATCCACTAATGTACATGGCATTTCATTAAATATTCAAATGTACATCATTGAAGTTAAAAAACAAAAGAATGCTATCAATGGTTGTCCAGGGGGAAATAAAAAGGACACACCGTCAAAAAGCGAAGCATTGTTATAGTGTCACACTAGTGACACACGAAATAAAAAAGGACACACGAACAAATAAAATGCCATGAATGGTCGTATCTTCACTAAGCAGGTTCACTTTCTTTCTTCTCTAGTTACAGTGTCACATTAGCATTTTGCGTATGATAGCATGGTAAAAGCCAAGCATTGTGAGTGCCCTCATGCATCACGAATCCTAACAGTAATCCGCTAAATAAATAAGTTCAACAAATCGAGAGAGGGTGTCTTCCATCAGTTGCACCCACAGACCGTGGATGCCCGCTCCTCTTTGCAAACTAACGACCACATAGGGATCCAATTGATGGATTTGAAAATAACTTGCAAACATTTTGAAGTTTTTGTTATGTTAAAAATATAACCATCATGAGTGTTCAATGGCCCAATGTAAAGTGTAAATTCCCACGTGGATCTAAGACTTCAACTATGTTCGTACTACTCATGGGTGGATGCCAATTAAAAGATATATGAATAGATCGCATAATAGGTTGACAACTGGGCAGTGAATGAATAGATGCTAAATTGACTCCTCGTTGCCTCAAAAGCAACACAGGGTGTGTTTGATAGCATGTATAGACCTAGCCTAGTTCTTTTCCTCTGCTACATGCTGAGTGTAGACATGCTGAATCCATGCATTTCCTGTTGTTTGGCAGCGGTGTATGCGTTGAGACATGTTGAGCTGAGACTTTTGGCAGCCTGTATGTGTTTAGACATGCTGAACGATTTCGAATTTCGGATATTTTTTTAATGGTGAACCAAATTGAAAAAATATGAACAAAAATTTAAAATTATTTCTGAACTTTATTAAAAAATTAAATATTAAAATTCAAAACATATTTTTGAAATTTAAATAAATTATAAAATTATGAACATTTTTTGGAAATTTAAACATATTTTGAAAGTCTAAACTTTTTGGAAATTTAAACATTTTTTATTTTTTAGAAAATTTATACAAAATTTGAAATTCTGAACATTTTATGAAAATTTAAACAATTTTGAAATTGTAAACATTTTCTGAAAATTTAAACAAATTTTGATATTCTAAACATTTTTTGATTTTTTTAAGTCTGATTTTTTTTGAAAATTTAAACAAATCTCAACTTCCGAACATTTTTTGAAAATTTAAACAATTTTAGAATTCTAAACAGTTTTGAAAATCTATATAAAATTTAAACAAATTTTGAATACTTTTGAAAATTTAAACAAAATTTGATATTATGAACATTTTTTAAAAAATAAACATATCTGGACGTGGTCTGGTGGGTTGGGGCCAGCATGGCTACCTCGATGAACCCTCTCTAGGGTGCATGAGATGGGCATGGCGGAGGGCTTTTTTTGCATCAGATGGGCATAGCTCAAGTGAGCACATGCACCCTACCAAACAAGTAAAAGTGGATCGGATTGAGAAGTTTTGCCCTCATGCACCCAACCAAACACATCCTTAGTGCATCCTTGTTTTTTCAGATTATCTTTGTCAAGATGACCAAACGATCTAAATATCACGTGAACATTTCAGTTTTCAATGGGACTTTCATTTGGAGTGGTTGGCCTATTTATTTATTTTGACCTAGGAATTACCAAGATTATTGATAAATAAAAACCTTTAGTATAGACATTGGAGCATACTCAACACCTCTTGTATGGAAATAGACATACATGTGTTTGAGGGCATGCAATAACATAATTGATAGCATCCCTAGCTGTTTGAAATTTTTCATATGGTCTAAGCAATCTCTCATCTCCAAGATTTGAAACATGGTGAACGGTTGTAACATTTTGGTCTACAAGCATGTTTCCTCGAACCACATATGTGTTTAACTTGACTCACTAAAGTTCCTTTGAACATGGCTTTACTTTTGTTTCTCGAGTTCATCGAAAACAACACGACTTCAGCTTCCACAAATAAACCACCATTTATTATTCATGAAGCTTGGAAGGTTTTCCTTGATGCAAAAAAAAGGTGTGATTTCAATTTTAATTACTCCCTTGTATAGAGGGTAATTCGGACCGGAGGAAGTACTACTTTTTCTAGGGTTCACTTTTTTTAATTGATTTAGGGTTCATTTTTAGGTACTTTTTTCTCGTTGGATCGTCGTGCTCGTCCTGTTCACAGATCAAGAACGGGCGATTCAGGAAAAACGACGGGAGCGGCAGATCGATATGGATAAGTGGGCCTGTTGCGCGCTTGTTCGACAAGTAATAACAGTGGGCCTGCGAGCTTTGCCGTCGGGCCGTCGCTGTCAGTAGCCACTACAAGGCAACGGGCCGTCGCTGTCAGTTGCCCACATGCCCATGTTCGTTCAGCGTGCGTCCTTGAGCGCGCGCCTGCAGACAACGTGCACACGCGTGGGTGGCCCTTGGGCATCTGGGGCGCCTACGTGCCCTTGCAGACCCACCGCCGCGCACGCGCCACGCTCCGTGCCGACGCCTTGCCGGGGCAGCGTGGTGCCGTCTGCTTCCGGGACACGCACTCAGAAGGCGGCCAGTCGGGGGCCGGGCGCGGTCGCTGCCTGCCTGCCTGGCGCCTGCAGCTAGCCCTAGCTAGCATATACGTCAGGATCCCAGAATTCGATCGGAGAGCGGGCAGCGGCGGAGCGATTAACCACATTTGCCCTGTTCACGCACGCCTTGGGCCAGACACCGCGCGTCCAGGAACCCTGCATGCCATGCGCGTAGCTTCCTCAGTTCTGCAAACAACGGCCGGCGGCTCGATCGCTCCCCCGCTTCCGCCTCCGGCAATAACTCTCCGTGCCCGTCACGAGACCACTCCGAGCACCCGCCCCGGTCGAGCACGCGCACGTACAGGGGTGCAAGAGGAAACTATATGCACTCGTGACAAGGCCGCTTCGTGCAGGGAGAGCGCACTGTGCGCATGCCGGCACGAGCCCATGTCGACGGTGTCTCCGGCCGCGGACAGTGCACGATCGGGCACGAGCTTGGGACTGTTGCGTCTTGCGTGTCGATGTGCGTGCGGGTGCGAGTGGGACGACGGACATTTTCCTTGTGATCATGAGCCTTTTTGTGGGAGCAGCAGCAAAACCTGGACCCCGAACAGTCGAGGCCACTACCGAGGTGACCATTCCTTCAGCTTGCCGGCCAATGGCTGGAAAAAGCGAACGCCTTTTTTCAACGGGAAAATTGAGATGAGATGATGACACACCCACCATGCAGCCAGATTAGCTACCAAGTCAAAGAAGAAACAGCTACTACTCCTAGATTAGATCGAAGTTAGAAGTGAGACAGCACTATCTAGTTATCTAGTACTAGTCCATTCTGCTAGTAGCTTTATGGGCTATATTAGTTCCTTTTTCAAACGGACTGGTATTCGATCTGGTACATTTCAGCTTTACGGACAATATAGCGCAGCCCCAGGCAGGACGACATCACGCAGGCTCGAGAAAGTACGTAGGTAAAAGTGTCTTTTATCACTTTGAAGTTTGAACTAAGCACCTCGAGCTGACGGAGATTGCATTGCGATGTTCTAAAAGGGGGACACTAAAGAAGGCCAGGCTTCAGCAGAAATGTCAATGCCGTAGTCAGGCAAGCATGTGCCCACCTTGACCAAATGCACGCCTGACACACGGCACTTCTTTAACCCGATGGCTTAGTCCCCCCATTTACTTATGCGCAGTAGGAATCTGGGAATGTTTGTCGTAAGCATGTGTCCTACAAGTACAAGATGATGCGATGATGCCATAATAACCAACGGGGCAGCAGTGCAAAGCTATGGGGTGGCATGACATTCAGGTCGTCTTGGCTGGTGCCTGGTGTCCGTCCCTTGTAAAGCACAAGAGTACAAGGGTTAAGCGCGGTGAAATCTTTCGCGCATCATGGGGAAACACTGCCCTAGAAACCTAATCCCAACCCATCCCCTGTGAGTGACTAGCTAACCCACACGCCCAAACGTCGTTCCAGGAGCGTGATTGGGAGGATGCGTCAAGGACGGCTGCATGCAATGCAAGGCGACGGATCATGGATGGATGCGTCTCCCCTCTCAAACAAGTTCAAATGCGGAGCAGATTTGCCTACTCCAGTAGACTTCAATTCCTAGCCCCCTTCTCCGGTATAGTACTTGGAGAATGGTGCAGCAGCGCCTGCTCTGATGCAGTAACTCCAACGTCTTCCTACGAGCTCTATCACGTACCGGTGACGAGTGATGCCTTTGCTTGTGGTGCACACTAAGCATACCATGTCTTGATTTGATTTGATTTGGATCTGATCCGACTGATGGGGTGAAGAGAAGAGGGGTGAGGCGACGTACGGGCTCGAATCCCAAGGCAGCGAGCGATGCGCGCAGGAAAGGCATACTCTATTGCCATCTTCGATTCCCTTTTCCGCTTGACGTCTTGCGCAGCAAAGGCTTCTTTTGAGGAGGAGGAGGGTCCATGCATGTCACGGCATGTGCCATGTTATGTGGTGGAGTTATCATATTCTCCTCTCTCTCTCTCTCTCTCTCTCTCTCTCTCTCTCTCTCTCTCTCTCTCTCTCTCTGCATACATGTAATACTCAGAGGAGAGGGGTTTTGACAGTGAGCTGATGACACCGTTTGAATTTTATCTGGACCGATGTAGCTGGCTCTACATGGATGAAGGGTGATACGGTGCTGCTTGCTTGGCGTTATGTCCATTTTGAAGAAAACAATATCAGCAGAGCATAGTAATGAAGTGCAAACCGAGTGAGTTGCTTTTACGGTACAATTTATATAACTAGTGCCTTTTCTAAAGGCAGTCTCTGTCAATATGCGTTGTCTGGCCTTACATTTCACATCCAAGGTTTCAATGTGCATAACAGCAGCCTTCTTCCAGATTCTCAACAAAAATAGGCACAATCAATTGCTGACAGATGAGCCCAAGTTCAGATGCGTTTAAAAAAATGTGAATCATATGGGGGTTTTGTTGCTGAAAATTAAGGAGGCCGAACGGATCCAACAGTTCAAACCCATATGCCTTATTAATATCAGCTTCAAGATTTTCACCAAAGTAGCTACGAATAGGTTAAACCCGATAGCTGACCATGTTGTCCGGCCATCTCAAACGGCCTTCATGCAAGGAAGGAATATACTCCCTCCGTTCCTAAATATTTGTCTTTCTAGACATTTCAAATGACTACTACATACGGATGTATGTAGACATATTTTAGAGTGTAGATTCATTCATTTTGCTCCGTATGTAGTCACTTGTTGAAATGACTAGAAAGACAAGTATTTAGGAACGGAGGGAGTACTAGATGGTGTAGTTATCCTTCATGAGACCGTCCATGAGATACACCGAAAAAACATGAGTGGAGTGGTATTCAAAATTGACTTTGAAAAAGCCTATGACAAGGTCAAGTGGTCTTTTCTCCAACAAGCCCTAAGGATGAAAAGTTTTTCCGATAAATGGTGCAAGTGGATCCAAAATTTTGTAACTGGAGGTAGTGTGGCCATCAAAGTCAATGATGATGTAGGTCATTACTTTCAGACAAAAAAAGGACTACGACAGGGTGACCCCATGTCCCCAATGTTATTTAACATTGTTGCTGACATGCTGGCTATTCTGATTGAGCGCGCCAAGCAGGATGGACAGGTTGCGGGAGTAGTGCCACACCTTGTGGATGGTGGCCTCTCTATTTTGCAATATGTCGATGACACGATTCTTTTTATAGAACATGACCTAGACAAAGCTCGAAATCTGAAGCTATTGCTTTCAGCGTTTGAGCAAATGTCCGGCCTCAAAATTAACTTTCATAAAAGCGAATTGTTTTGCTTTGGAGAAGCCATTGAGGCGGCAACCGATTATGCTGACCTGTTTGGTTGCGCACTTGGCCAATTCTCGATTAAATATCTGGGAATACCGGTTCATTATCGGCGTCTCACCATTGCAGAGTGAAAGCATGTGGAGGAGCGTCTAGAGAAACGGTTGAGTAGTTGGAAAGGAAAACTACTCTCAGTTGGTGGTCGGCTGGTTTTGATTAACTCCGTCCTCACAAATATGGTTCTCTATATACTTTCTTTCTTTCAACTCCCAAAAGGGGTCCTGCAAAGATTGGACTACTTTAGATCTAGATTCTTTTGGCAAGGAGATAGTGAAAAGAAAAAATACAGGTTGGCCAAATGGAGCGTGGTTTGTAGGCCTAAAGACCAAGGTGGCATTGCAATTCATGACCTGCAGGTCAAGAATGAGGCCCTTCTCAGTAAATGGTTATTTAAACTTCTTACCGAGGATGGTGTTTGGCAAACCATGTTGCGCAACAAGTATCTAGGCCAAAAGGTGGTATCCTAGGCATATTGGAAACCTGGCGACTCGCACTTTTGGGCTGGCCTAATGGCGGTAAAGAACATCTCTTTCGCTTTAGGTCTTTCGCGATAAAGGACGGGTCGGAGATTCGTTTCTGGGAAGATATTTGGCTAGGCAATGCCAGCCTCAGAGAACAATATCCAGCCTTATATAACATCGCTCGCGATAAGAATAATACTATTGCGCACATGCTCGGTTCTTCCCCGCCGAATATTTCGTTCAAGCGGGATTTGATTGGCCCCCGGCTTGTGTCATGGCATAATCTTTTATCCCGGCTGGATTCAATTAACCTGACACAAGGTCGGGATGTGTTTCGCTGGAACCTTACTACATCAGGGTTTTTCACAGTAGACTCTATGTACCGTGCACTCACATATTCTGAGATACCAACGAGTAATAATAAGAAAATTTGGAAGTCTAAAATTCCACTAAAAGTGAAAATCTTCATGTGGTATCTCCGTAGGGGAGTTGTGTTAACCAAAGACAACCTCTCATGGCGAAACTGGCAAGGGAGTAAGAAGTGTTCTTTTTGTACTCATGACGAGACAATCAAACACCTGTTTTTCCAATGCAAGTTTGCATGTTTTACGTGGTCAGTCATCCAAATAGCGTCAAATTTGTATCCGCCCACAAGTGTTGCCAATATTTTTGGTCATTGGTTGGACGGTATTACAAATAGGTTCAAAACGCTAATAAGGGTGGGAGTGTATGCCTTAATTTGGTCGCTTTGGCTATGTAGAAATGATTTGGTTTTTAATGACAAAAATACTTCTCCTCTACAGGTTATTTTCCGGTGTACGCACTCGCTACGTATGTGGTCTATGCTTCAACGGCCGGAGTACCAACCGCTGTTCATGGTGGTGTGTACACAATTGGAGCAGGTGGCTACGGAGGTTTTTTCCCAACATCGGTGGCAGCATAACCTACAGATCGATCCACCACCTTCTTCGACATAGGCATAGTGTCGGTCTAAAGGACTCTACTGTTGCCGATTTGTCGATTTTTATTTCATGAATTTTTGTCAGACTTCTGGATTTGGCTGTTTGCATCTTAGTTATGCAAAAGCCGGGTGTTACTCATAATGCTTTGTATCAGCTTGATGCTACATTTTGAGATAATAAAGTCGCCCTTTATTAAAAAATACGGGGGTTTTATTCCGATGTCAGATGAATTGCTGACAGATGAGCCCAAGTTTAGATTTTTCTTCTTCAAAAAATAGGCTTTTTTTGCAAATCATACATGAGTTTATTCGAGTGTCATTGTCGGTGTCAAAACTGGCGGATCTCGGGTAGGGGGTCCCAAACTATGCGTCTAAGGCGGGTGGTAACATGAGGCAGGGGACACGATGTTTTACCCAGGCTCGAGCCCTATTGATGGAGGTAATACCCTACGTCCTGCTTGATTGTTCTTGATGATATGAGTATTACAAGAGTTGATCTACCACGAGATCATAGAGGCTAAACCCTGGAAGCTAGCCTATGGTATGATTATTGATAATAATCTATCGACTAGCCTTGCCTCGGTTTATATAATGCACCAGAGGCCTAGGATAACAAGAGTCCTAGCCAAATACGCTGGTGGGGAGGAGTCCTTGTCTTGATCACCAAGTCTTGTGGAATCTTCCTTGTCTGCGGCAGCTGTCCGAACTGGCCCATGAGTATACGGCCATGGGGGTCCTCGGCCCAATCTAACAGATCGGGAGATGACGTGGTGAGTACCCCCTAGTCCAGGACACCGTCAGTAGCCCCCTGAACCGGTCTTCAAGTTAGGGACGCTCCTCGATTCTTCTGAACTGTTCTTCATCTTCGGTCATCGGTCTTGAAAACTGGTTCAACAAATCTTCTCATCTTCGATCTTGAGGATCGCCGAAGTGCATCCGAAGAGTTTACACGTTGGGTATCCGAGGAGGCCTTTTAAGTTTCCGGCCTTTATCAATGCCTTGTAATTTTTATGCCACGCCTCGGGTTTTGAAGTTGTTCCCGGGAGGCAGTGTCCTCTTGCGTCCGAACTCCAACACCGGACTGCATTCGAGGTATCTTTTGCAGCCGAGCACCAATGTCGGACTGCTTCCGAGCTCCAACACCGAAGTGTATCCGAGCTCCAACATCGGACCGTGTCCAACCTCCAACGCCGGACTATATCCAAGATGTCATAGATCATCTTGGTCCAAAATGTTGAAGGAGTTTAGCCGAGCTTAATGCCGGAAATGCCCTCTATGGAGCTAGCCGCTAGCACCCGAGATTTATGCCGGACTGCTTCCAAGGTGGTGCACCACCCCGACCGTGGGTTGATTTTTTGTGAATATTTTTAACTGGTGCAGTTTATTCTCTGCCGATGTATATCCAGTAGCCCTCAAGGTGTGTATCAGTCTAAAACCCGAGATGCACCTGAAGGCAAGCATAAAACCGATGTTCCCAGTAGCCCCTGAGACTCAGGTCGATGCGCGAAATTGGCCTGAGGATCAACTCCTAGCTCGGCAGCATACATAGGAATAAAAACGCAGTGTAATATATTTAGAAATAATAATGATCAGCGGACGGGCCCCTGAGAGAGGGTCGTGAGAAGTCGCCGTGATATATTAGCTTGATGTCAGATAGGTCCAGATGGTACTTGTTGTTTGTCCGAAGACGTGCTTTCCCATAGTTCAATCAAGACGAATACTGAGCCCTTTGAATTTTCTGCATTGAATAGGCAATGTAGTAGCCCCCGAGACACTGGTCGGGTGGCAACACCAGATCAGGGGATCGATGTGCCCCTTTAATATTTGTAAATAATGAGCGCAAATCCCAGTAGCCCCCAAGCCGTAATGTGGGCACGGGTGGCCGAATTAAGGATCGATATCCAGAGTAAAATCACAGATTATGTGTAATGATTCTATGTATCCAAGTACTTTACATCATTATTTTGACTCCATTGCGACCGTTTATCAGTTGAAAGTGGCCCATCGTCGACCTCTACCCCTTGGTAGATACTACGCAGGGTGTTTCGGCAATAACAAAACAACCCTTAGAGGATGCCTCGGTGCCCGAAGGCGGTTGTGTTAGCGGAAACGAGGCAGTCAGATATGCGGGGTTTATAACTTTCGCTTAGTCATAGGAGCTTTAAACTGGGGAAGCTAGCTATGAGCCCCCGGTTAGTGTTCGGTGACATCCGAGGTCAAGTCGTAAACACTTCGGCCAATGTTATGAACGGCCCGTCATTTAACATAGTCATCAGATCGCTGACCAGTTTACACCTATTGTGACAGTTAGTTTTCGGCTTTCTCCACTGAGGTGCTTAACCATGCGAGCTGGAAGCACAATCGCAGTGGTTCTCCCTTTGCACACCTAGCCGAACAAAGCGGAATGTAGGAGGCAAGCACAGGAGCCGGGTAACCCAACTATTGACCGAAGACACAATTCGAAACTGATGCATATATGGCAATATCCGAGAGTGTTTTTGCCGAATCTCTAAAGGTGTCCGACGTTGCACTGCGAGACTTGTGCTGAAAACACATAAATAGTTTGAAAGTGCCATAAGCTTGGAAAACCAAAAAACGTCAGTAAAAACTTGACGTCCGAACAAGATCAAGTGTCCGGTGCCAATCCGAAAATTGGACTGTAGAAAAAAAGTGCTTCTGTCGTGCTTTAACATGACACATCCTATCTCAAGACTTCAAGCGGGTCAGCCTACGGCTTCAACCTCCTATCCCGAAGGCGGAGTACTTCTCATTAGGCCAGTTTAGCAAACTAAACTCTAGCGGCTTTGAGAGAGAAATTAGGCTCCCCGGCTAGTGACCACACACTTGTGTCGAAAAAAGGAGTGATAAATAATAATAATAATAAAAACTTTGCAATGACTAAGAAGAAGAACACTTATTATAAAACAGCTCATATAAATTTAAGAGCCCCCAAGTGACTTGGGTAAAAGAATTTTATGTATAATGATTCTATGTACCGAAGTACTTATATCATATCTGTGTTTACCCGAACTTTAAACGCGTCTTAACCGACCGTCGTCTTCTCCCTCTTAGGTCAAGGGCCGAAGAGTGTTATGTACTCCACCTGTCGAGAATACCGACGGTGTTTCCGATAACCAGGAAATCAGGCCATAAGGCTGTAACAGACAAAGCGCGCTCAGCGAACTTATGCTATATTACTGACGAAGTGTAAGAAGCATCTTCGAAGAAAATAGTACCCCCACCGATACCTTTCTTCGATTGCTCATTGCTACTATGAGACTTGTGCAATAGATTTTTTGTACTCATGAGTTCCGTTGTGTGCCGACCATAATTGAAAACAATAAGAGCGCTAGCTTTCGGCTTCACCCAGTTTGAGGTCCGGCTCGGATGACCCGATCGTGACAATCGTAGAGGTGCTCCCTTTACTCCCTAGCCGAACAATTGAGAACGTAGGGGTAAATACAGAAGCGAGGCAACCCAGCTTGCAAATCGCTTAAGTCAACATGGTGCATATTGTGGCGTAATACACGAACAAGAAAGGAAGCCGTACAAGTGTAATCATTTGCAAGAGGAAAGGCTTCATAAAGGAAGCCCCCAAGTAAACGGGGTATTTGAATTTGTGTGTCACAAACAAAGTTTTGACAAGGAAATTTTTTACAAGCAACTTTTTTCCCAAAAAGGTATAATGCTTGGTCGAACCGAACACAAGTTAAAAATTTAAAACTTTGAGCATGAAGGCAACTTAGCTGGTTAATGTGTTTGGTATTGATGACGCGGTTTGAGCTTGATGCGGGATAAGGCTCCATCCCCCAAGCCGGTCCCGAGGTGGCGGAGCAAAGAGCTTGGCACTCCAAAGTGGTGACATAGCACGGCCAATGCAGGCCGGTAGAGTGACGCCGAAGTCCCTGGCATGGGGTAATGAAGTGTTGACGAAGCCCCCCGTCCAGCCGAGGTGACGTGGTATGTAAGTATGCCGAGTTGATGATACTGCCCAACCCGGATCATTTTCCTGTGCACAAAAAATAGTGCAAGCTGGAGATAGTAGTAATAATAATAATTTTAAAAAAATCGTTGCATAATAAATAATTTATGCAAAATGAGTAATAAAATAAATATGGCCTGGCGCCAAAGTCAATGTCGATGCAGGGCATCGGCGTGATGCGGTTAAGGCGTGGCAAAGCCTGAATTCATAGGTCGGTCCGAGTTCCGGATGCGGCGTTCGCCGGACCATGTACGGAAACTGACCAAACCACCATGCGACCGTCGTTAATGCGGCCACCATTTGATAGATATGTGTACATATGATAGACAAACCAGAGTAATAATTTCTTGGGAAAAATGAACCCAAAGAAGCAAAAAATACTAGGATTAATAGCACCTGGTTTATTTGTTGTAGCAATCCGAAGTAAGATGATTCCCAAAATTGGGACTCGATCCACACACCCATTTCCTGATGGGAGATAAAGCGACGACATGATGATGTTGGCAAAGATTGGCTCGCCGAGGCAAAGCCCTCGATCCAGCTAACGTGACGAAGCTGGTCGTCTAGTGACGCCGAAGTCTCCGGAGTAGGTTGATGAAGAGATGGCGAAGCCCCGGTCCAGCCGATATGTCGAAGCCTCGATGTCAGCTGATGAGTCGAAGTAGGTCGGCGTGATGGACACCGGCTTGAAGAAGCAACAGTGCGGCCCTGCCGATGCGGGTCGTGACGTGGTCAATGCTTGCTTGATGAAGTGACCATGCAGCGATGCCGGTGTGCCTGCTCCGTGTAATCCGTGGGGCGGCGATGTTGGTGATGATTTATCCTTCGCGATGCCGAACTCTTGTTCGACTTGCCGAGATGATGATCCGAAGAAGTTGAGCTCGGCTCAACAAAGTGACGACGTGTCTAGCGCAGGTCGTCAGCCTTGTAGCAATATTGTCGGACTGGTTTGACACCAGCATAATGATGAAGATGACCTCAGAGGAGGCTTAAAATTTTACGGGCACGTGTTTAAAAACGACGCACAATACCCTAAAAGATAATTCCTCTAAAAAGGTTGTCCAATATCACGTTCATAAAGAAACATGAATTCGGATTAGATCTGTATTCATGCAGAAAACAGATCCGAAAATTGGTCCACTCATCGGAAGGTTCCCGGAGTTTGAACCGTCGGATCGAGCTGAAATTTGGAGGGGTTGTAGATATGGGAATTACGCAGTAGATGAACGGTTGGATCTTCCAAAGAACCTCTAAGATAGGCTCTGGAGACCACGCACTAAACTCGTCCAGATTCCCGTTTAGATTTGACAGCGCTCCGGTATATCATAGATTGTCGGAGATTCCTCCATCGGAACTCGACGAAATTTTGCGTGGCTGTTGTAGACATAATTCCGCACTATTCCACCGAAGCAATCGTCAAACCGACGCTCGAGGAGGCGGTGACGGCGGATACAAGTTCGCTGTCCACAAAAACAGCATGGCCGCCCGAGGGCAATGTTGACATTGAGCCCTCGAGCTCCATGGATGATTTCTCTATGATCATGATAGAGATCGGAGTTGATGTTGAAGAAGGCCCCCGTACGAACATGACGATCGGAGATGGAGCACGGTCCTCGGTCGAGTCAAGGTGACCAGTCGAGCTGGCGACAAAGATGCCGGCGTCGCAGTTGACCTGCGGGCGAGCCATTGATCCTTTTGCCGATCACACAGCAGAACTCTCAATGAAAGCACCAATGTCGGTGTCAAAACCGGCGGATCTCGGGTAGGGGGTCCCGAACTGTGCGTCTAAGGCGGATGGTAACAGGAGGCAGGGGACAAGATGTTTTACCCAGGTTCAGGCCCTCTTGATGGAGGTAATACCCTACATCCTGCTTGATTGTTCTTGATGATATGTGTATTACAAGAGTTGATCTACCACGAGATCGTAGAGGCTAAACCCTAGAAGCTAGCTTATGGTATGATTGTTGATAATAATCTATCGACCAGCCTTGCCTTGGTTTATATAATGTACCAGAGGCCTAGGATGACAAGAGTCCTAGCCGAATACGCCAGTGGGAAGGAGTCCTTGTCTTGATCACCAAGTCTTGTGGAATCTTCCTTGTATACAGCAGCTGTCCGAACTAGCCCATGAGTATACAGCCATGGAGGTCCTCGGCCCAATCTAACAGATCAGGAGATGACATGGTGAGTATCCCCTAGTCCAGGACACCACCAGTCATTCATAACATGGAGCACACATCACCACTACAGTACATGTTACAGCTAGAGTCATCTATGAAGATAGAAGTGCCAGATAGGGCTAAGCCATAATACATATTAACAAGATATTAAACTAGTTTAGTATGGAAAACACCAAGAAAAGGTTCTTGCCGAGGTCACAAGGAATAGTTTTTAGCAAGACCCGGTGCCCTAAAACACTAATGAGCAAATAAGTTGTGAGTAAGTTATCAAAGTGATCAAGGTGTTAATCATAGGACAACAATGAAAATTTTGTTAAGTACTAACACAGGACTAGTGACATGTTTCTCACATACGAAGATAATAAATAAATCGTTGTAAGTAGTTACATTGATGCAGCCTCGTTGTAAAATAGTTACATCGATGCAATCTTCATCAGTGCTCAAAATGATTTTCAATTTCAATTAAGGTTTTTTGTAATACACTAAATGGTGGCACAAGAAGTTGTAATTATTCCAAATAGGTTATTGTGGCTAATTCTATAACAAAAGGCTAAGTATGTTGTAGCTTCAGAAGCAACAAAGTAGGGTGTTGGATTAAAAGGTTCATGAACTTGGTATGCATGTATGAATGTTGAAGTACTGATATTCCTGAATGCGTGTATGAGTGTTGAAGTATTGATATTTATTCATTATGTGTTTGAGATATGCTATTGAATCTTGAGTGAGTTCCTATATGAATAGAAATCAGAAGAAATATATATGCTACCTGGATCAGGAAAACTGATGGGGTAAGTAAAAGTCATGGACATACTATCTGCCTGGCATTATTGTAACTGTTGTCAGTTAAATTACCGGGATACACTTGTATTTGCCAGGAAAATGGGGCTTCCTGGCAGTGTATCTGCTGGGAAATATGATTCCCGGTAACCGTTCTTGTGGTAGTTCTATTTGCCGAGAGAAACTCTGTCCCGACAGTTTTTCTGCCTTCTTAAGGGTCTTCTCCTGGCAGATTACATGTCGTTGCATCCGTGTTATGGTGTAGTGATCATTCAAGATATCTTAGGTCAATAGAACACTATTGAGGATAGTGTCTCAACAGCTCAGTCTGAGGAATCAAGCGTCTTACCAATGATTCAAATATATACATAGCCAAGACGACACAAATTTTGAATTTTATGAAAGCGTTAAGACATGTGGATATGCAAAGATACACTCGGACTTGAACTCGTGAGATCCATTGGACAAGTATATACCACAAGAGCAACATAGTTTACACTAGTGTGCCATAGATTATTGACTCTAGTGCAAGTGGGAGACTAAAGGAAAAACGCCCTAGAGGCAATAATAAATATTATTATTAATCTCCATGTTTGCCATTGATGTTTATTATTTGTGCTATAATTGCAATGGTTCTCATGTATGTATGTCCAAGAGGCTCGGAGGAAATCTCATATGCATACATGGAATAATTAAAGGTAAAAATAGATTACTAGTCTCGCATCTAAAACTAGCTCAAGTGTTGCATGATGGTTTTGTTTTCCTGATCATGGGCATAAGTTATTGTAACAAGGATGCCGACAACTTTGAGGACACATTGTTGGCAACCATATGGAAGTAGCTTGTATGATTATTCCCTTCGGGGATGATTCGGTCTCTAGAGTGCTACCGTTTTAGCTCCTATTTCCGTGAAGGATGTGCAATGCGCTCATTTGATTAGTATTTAAGTTCAGTTTCCTAATCTATCAACGCATGCATCTCTGTGATTTTATCGAATTCATCAATAATTCATGGTAGCCATTTTTTGTCATATAATTAAATGTCGCTGGTGTGAAGTGTCTATCCTCTAAGGAATTTCCATGGTGTGCAAACTTTGTGATTCCATATTTGGATGGATGCTCGACTTTTGCAGCGTGTTTGGAAATATTTGGGAAGAGGAATGGGAGATTAGAGTAGGGAATTGTATTGAGATTAGACATGGGATGAGTCATTTTATTCCCAATCCTCTGTTTGGCTCATGATAGGAATTATGTGGGAGAATTTGAGAACAAATTGTATTACATTGTTTGGTTTGCGGGAATTAACAAGGGACTAGACAAGGGGAGTTAACGTAAGTTGTGATGAAGGGTTGAGGTTGACTCACTAAAACAATTCCCTTCCAATTCTTACCCTCTCCCCTGTTAATAAAATTGTGGGAGTTGGAATCACAAGTCCCATGTTGGGGGTTTGGTGCGACATATGCCAACAGATGGCTTATCATGGTGGGGGCGAGTAGAACATCGCCGGTGCCTGGAAACGGGATGAGGCGAAGACATGCACGCTGGCGAATCTTACCCAGCTTCAGGGCTCTCCGAGGAGATAACACCCCTACTGCTGCTCTGCGGTGTTGGGGAACGTAGCAATAATTCAAAATTTTCCTACGTGTCACCAAGATCAATCTATGGAGTCATCTAGCAACGAGGGAGGAGTGGATCTACATACCCTTGTAGATCGCGCGCGGAAGCGTTCAAGAGAACGGGGTTGATGGAGTCGTACTCGTCGTGATTCAAATCACCGATGATCCTAGCACCGAACGGACGGCACCTCCGCGTTCAACACACGTACGGAGCAGCGACGTCTCCTCCTTCTTGATCCAGCAAGGGGGGAGGAGAGGTTGATGGAGATCCAGCAGTACGATGGCGTGGTGGTGGAAGTAGCGGGATTCCAACAGGGCTTTGCCAAGCGCTGCGGGAGGAGGGAGATGTGTCATGGGAGGGATAGGGAGGCGCCAGGGCTTAGGTGTTGCTGCCCTCCCTTCCCCCCCACTATATATAGGGCCAAGAGAGAGGGGGACGCAGCCTTGGCCGTTCCTCCAAGGAAGGGTGCGGCCAGGGAGGAGTCCATCCTCCCCAAGGCACCTAGGAGGTGCCTTCCCCCTTTAGGACTCTTCCTTTTCCTTATCTCTTGGCGCATGGGCCTCTTGGGGCTGGTGTCCTTGGCCCATATAGGCCAAGGCGCACACCCCTACAGCCCATGTGGCCCCCCGGGGCAGGTGGACCCCCTTGGTGGACCCCCGGACCCCTTTCGGCACTCCTGGTACAATACCGATAATGCGCGAAACTTTTCCGACGACCAAAACAAGACTTCCCATATATAAATCTTTACCTCCGGACCATTCCGGAACTCCTCGTGATGTCCGGGATCTCATCCGGGACTCCGAACAACTCTCGGGTTACCGCATACTAATATCTCTATAACCCTAGCGTCACCGAACCTTAAGTGTGTAGACCCTACGGGTTCGGGAGACATGCAGACATGACCGAGATGACTCTCCGGTTAATAACCAACAGCAGGATCTGGATACCCATGTTGGCTCCCACATGTTCCACGATGATCTCATCAGATGAACCACGATGTCAAGGACTTAATCAGTCCCGTATACAATTCCCTTTGTCTAGCGGTACGATACTTGCCCGAGATTCGATCATCGGTATCCCGATACCTTGTTCAATCTCGTTACCGGCAAGTCTCTTTACTCGTTTCGTAACACATCATCCCGTGATCAACTCCTTGATCACATTGTGCACATTATGATGATGTCCTACCGAGTGGGCCTAGAGATACCTCTCCGTTTACACGGAGTGACAAATCCCAGTCTCGATTCGTGCCAACCCAACAGACACTTTCGGAGATACCTGTAGTGTACCTTTATAGCCACCCAGTTATGTTGTGACGTTTGGCACACCCAAAGCACTCCTACGGTATCCGGGAGTTGCACAATCTCATGGTCTAAGGAAACGATACTTGACATTAGAAAAAGCTTTAGCATACGAACTACATGATCTTGTGCTAGGCTTAGGATTGGGTCTTTGTCCATCACATCATTCTCCTAATGATGTGATCCCGTTATCAATGACATCCAATGTCCATGGTCAGGAAACCGTAACCATCTATTGATCAACGAGCTAATCAACTAGAGGCTTACTAGGGACAAGGTGTTGTCTATGTATGCACACATGTATCTGAGTTTCCTATCAATACAATTCTAGCATGGATAATAAACGATTATCATGAATAGGGAAATATAATAATAACTAATTTATTATTGCCTCTAGGGCATATTTCCAACAGTGTCCCACTTGCACTAGAGTCAGTAATCCAGTTCACATCGATATGTGATAAACACTCAAGGTCACATCCCCATGTGACTAACACCCAAAGATTTTACTAGAGTCAATAATCTAGTTCACATTACCATGTGATTAACACTCAATGAGTTCTGGGTTTGATCATGTTATGCTTGTGAGAGATGTTATAGTCAATGGGTCTGAATCTTTCAGATCCGTGTGTGCTTTACAAATCTCTATGTCATCTCCTAGATGCAGCTACCACGTTCTATTTGGAGCTATTCCAAATAACTGTTCTACTATATGAATCCAGTTTACTACTCAGAATAATCTGGATTAGTGTCAAAGTTTGCATCAGTGTAACCCTTTATGACAAACTCTTTTACCACCTCCATAATCGAGAAAATTCCTTAGTCCACAAGTTACTAAGGATAACTTTGACCGCTGTCCTGTGATCCATTCTTAGATCACTCTTGTACCCCTTGACTAACTCATGGCAAGGCACATTTCAGGTGCGGTACACAGCATAGCATACTGTAGAGCCTATGTCTTAAGCATAGGGGACGACATTCGTCCTTTCTCTTTCTTCTGCCGTGGTCGAGCTTTAAGTCTTAACTTCATACCTTACAACTCAGGCAAGTACTCCTTCTTTGACTGATCCATCTTGAACCCCTTCAAGATCATGTCAAGGTATGTGCTCATTTGAAAGTACCATTAAGCGTTTTGATCTATCCTTATAGATCTTGATGCTCAATGTTCAAGTAGCTTAATCCAGGCTTTCCATTGAAAAACACTTTCCAAATAACCCTATATGCTTTCCAGAAATTCTACATCATTTCTGATCCATAATATGTCAACAACATATACTCATCAGAAATTCTATAGTGCTCCCACTCACTTCTTTGGAAACACAAGTTTCTCATAAACTTTGTATAAACCCAAAATCTTTGAACATCTCATCAAAGCGTACATTCCAACTCCGAGATGCTTATCCAGTCCTTAGAAGGATTGCTGGAGCTTTGCATACTTATTAGCATCTTTCAGGATTGACAAAACCTTCCGATTGTATCACATACAACCTTTCCTCAAGAAAATCATTGAGGAAACAATGTTTTGACATCCTATCTGCAAGATTTCATAAATAATGCAGTAATCGCTAATATAATTCCAACAGACTCTTAGCATCGCTACGAGTGAGAAAGTCTCATCGCAGTCAACTCCTTGAACTTGTTGGAAAACATCTTAACGACAAGTCGAGCTTTCTTAATGGTGATACTTACCATCATTGTCCGTCTTCCTTTCAAAATCCATATGTACCTAACAGCCTTACGACCATCAAGTAGTTCTTCCAAAGTCTACACTTTGTTTTCATACATGGATCCTATCTCGGATTTTATGGCTTCGAGCCATTTATCGGAATCCGGGCCCACCATCGCTTCTCCATGGCTCGTAGGTTCATTGTTGTCTAGCAACATGACTTCCAAGACAGGATCACGTACCACTCTGAAGTAGTACGCATCCTTGTCATCCCACGAGGTTTGGTAGTGACTTGATCTGAAGTTTCATGATCACTATCATAAGCTTCCACTTCAATTGTTGTAGGTGCCACAGGAACAACTTCCTGTGCCCTGCCACACACTAGTTGAAGAGACGGTTCAATAACCTCATCAAGTCTCCACCATCCTCCCACTCAATTCTTCCTAGAGAAACTTTTCCTCGAGAAAGGACCCGATTCTAGAAACAATCCCTTATTGCTTTCAGATCTGAGACAGGAGGTATACCCAACTGTTTTGGGTGTCCTATGAAGATGCATTTATCCGCTTTGGGTTCGAGCTTATCAGCCTGAAACTTTTTCACATAAGCGTCGCAACCCCAAACTTTTAAGAAATGACAGCTTAGGTTTCTCTAAACCATAGTTCATACGGTGTCATCTCATTGGAATTACGTGGTGCCCCTTTTAAAGTGAATGTGGTTGTCTCTAATGCCTAACCCATAAACTATTGTGGTAATTCGATAAGAGACATCATTGGTATGCATCATATCCAATAGGGTGCAGTTATGATGTTCGGACACACCATCACGCTACGGTGTTCCAGGCTGTATTAGTTGTGAAACAATTTCCACAATGTCTTAATTTTGTGCCAAACTCGTAATTCAGATATTCATCTCTATGATCATATCATAGATCTTTTATCCTCTTGTCACGACGATCTTTCAACTTCGCCCTGAAATTACTTGAAACTTTCAATAATTCAGACTCGTGATTCATCAAGTAAATATACTCAACATCTACTCAAATCATGTGTGAAGTAAGAACATAACGATATCCACTACATGCCTCAGCACTCATTGGACTGCACACATCAAAATTTATTACTTCCAACAAGTTGCTTTCTAGTTTCGTTTTACTGAAAATGAGGCTTTCGGTCATCTTGCCCATGTGGTATGATTTGCATGTCTCAAGTGATTCAAAATCAAGTGAGTCAAAACGGTCCATTTGCATGGAGTTTCTTCATGCATATACACCAATAGACATGGTTCGCATGTCTCAAACTTTTCAAAAATGAGTGAGTCCAAAGATCCATCAACATGGAGCCTCTTCATGCGTTTTGTACCGATATGACTTAAGTGGCAGTGCCACAAGTAGGTGGTACTATCATTACTATCTTATATCTTTTGGCATGAACATGTGTATCACTATGATCGAGATTCAATGAACCATTCATTTTAGGTGCAAGACCATTGAAGGTATTATTCAAATAAACAGAGTAACCATTATTCTCCTTAAATGAATAACTGTATTGCGATAGACATAATCCAATCATGTCTATGCTCAACGCAAACACCAATCTTGATGGTAGGGGGAGCATACGATATTTGATCAACCTTGGAAATACTTCCAACACATATCGTCATCTCACCTTTTAGCTAGTCTCCGTTTACTCCGCAGCCTTTTATTTCGAGTTTACTAACATTTAGCAACCGAACCGGCATCTAATACCATGGTGCTACTAGGAGTACTAGTAAAGTACACATCAACACAATGTATATCCAATATACTTCTACCGACCTTGCCAGCCTTCTCATCTACCAAGTATCTAGGGTAATTCTGCTCCAGTGGCTATTCCTCTTATTACAGAAGCACTTAGTCTCGGGTTTGGGTTCAACCTTGGGTTTCTTCACTAGAGCAGCAGATGAATTGCCGTTTCATTAAGTATCCCTTCTTGCCCTTGCCCTTCTTGAAACTAGTGGTTTCACTAACCATCAACAATTGATGCTCCTTCTTGATTTCTACTTTTGTGGTATCAAACATCGCGAATATCTCAAGGATAATCATACATGTCCCTGATATATTATAGTTCATCATGAAGCTCTAGCAGCTTGGTGGTAATGACTTCGGAGAAACATCACTATCTCATCTGGAAGATCAACTCCCACTCGATTCAAATGATTGTTGTACTCGGACAATCTGAGCACAAGCTCAACAATTGAGCTTTTCTCCCTTAGTTTGCAGGCTAAGAAAATCGTCGGAGGTCTTATACCTCTTGACGTGGGCACGAGCCTGAAATCCCAATTTCAGCCCTCGAAACATCTCATATGTTTCGCGATGTTTTAAAACGTCTTCGGTGCCTCAACTCTAAACCGTTTAACTAAACTATCACGTAGTTATCAAAATGTGTATGTCAGATGTTCGCAACATCCACAGACGACGTTCGAGGTTCAGCACACTGAGCAGTGCATTAAGGACATAAGCCTTCTATGAAGCAATGAGGACAATCCTCAGTTTACAGACCTAGTCCGCATAATTGCTACTATCAACTTTCAACTAAATTTTCTCTAGGAACATAACTAAACAGTAGAACTGAAGCGCGAGCTATGACATAATTTGCGAAGACCTTTTGACTATGTTCAGGATAATTAAGTTCATCTTATGAACAATGAGGACAATCCTCAGTTAACGGACCTAGTCCGCATAATTGCTACTATCAACTTTCAACTAAATTTTCTCTAGGAACATAACTAAACAGTAGAACTGAAGCGCGAGCTATGACATAATTTGCGAAGACCTTTTGACTATGTTCAGGATAATTAAGTTCATCTTATGAACTCCCACTCAGATAGACATCCCTCTAGTCATCTAAGTGATTACATGATCCGAGTCAACTAGGCCGTGTCCGATCATCACGTGAGACGGACTAGTCATCATCGGTGAACATCTTCATGTTGATCGTATCTACCATACGACTCATGCTCGACCTT
The DNA here is from genome assembly GCF_002162155.2 of Triticum dicoccoides. NCBI lineage: Eukaryota > Viridiplantae > Streptophyta > Magnoliopsida > Poales > Poaceae > Triticum > Triticum dicoccoides. The sequence goes on along the minus strand of NC_041384.1, from coordinate 150,218,147 downwards.
TCGGTCTTTTGTGTTCCGAGGCCATGTATGTACATGCTAGGCTCGTCAAGTTAACCTAAGTGTTTCGCATGTGTTCCGAGGCCAAGTCTGTACATGCTAGGCTCGTCAACACCCGTTGTATTCGAACGTAAGAATCTATCACACCCGATCATCATGTGGTGCTTCGAAACGACGAACTTTCGCAACGGTGCACAGTTAGGGGGAACACTTTCTTGAAATTTTAATGAGGGGTCATCTTATTTACTACCGTCGTTCTAAGAAAATAAGATGTATAAACATGATAAACATCACATGCAATCAAATAGTGACATGATATGGCCAATATCATATTGCTCCTTTTGATCTCCATCTTCGGGGCTCCATGATCATCATCGTCACCGGCATGACACCATGATCTCCATCATCATGATCTCCATCATCGTGTCTTCATGAAGTTGTCTCGCCAACTATTACTTCTACTACTATGGCTAACGGTTAGCAATAAAGTAAAGTAATTACATGACGTTTATGTTGACACGCAGGTCATAAATAAATTAAGACAACTCCTATGGCTCCTGCCGGTTGTCATACTCATCGACATGCAAGTCGTGATTCCTATTACAAGAACATGATCAATCTCATACATCACATATATCATTCATCACATCCTTTTGGCCATATCACATCACATAGCATACCCTGCAAAAACAAGTTAGACGTTCTCTAATAGTTGTTTGCATGTTTTACGTGGCTGCTATGGGTTTCTAGCAAGAACGTTTCTTACCTACGCAAAAACCACAACGTGATACGCCAATTGCTATTTACCCTTCATAAGGACCCTTTTCATCGAATCCGATCCGACTAAACTGGGAGAGACAGACACCCGCTAGCCACCTTATGCAACTAGTGCATGTCAGTCGGTGGAACCAGTCTCACGTAAGAGTACGTGTAAGCTCGGTCCGGGCCGCTTCATCCCACAATGCCACCGAATCAAGATTGGACTAGTAACGGTAAGCATATTGAACAAAATCAACGCCCACAACTACTTTGTGTTCTACTCGTGCATAGAAACTACGCATAAACCTAGCTCATGATGCCACTGTTGGGGAACGTAGCAATAATTCAAAATTTTCCTACATGTCACCAAGATCAATCTATGGAGTCATCTAGCAACGAGGGAGGAGTGGATCTACATACCCTTGTAGATCGCGCGCGGAAGCGTTCAAGAGAACGGGGTTGATGGAGTCGTACTCGTCGTGATTCAAATCACCGACGATCCTAGCGCCGAACGGACGGCACCTCCGCATTAAACACACGTACGGAGCAGCGACGTCTCCTCCTTCTTGATCCAGCAAGGGGGAGGAGAGGTTGATGGAGATCCAGCAGCACAACAGCGTGGTGGTGGAAGTAGCCGGATTCCAACAGGGCTTTGCCAAGCGCTGCGGGAGGAGGGAGATGTGTCATGGGAGGGAGAGGGAGGCGCCAGGGCTTAGGTGTTGCTGCCCTCCCCTCCCCCCCACTATATATAGGGCCAAGGGAGAGGGGGGGCGCAGCCTTGGCCCTTCCTCCAAGGAAGGGTGCGGCCAGGGAGGAGTCCATCCTCCCCAAGGCACCTAGGAGGTGCCTTCCCCCTTTAGGACTCTTCCTTTTCCTTATCTCTTGGTGCATGGGCCTCTTGGGGCTGGTGTCCTTGGCCCATATAGGCCAAGGCGCACACCCCTACAGCCCATGTGGCCCCCGGGGCAGGTGGACCCCCTTGGTGGACCCCCGGACCCCTTTCGGCACTCCCGGTACAATACCGATAATGCGCGAAACTTTTTCGGCGACCAAAACAAGACTTCCCATATATAAATCTTTACCTCCGGACCATTCCGGAACTCCTCGTGACGTCCGGGATCTCATCCGGGACTCTGAACAACTTTCGGGTTACCGCATACTAATATCTCTATAACCCTAGCATCACCGAACCTTAAGTGTGTAAACCTTACGGGTTCGGGAGACATGCAGACATGACCGAGATGACTCTCCGGTTAATAACCAACAGCAGGATCTGGATACCCATGTTGGCTCCCACATGTTCCACGATGATCTCATCAGATGAACCACGATGTCAAGGACTTAATCAATCCCGTATACAATTCCCTTTGTCTAGCGGTACGATACTTGCCCGAGATTCAATCGTCGGTATCCCGATACCTTGTTCAATCTCGTTACCGGCAAGTCTCTTTACTCGTTTCGTAACACATCATCCCGTGATCAACTCCTTGATCACATTGTGCACATTATGATGATGTCCTACTGAGTGGGCCCAGAGATACCTCTCCGTTTACACGGAGTGACAAATCCCAGTCTCGATTCGTGCCAACCCAACAGACACTTTCGGAGATACCTGTAGTGTACCTTTATAGCCACCCAGTTATGTTGTGACGTTTGGCACCCCAAAGCACTCCTACGGTATCCGGGAGTTGCACAATCTCATGGTCTAAGGAAATGATACTTGACATTAGAAAAGCTTTAGCATACGAACTACATGATCTTGTGCTAGGCTTAGGATTGGGTCTTTGTCCATCACATCATTCTCCTAATGATGTGATCCCGTTATCAATGATATCCAATGTCCATGGTCAGGAAACCGTAACCATCTATTGATCAATGAGCTAATCAACTAGAGGCTTACTAGGGACAAGGTGTTGTCTATGTATCCACACATGTATCTGAGTTTCCTATCAATACAATTCTAGCATGGATAATAAACGATTATCATGAACAAGGAAATATAATAATAACTAATTTATTATTTCCTCTAGGGCATATTTCCAACATGCGGGGTCTCCACATGATCACTATGGCCAAGTGTTTACACGGTTGCTCCTTGAGCTGTTTTCGGTGGTAGAAGGGGGCAAGGCTAGCTCTCTCCTTTTATCTGGTCTGATCTAGAACTACTGGTGTCCAACCCTTTGCATGGGTGCCCTGGGGGTTTATATAGGCCTACCCCCCAGGGGTACAATGGTAATTAGACTGGGCGCGGGCCCAGCCGGCAGTGCCTCCGACCTCCGACTTCTCCGCCGACTGCTGGGGCCCGCCGACTGGTGGGCCCCGCCAACTGGTCTGGTACGGAGCCGACAGGCCGTGTCCGCCGCGGGCGGGTCTTGCCGGCTGCTGATTATTGTAGCCGTGCTCCTGATGACGCAGGCTTGGTCATGGGGTCGTGGAAACAGCCCCGCCGCCTGGCGGGCGATCACTGTGGCCACTCCCCATCTCATCTTGATTAATGGCGCGTGGGCCCCAGGGGCGGGCTCGGCCGACTTCCCCGGGCCGACTCCCGACGGGTCCGACTGGCGGTTCTCCCGCCGTCTCCCGAGGTCTCGCTAGCTGGTGGTCCCTGATGCTTCCAGGCCGTACAGACAAGCCGTCGTGGGCACAGGACTCGGTACTGTGGTGCTGATGTCAGGGCCGGCTAGGCAACAGTGCCACGCCGTACGGAGATCTTCCTGAGTACGGCGTGTTGTGGCCATGCCTGCCCTGGGTCAGGGGCGGGGAGTGGGCTTCACTGTAGCCACGCCCCTGCCCCGTCCCCTTCGATGAGGTCATGATTCGTTGGAGTCGCCAGCCGACTCCCGAAAGCCGGCTTCTCTAGAAGTCATCCCTGGGACTCGGCCGTGGGCGGGCAGTCGGCCGCCCTTTCGTCGACTCCTCAGGAGGCGGCTCTTCATCCCGGAGTCTTGAGGGGCGCAGCCTGCCCCGATGTCTTGAAAGGTTATGGGACTCGGGTTGGCCTACCCGTGGCCCATTACTCCGACAGTAGTCCTCGAAGCTGGTGAGGCGCCATGGACGATCGGCCAAGAAGCCTCAGCAGTTTCTCTCTCCGGGTGCTCGACACATGGTCCTGATTGACTTCCGCCGGGCCATCTAGAAGGAGTCGGACTTGCTCAACTTGGACTTCACTCAACTCCGACTTGCCCAGCATTTCGAACGTCGCGGCAGGATTTCAAGTGGCATGCTAGCTAAGCCTCCAGGCCGCCACCCGTTCTTGACCTGTCATGCGAGGGCACGTGGCCAGGCCGTCCTGCCAGCCTACGCGCGCGACGGGACAGGCCCATAGGCGGGGCCCGCCACTACCACGCCTCGGTGCCCGAGCGGATCCGCTGTGGCCCTGGTGGACGGTTGGGATTCCCGTGCGGATCGTGGGGGTCGTGGGTTTGTGGGCGCAGTGAATCCTCACGTCCGCCCCCTCGGCTTCGCAGCCCACGGGGCTATAAGTAGGGGGAAGAGGGGGGCACCTGCGCCCCTCCTTCCCACTACCCCTCGTTCTCTTCTTCCTCGCTCTCCTTGCTCTCCTCCTCTCTTCTTCGCTCCGCCGCACGCCCAAGCTCCGGCGAACACCGCAGCGACAGCTCGCGATGAGTTTCTCCTCCGCTGCCGCGCCTCCCCCAGCGCGCTCCGGCACCTGGGATGGTTTTGTGGTCCATGAAGACCACATCGAGTTCCTCCGTCGGACCCGTCGGCTTCCCAATGAGGATTGCGTGCAGGTGTGTGTTGCGCCGGAGGGGGAGATTTCCCCCGCCCCACAGGAGGGCGAGCGGGTCATCTTCCGCTCGCACTGCCTGCGCGGGCTGGGGCTGCCGGCGAGCAGCTTTTTCTGGTCGTTCATGGAGTTCTACGGACTCCAGCCGCACCACCTCACCCCCAACACAGTGGTGCTGCTGTCTGCCTTCGTGGCTCTGTGCGAAGGCTTCCTCGGAGTCCTCCCCACCCTCGAGCTCTGGGGGGAGTTCTTCTTCTCCAAGCTCGGCACCCAGGCCGCAGGCGTGCCAGCTCAGTGCGGCGCCTTCATCGTCGTGCGAAGGACAAGAGCCGACAACCACTTCCCCTCCATCTCGCTGTTGAAGTCGGTGAAGATGTGGCAGAGGTCCTACTTCTACGTCAGGAACGTCGCCACGAGGGGCGACTGGGTCAATCTGCCGGCTTTTGAAGCCGGCCCGCCGGCTGGCAGACTGCCCAACTGGTCGTACCAGTCCAGGTCGCTGACGCCTGCGGGAGCCGGCGCCATCATGCGACTCCGAGTGCTGACGCAGTCGGAGGGTCTGACTGGGCCGGACCTGCTGGCCGCCTTCATCTCACGCCGAGTTCTCCCACTCTAAGGCCGCCCTCACATGATATGTCAGATGAGCGGGCGCCGCGACCCGAGTCGGATGTGCACCAAGGACATGCCTCACGAAGAGGTGGCCCACATGGTGAACTACCTTTCGGACAGCAGGCTCCTGGAGGACTGGCGATTTGGCAAGGAGCCGTACTCCCGCGCCAAACCCCCGCCCATGGTGAGTCGCTTTTCTTTTCTTTCTTTGGATTGTCTTATTCTTGCCGAGCTTTGTTCTGATCAGTCGGCTTTGGTTAGAATCCCCTTCTTCACCCACCAGCCGGCACCTCGGGGCCGGCCCGTGAGTTCGTCGCCGACCGGGCGGAGAGCGACGTCGACGACCCCGATCTGGGGGCGGCGGCTCTGGAAGACGACGCCGAGGGAGGAGGAGGGACGACAGGCGACTTCAGGCCCTCGGCTACCTTCGCCAACTGGCCTGAAGACGACGCCGAGGGAGGAGTCGCCCCTCGCCATCGGCCAGGAGCCAGCCAGCCGGGCGCGGGCTCTTCTTCCACGTCAGGTGCTCCAGGCGGCGGGAAGAAGCGCCGGGCTGTGCCGACTTTGTTCGGCAGCCGGCCAAAGAAGCCCAAGGGCTCGGCTACGGTGACCCGGCGGGACGAGGCAGCCGCGAAGGCCATCCGCTTCCGTAAGGAAGTGAAGAAGCCGTCGTTGGTCTCTGCATAAGTATTCTATCTTCGAAGTTTTATTCTTTCTTCATGATTTGTCTGAGTCTCTGCTTGCCCCTCTTGCTTCAGGGCTCCCCTCTCTCTTGAGCGGGTCGCCGCCGCCTCCGTCATGGGGTCAGCAGAGACGTCTGCCACCAGTCGGCGGATTGACCCCGCTGCTGACCTCACGGAGGCGACGGAGCGGAATGCGCGGGAGAGGCACAATGAAGAAGAGGCCCTCCACCTGGAGAAGGCGGAGGCCAACAGGGCAGAGGCCTCCGCTAAGAAGAAACTAGCGGAGGCTGAAGCCACCGCCGCAGCGAAGCAGCGGGCTGAGGAAGCCGCACGCCGCCAGTCGGCAGTGCTTGTCACCCTGCTGAACTCTGCGCCGCCGCCTCCAGAGTTTGCGGGGCCGACTGGAGAAGCCGGTGGGGAGAACCCCATCGAGGAGAGGGAAGGGGCGACCCCTCTACTCCGGACGTGAACGTTCCGCCGCCGCCCCCGCCGCCGTCTGAAGGCGCGCAAGGCGAGCAGCCAGCAGACCCTCCGGTGCCGCTGACCGAAGACGAGGCCGTGGTGAGGCTACTGCTCCAAGTCGGCTCGCCAACGCGCCGTCGTCTAGAGAAGGCGACTTCGGCACCCCGCCCCCTGGAAGTCGGCACCACCAGCTCGGCGGCCCCAGACGCCGAAGCGACGAGCGCCGCACCTGTTGGGTGGGTGCGAGGAGGCGGCACAGGGCCGCTGAACCGGGTGCTCCTGGACGTCCAGGTGAAGCTCCGTGCTGAGGGCGACGCTTTCCAGAGTTGCACCAAGGCGTTCCTAGCGTCGCGGGCAGCCGTCTGGGTATGCTTTTTTCTTTTTCCTTTGGTCTTTGTTTTCTTGTTCCTCTTTGTGGGGGCGCGCCAGAGCACCCACTGGGTGTAGTCCCTGAGTTTCGGGTCGGCTGCTGAGCAGGCGGCACAGAACTCCAATTGATGAACTTCTGGGTATTAACTTTGTCTGAAATTCTTGTCGCAGGATTACCACAACCTCCGCGTCACTGCCTTCAACCGCAACGTTGAAGAGCTGGGCAAGTGGACCGCCGACTTGGCGGAGAGCCGAAGTAAGTCTCTCTTTTTCTTCTCTGCGGGGGTGCGCTGGCGCACCCGCGGGCTGTAGTCCCCGAGATTCGGGCCAACTGCTGAGCAGTCGGGCCGGATCTTCCTGGCGACCTTCTTTATTGACGACTATTGTCTTTCTTTCTTTCCTTCAGGAGCCAACGCTGCTCTTCAACAGCAGTTGAGCGAAGCCAACTCCGCCCTGCGCGCCAAAGGGGAGGAGTGCAGCAGGCTCGCCACAGAGCGCGATCTGTTGGCCACTCAGTTGGCAGAGCAGAAGGGGCTGCTTGTGAAGTCGCAGAAGGAGGCGGAGGAGGCGGAAACCGCCCTCTTGGCCGAGTTCGCGAGCGAGTGCTCCTCCTGGTCTGACAAGGAGGCGCTGTTGTCCTCCGGCTTCCACGAGATTGAAGACATCGTTGATGGCGAGTCTCTTTATTTTCTTTCCTCGAGCTGCCGATTTAAATCGTGCCGACTCCTGGTTTTGACTAGCTTCTTCGTTTCTTTGCGTCTTTGCAGACTTCTTCCCTGGGCAGTCGCAGGCCGCCATCCAAGCCATCGAGGCCGACCGTGAAAGTCGGAAGGCGGAGGGCGCAAAGATCGCTGCCGATGCCCCCCGAACTCTTGACGAGCATATCCTGAGCATCGAGGCTCGCCTCCGGCCAGCTCACCGGATGTTGCGCCAGCTTCAGCGCGTCGGTGCCCAAGCGATTGCCGCCCTTTGGCCGGATATGCAGGCTCCGCGCACCCCCAACCTGACGGCCAACTGGCTGGAGGTCGCGGCTGGTCGTCTTGAGGCCTGGAAGGGCTCTTCGGCCCGGGCTGGAGCGCGCCGGGCCTTGGAGTTCGTCAAGGCGTGGTACCCGGGGCTGGATCTGGACCGGCTGGACACGCTTCGGTCGGAGGCCCAGCCGGAGCTGGCGGCTGCGGAAGATGCCCTCGTCAAACGTGCTGCGGCGATCGCCGAGTACACTGACACCAGCATCTTCGTCCCCGAGCGGTCTGAAGACGGCGAGGAGGTACCGCCGGAGTGGTTTGGGATGAACCCAGACTACGGCGAAGACTCGACGGAGGTGATTGGCTCCAGCGTCGAGGAGGAGGACGAGGCGGAGGATGGAGGCGAGGCGGAGGCCCGAGAAGACGGAGCAGACGGCCAGCCTCAGCCCGACCGCGCCTCCAGCAACGAGCCGCATGCGACCGAGTCGACTGCCGCCGGAGGTGATCAAGCCGAGACTAGCCGGCCGGCTGCCCCGACGCCTGACGCTGGCGCCTCCTCCGACCCTCCGAATCCGTCTGTTGCCTCCTGAGCTGCCGCTGTGTCTTTTATTTTATCTGCTTTAGTAGTCTTTGAAGAACTTGTTAATTCGCACAATTCCACCCGCGGGGTGTATTTTGAACCTCTACTCGACAATTCGGCCAAGGGCCTATGTTATGTAAATATGTATATCTATCTTTTCTTGCTCATTGTTCTTTTGGCTGTTTTCCTTTGCCGCTTTCTCTTAGTTGCCTGCCTTGCCAATCGGGCAGCTGCTCTGCGGATTGTCGCTGGATCAAGCATCAGGCTACTTTGGGAAGCAAGTACTTAGTCGTTTTCAAGATTGTTTGAGCAAGTTGGATAGAAGACGGCAATCCGACTATCCGAGAGTCGGTTTGTGAGAAAGACTGGAAGCCGTCTTGAGTCCTTAGCCATTTTTTCATGTGAATGCCCATTCTACCTTACTGCTGCCCACCGTACAGTCGCTCTGCGAGCTGCGGCTTCTGACAGGAGACGGCTTAGGCGTTTACACACTACTTGTCCGACTGCAGGAAGCATTTCATAGTGCAAGGCGGCAAGTTCCCGGGCCGACTTGTCGAGCCCGGTGCCAAGCATCATGACAACGAGTAACATACTTGTAGGCATAATTTTTATCATACAGACAAAAGAGGGCAGTCCCCGAGCTCGTCTCGGGGGGCCCGAAGTCTTGATACTTAAATACAAAAGGTAGCGTGGTACATACTGCATCAACTGTAAAATCTTCGGAGGAGAGTTGCATTCCATGGCCGCTCTGTCTCCTTGCCAGAGTCGTCCCTCTTGAGTGCTCGGGGCTTCTGAGCGTCGATCAGGTAGTAGGAATCATTGCCCAGTACGTTGCTGATGATGAAAGGACCTTCCCAAGGCGCCGACAGCTTGTGCTGGCCGGTTGTTCGCTGGATCAGCCGGAGCACAAGGTCGCCTTCTTGGAAAGATCTTGGCCTGACCTTCCTGTTGTGGTATCGGCGCAGGCTCTGCTGGTACATGCTGGACCGGCTAAGTGCCAACAGCCGGCCCTCTTCCAGCAGATCGACGCAGTCTTGTCGTGCTTCTTCTGCTTCCTCCTCGGTGTACATGGTGACTCGTGGGGAGTCAAACTCTATGTCCGTTGGGATGACGGCTTCGGCAGCATAGACGAGGAAGAAGGGCGTGAAGCCGGTTGACTTGTTTGGAGTCGTGCGCAGACTCCAGAGGACGGCTGGCAGCTCATCGAGCTAGCAGCCAGCCGAGTGCTCTAGAGGCTCGATCAACCGAGGCTTGATGCCGGACAGGATGAGGCCGTTTGCTCGCTCCACTTGGCCGTTTGACTGCGGATGGGTGACGGACGCTAGGTCCAGTCGGATGCCCTGTGTTGCGTAGAAACAGGCCAAGGCGCCTTTGGCAAAATTTGTGTCGTTGTCGGTGATGATGCTGTGTGGTATGCCGTACCGGATTATGATATCGGTGATGAAGGTCACGGCAGTCGGACCGTTCAGTTTCTTAATTGGCTTCACTTCCACCCACTTGGTGAACTTGTCCACTGCGACAAGTAGGTGAGTTAAACCACCTCGTGCTGTCTTGAATGGTCCCACCATGTCTAGACCCCAAACTGCGAAAGGCCAGGCAATGGGGATGGTCTTGAGCGCAGAAGCCGGCTGGTGCGGCTTGGAGCTGAACTTCCGGCACCCTTTGCATTTTTGGACCAACTCCTTGGCCTCTTCCAAGGCAGTCGGCCAGAAGAAGCCGTGCCGAAAGGCTTTGGCGACGAGTGCTCTTGAAGCCGCATGGTGGCCGCATTCGCCTTGATGGATGTCTTTGAGAATCGCTTGGCCTTGCTCTCGCTCTATGCAGCGCTGGTAGACACCAGTGACGCTGCGCCTGACCAGCTCTCTGTTGATTATGGTATAGGCTGCTGCCCGGCGTTGTACTTGTCGAGCTGAGGTCTCATCAGTTGGTAGCTCTTTGCTCACCAGGAATTTGAGCATGGGCTGGGCCCATGAGGGTGCTGCTATTTCTTCGACTACCAGAACTGCGACTTGGACGAGGGCGGCTAGGCTGGAAGGCGACGGGTTGGAGTCAACAACCGCTTGCTGGGTTGATGAAGTCCCCAGGCCGACTGGCGCGGTCCTTGGGCCGAGTTCTGAAATCTTTGAGTCCGCCACCGCAGTCCCCGGGCCGGGCTCAACCGTGGCGGCCTTGGAGTCATCCACCAAAGTGCCCATTTCGACTGCCGGAGCTCTGGAGTCGGATCCACCGTCTTCGGGAGGAGCCAGCACAAAAATGGAGTCTGATTCTGGTGAAGGCTTGACAGACGGCTTGAGGAGGCGTTGAAGGGCGACACCAGAGGGTATTGCTTGGCGGGTAGAGCCGATTCGTGCCAAGGCGTCTGCTTGGTCGTTGTCGTTTCTTGGTATATGGAGGAACTCGCACCCTTCGAAATACCCGCTGAGTTGCTGCACGAGGAAACGGTAGCTCGCCATGTTTGCGTCTTTCGCGTCCCAGTCGCCAGATGACTGCTGGACCACTAAGTCCGAGTCGCCATAACACAAGATCTGGCGGATGCCAAGTTCTTTGGCAAGCCGAAGTCCATGAATGAGCGCCTTGTACTCGGCGATGTTGTTGGAGGCGGCAAAATGGATTTGCAGTGCATATTTGAGCTTGTCGCCTTTAGGAGAGGTGAGGACGATGCCGGCTCCCAAGCCGGTGCGCATCTTGGAGCCGTCGAAGTGCATCCACCAATGGGTGGAGTCAGGTGCTAGAGGCAGGTACTGGGTCTCGGCCCAATCGACGAGGATGTCAGCCAGTGCTTGTGATTTGATAGCGGTGCGCGGCTAGTAGTAGATGGTGTAAGGAGCCATCTCTATGGCTCACTTGGCCACTCGACTAGAGGCATCTCGGCTATCGATGATCTCGGCAAGTGGAGCCGTGCAGACCACTGTGACTGGATGCTCTTGAAAGTAAGGCTTCAATTTCTTGGCAGCAAAGTGCACGCCATAGCACATCTTCTGGTAGTGGGGTAGTTCTGCTTGGAGGTCGACAGTACCTCGCTCAGGTAATATACTGGCCTCTGGACAGGCAGCACCTTGCCTTCCTCCTTGTGCTCCACTACAATGACTGTGCTGACTACCTAGCTGGTGGTGGCGATGTACAGGAGCATATGTTCCTTGGGAGTCGGAGCCACCAGGACAGGCGGAGTAGTCAACGTCTTCTTCAACTGGTGAAAAGCGTCGTCCGCCTTATGATTCCACTCGAAAAAAGTGGTCTTCTTCATGAGTTGGTATAAGGGGAGAGCTTTCTCGCCCAGCCGACTGATGAATCGGCTGATGGACGCTAAGCAGCCGGTGAACTTCTGCACATCCAGCAGTCGGCTGGGTACCTCCATTCTCTTGATGGCCTTGATTTTTACTGGGTTGCATTCTATGTCGCGCTCAGAGACCAGGAAACCTTGCAGCTGGCCGGCTGGTACTCAGAAGACACACTTCTCGGGGTTGAGCTTGATCTGGAACCGGCGCAGGTTCTCAAAGGTCTCCTTGAGGTCTTCCAGCAGTGTTCCATGTTTTTCCGTCTTCACCACCATGTCGTCCACGTAAACATGGGCGTTTCTGCCGAGCTGCTTGAGGAGGCACTTCTGCATGCAACGCTGAAAGGTGGCGCCGGCATTCCTTAAGCCGAACGTCATGGTGAGGTAGCAAAATGCTCCAAACGGCATGATGAAGGCGGTCTTCAATCTGTCAGCCGGGTTCAGCTTGATCTGGTGATATCCTGAGTATGCATCCAAGAAACTCAATAGCTCGCATCCAGCCGTGGAGTCTATCACCTGATCGATTCTTGGTAGAGCAAATGGGTCCTTGGGGCAGGCCTTGTTGAGGCTCGTGTAGTCAATACACATTCGCCACTACTTGTTCTTCTTTAGCACCAGGACCGGATTTGCCAGCCACTCCGGAAAGAAAACTTCCATAATGAAGCCGGCTGCTAGAAGTCGGGCTATCTCTTCTCCGACGACTATTCTCTTCTCTTCTGATAAGCGGCGCAGGGGCTGCCTGACCGGCTTTGCATCAGATCGGACATGTAATTTGTGCTCGGCGAAATCCGTTAGTACACCTGGCATGTCTCTGGGAGACCATGCGAAGATGTCCCGATTCTCACGGAGGAAATCGACGAGCTCGCCTTCCTATTTGCTGTCGAGGTTCGCACCTATGACAGCGTACCTCTCTGGGTGCTCCGGATCCAAGGGTATCTTCTTTGTCTCTTTGGCCGGCTTGAACGAACCTTCGGCTTCCGACTCCTTTGGGTCGGGCGATATCTCCGGCTGCTTGCCGGCCATCGCCACAACTCGTTCAAGGAGCCGCTTCTCTGCCGCGATTACCAGGGACTCGGCCAGCCGACTGCTTTCGGCCGCGCAAGCGGACGACTTCCGGTAGTCGCCGGCCACAGTCAGAATTCCCCTGGAACTGGGCATCTTCATCTTGAGGTAGGCGTAGTGGGGGACCGCCATGAACTTGGCCAAGGCGGGTCGGCCAAGCAGCGCATGGTATGGGCTCTCAAGGTCCACCACCTCAAACCAAATAGGCTCTCTTCGGAAGTGATCTTTGTCCCCATAGGGGACGTCAATCAGGATCTTGCCAATCGGCGAGCAGGAAAGCCCAGGAACAATGCCGTGGAACACAGTCCGGCTGTTCTGAAGCTGTCTTTGCTCGATTCCTAACTTCTCCATGGTGTCCTTGTACAGGATATTGATGTTGCTGCCCCCGTCTATCAGAACTCGCAAGAAACGCGCGGCCCGTTTGTCCGTGGCAAAGGTGGCGTCCAGGACCAAGGCGTAGGAGCCCGGACTCGGCATCACTTCTGGGTGGTCAGCCCTGCTCCAGCTGATGGGCTTCTCAGACTAGTGCATGAACTCTGGCGTCTCTGAGGCTACTGCGTTCACCTCTTGTCGCTGCAGCCGCCTGCTACGTCGATCATCAGCCATACTGGTGAACACCACATAGGCCCCATGCTCTTCAGGGTATTCGTCTTGTACTGCGCCGACTGGCCTGACTGCCGGCTACTGGGGCGGAGGCGGAGGCGGCTGCCCAGCAGGCGGGGGTGGCAGGAGGCCGTCTCCCTTGGCGATCCTGGTGAGCCAGTGGCACTTCCGGGTGGTGTGATTCGACGGCTTCGCGCCGCTGTGGAACTTGCAAGGTCCATCCAAGGTCTGCTCATAGGAGAAGGCCGGCAACCAGTTCGGCTTGCCGCCTTTCTGTCGCTTGGGCGGAGGCTGCTCTTCTGGCTGCTGGGCTTCAACGGTCGCGACCTGCCGGCTGCCGGAAGCCGGCTGCGGGGCCTTGTGCTTGTTGTCGCCCTACTGTTGTCGCCGGCCGGCGTCTGCCGCCGGAGTTCTTGGAGCTTGAGGAGCCACTTTGCCGGTCGTGCTGATTTGAATTTCCGCCTTCATGGAGGAGTCGGCCGTGGCGTACTTGTCCGCTATGATTAGCAGCTCGTCGAGGGTTTCTGGCTCGTCGCAGAGGAGCTTGTGCTTGAGGAGGGTGCCTTCTCGGCACCCGGCTGTGAAGTACTCGATGGCCTGCACCTCGTGCACGCCCTCGCAGGAGTTTCGGAGCTCAGCCCAACGCGTGAGGTAGTCGCGGGTCGACTCGTCAGGACCTTGCACGCACAAGGAGAGCTGACGAGGCTTGGGAGGACGCTTGTACGTGCTGGTGAAGTTGCGGATGAACGCTTCGGTGAAGTCGACCCAGCTGTTGATGTTGCGGGGCTTTAGGCTGTTCAGCCATGTCCGGGCCGTGCCCTGGAGCATGAGCGGAACGTACTTTACGGCGACACGCTTGTTGCCGTTTGCTATGCTGACAGCCATGGAGTAGTCGACTAGCCAGTCTTCCGGCTTCATGGAGCCGGTATACTTGGGTGTGTCTCTTGGGAGCGTGAACCCTCTGGGAAAGGGCTCGTCCCGAATGCGGGGCCCGAAACAAGGCGGACCCAGCTCGTCTTCTTCTTCCAGCGCCAGGGACCGCTGAAGTCGGTCGATCCGATGGCGGGCATCATTCTCTCCAACTCCCTCTCGGCGGCCAAGGCGGTCACCGAGAGTCGGATGATCAACAGGCGGCGGGGAGACTCGCCTCTCCTTGCGGGGAGGGGGAGGCGGACAGTCATCCCGTCGTTCCACTGCTCTCGGACGGCCATCTCAATCGCGCTCTATGGTAATGCGAGTCCGACTTTGGCTGACAGCTGGCTCCTTGTCCTTTCTTCCTCGAGCGCCGCCAGTCGGCGTCCGAGATGTCGCGCCTTGATCTCGATGCGGGTCGTCGTTTGGACGCTGCGGCGCCTTCGTGCGGCAGTCGGCCTCGTTCTACGCAGCGGCCGCGTCGAGGAGCCGCTGGACTCGCTCCATCATGAGGCGGCGTTCTTCGCCCTTGAGATTTGTCCAGCTCATCTGCCGCTGCCTGGGTGGCTCGGATGTTCTCTGCTGGTGTAGCGTACACGGGGAGGCTAGCCCCAAACAGGCTGGCGATGGCTACGCCGCGCTGCTGGATCGCGCCAAGGTGGCTAGGCCCTGCCGGGGCCGGCGAGCCGCCAACGGCGCGGTCCATCTCCCGCTGGTAAGCTTCTGACAAGCGTCTCATGCTGGCCAGCTTCTTTGCGCCTTGAACGAGCTGAAGGCTGCGCGCTTCTAACGTCTCTGCGTCAGCATCTTACGAAATGGGCGCAGCTAGGTCTTGCAGCGCCGCGCCGAGTGAGTCGGGCACTCCTCCGCCAGGGAACTCGTCATGACTGATGACTAGTACCACGGTGATGGTGCTTCCGTTGCTCTCTGCGCGGGGGAGAGGTTCGTCGTAGACCACCACGTTGGTGGGGAGCGCGTCGAGCGACGCGGTGTCGGAGTCGACCAGCATCGGGTCGGTGGAGCCTACGGACTCCAAGTCCACGGCAGGCCCGTCGGAAACGTGGAGTTGATCGAGGAGTCCCGCGAGGAGGCTCTCGGGGCCGCCCGTGCCTGCGTCGGACGCAGGTTCGTCGGAGAGGCAGACCTCGCCGACAAGTTCGGCCAAGGAGCTGGCTGCGCAGCCGATCTCAACGCCGTGCAGCGCGTCGACGCAAACTTCTTCTGGCGTGCCTAGCTGGCTGCGCTCGCCAAGGAGGAAAAGGGTTCCCGTCCAGAACAGATCTCCGGACGGCAGTGCACCAGGCACCATGGTGGGCGCCAAATGTCGGGGGTTTGGTGCGACATATGCCAACGGATGGCTTATCATGGTGGGGGGTGAGTAGAACGTCGCCGGTGCCTGGAAACGGGATGAGGCGAAGACATGCACGCCGGCGAATCTTACCCATCTTCAAGGCTCTCCGAGGAGATAACACCCCTACTGCTGCTCTGCGGGGTCTCCGCATGATAACTATGGCCAAGTGTTTACACGGTTGCTCCTTGAGCTGTTTTCGGTGGTAGAAGGGGGCAAGGCTAGCTCTCTCGTTTTATCTGTTCTGATCTAGAACTACTGGTGTCCAACCCTTTGCATGGGTGCCATGGGGGTTTATATAGGCCTACCCCCAGGGGTACAATGGTAATTAGACTGGGCACGGGCCCAGCCGTCAGTGCCTCCGACCTCTGACTTCTTCGCCGACTGGTGGGCCCCGCCAACTGGTCTGGTACGGAGCCGACAGGCCGCGTCCGCCGCGGGCGGGTCTTGCCGGTTGCTGATTACTGTAGCCGTGCTCCTGATGACGCAGGCTTGGTCATGGGGTCGTGGCAACAGCCCCGCCGCCTGGCGGGCGATCACTGTGGCCACTCCTCATCTCATCTTGATTAATGGCGCGTGGGCCCCGGGGGCGGGCTCGGCCGACTTCCCCGGGCCGACTCCCGACGGGTCCGACTGGCAGTTCTCCCGCCGTCTCCCGAGGTCTCGCTGGCTGGTGGGCCCCGATGCTTCCAGGCCGTACAGACAAGTCGTCATGGGCACAGGACTCGGTACTGTGGTGCTGATGTCAGGGCCGGCCGGGCAACAGTGCCATGCCGCACGGAGATCTTCGTGAGTACGGCGTGCTGTGGCCATGCCTGCCCTGGGTCAGGGGCGGGGAGTGGGCTTCACTGTAGCCACGCCCCTGCCCCGTCCCCTTCGATGAGGTCATGATTCGTTGGAGTCGTCGGCCGACTCCCCAAAGCCGGCTTCTTTGGAAGTCGTCCCTGGGACTCGACCGTGGGCGGGCAGTCGGTCGCCCTGCCGTCGACTCCTCGGGAGGCGGCTCTTCGTCCCGGAGTCTTGAGGGGCGCAGCCTGCCCCGATGTCTTGAAAGGTTATGGGACTCGGGTTGGCCTACCCGTGGCCCATTACTCCGACATCCCAAGACTATTCCCTTATGAATTCCCAATCCCTCTAACCAAACAATAGATTTGAAGTCTCGTACCCCTTCAATTATCATTCCCTAGCTGCAATTACCCCCAACCAAACGGGCTATTGGTGGTCTATTCCACACATCATCCACTCTTTTCAGTGAACCGCCTTTGATAACCATCTCAATTTCAAACTTTGCGACATATGAAACCATATGTCACCGTTCGACAAGCCCGGGCGTCCAGGTCGCTCCCAAGGGGCGGCATGTTGGTGAACGTGGCATGCAATTTCAAAAAATTGCTACGCTCATGCAAGATCTATCTAGCAGATGCATATCAATGAGAGGGGGAGAGTGTGTCCACGTACCCTCGTAAACCGAAAGCGGAAGCGTCTGACAACGCGATTGTTGTAGTCGAACTTCTTCTCGTTTCGACCGATCAAGCACCAAACATATGGCACCTCCGAGTTCTGCACACATTCAGCTAGATGACGTCCCTCGAACTCTTGATCCAGCAAAGTGTCGAGGGAGAGTTTCGTCAGCATGACGGCATGGTGACGGTGATGGTGAAGTGATCCACGCAGGACTTCGCCTAAGCACTACAACAATATGACCGGAGGAGTAAACTGTGGAGGGGGGCACCTCACACGGCTAACAATCTTTGTTGTGTGTTCTAGGCGCCCCCTCCCCACATATATATAGGTGGGAGGGGGAGGGAGACAGTCATGGGGCGCCCCAAGTAGCAGGAATCCTACTTGGGGGCCTTGTCCAATTCGCCCCCCTCCTTACCATCTTTTCCGGAGAGGGAAGGAAAGGAGAGAGGGGAGGGGAGGAAGGGGGGCTGTTGGGGAACACATTATTTCAAAAAAATTCCTACGATCACACAAGATCTATCTAGGAGATGCATAGCAACGAGAGGGGAGAGTGTGTCTACGTACCCTCGCAGACCGAAAGAGGAAGCGTTAGGTAACGCGGTTGATGTAGTCGAACGTCTTCGTGATCCAACCGATCAAGTACCGAACGCACGACACCTCCGCGATCTGCACACGTTCAGATCGGTGACGTCCCTTATACTCTTGATCTAGCTGAGGCCAAGGGTGAGTTCCATCAGCATGACATCGTGTTGACGATGATGATGAAGTTACCGATGCAGGGCTTCGCCTAAGCACTACGACAATATGACCGAGGTGGAAAACTGTGGAGGGGGGGGGGGCACCGCACACGGCTAAAGATCAACTTGTGTGTCTATGGATTGCCCCCCCTCCCCTGTATATAAAGGAGAGAGGAGGGGAGGGCCGGCCGGCCCCTAGGGCGTGCCCCAAGAGGGGAATCCTACTCCTAGTAGGAGTAGGTTTCCCCTTTTCCTAGTCCAACTAGGAGAAGAAGGAAGGAGAGGCACAGGGAGAGGGAAAGAGGGGCCTCGCCCCCCTACCCATGTCCTATTCAAACTCCCCTTGGGGGGCGCCACGTCCTGGCTACGGCCCTCTCTCTCCCCTAAGGCCCACTAAGGCCCATAACTTTCCCGGGGGGTTCCGGTAACCCTCCGGCACTCCGGTTTTATCCGAAACTATCTGGAACACTTCCGGTGTCCGGATAACACGGTCCAATATGTCAATCTTTATGTCTCGACCATTTTGAGACTCCTCCTCATGTCCGTGATCACATCCGATACTCCGAACAACCTTCGGTACATCAAATCACATAACTCAAATACATATCGTCATCAAACGTTAAGCGTGCGGACCCTACGGGTTCAAGTAAAGCAATTACATGGCGATTGCATTTCATACAATAAAGCGACAACCATATGGCTCCTGCCAGTTGCCGATAACTTTGTTACAAAACATGATCATCTCATACAACAATTTATATAATCACGTCTTGACCATATCACATCACAACATGCCCTGCAAAAACAAGTTAGACGTCCTCTACTTTGTTGTTGCAAGTTTTACGTGGCTGCTAAGGCCTTAGCAAGAACCGCTCTTATCTACGCATCAAAAACCACAACGATTATTCGTCAAGTGTGTTGTTTTAACCTTCAATAAGGACCGGGCGTAGTCACACTCGATTCAACTAAAGTTGGAGAACCAGACACCCACTAGCCACCTGTGTGCGAAGCACGTCGGTAGAACCAGTCTCATGAACGCGGTCATGTAATGTCGGTCTGGGCCGCTTCATCCAACAATACCGCCGAATCAAAGTATGACATGCTGGTAAGCAATATGACTATTATCGCCCACAACTCTTTGTACTCTACTCGTGCATATAACATCTACGCATAGACCTGGCTCGGATGCCACTATTGGGGAACACGGTAATTCAAAAAAATTCCTACAATCATGCAAGATCTATCTAGGAGATGCATAGCAACGAGAGGGGAGAGTGTGTCTACGTACCCTCGTAGACCGAAAGCGGAAGCGTTAAGTAACGCGGTTGATGTAGTCGAAAGTCTTCACGATCCAACTGATCAAGTACTGAACGCACGGCACCTCCGCAATCTGCACATGTTCAGCTCGGTGACGTCCCTCGTAGTCTTGATCCAACTGAGGCCGAGGGTGAGTTCCCTCAGCACGACAGCGTGTTGATGGTGATGATGAAGTTACCGACGCAGGGCTTCGCCTAAGCACTATGACAATATGACCAAAGTGGAAAACTGTGGAGGGGGGCACCGCACATGGCTAAAGATCAACTTGTGTGTCTATGGGGTGCCCCCCTCCCCCATATATAAAGGAGAGAGGAGGAAAGGGCCGGCCGGCCCCTAGGGCGCGCCCCAAGAGGGGAATCCTCCTCCTAGTAGGAGTAGGTTCCCCCTTTTCCTAGTCCAACTAGGAGAAGAAGGAAGGAGAGGGAGAGGGAGAGGGGAAGAGGGGCCGTGCCCCCTCCCCTTATCCTATTCGAACTCCCCTTTGGGGGCACCTCTTG
>NC_041384.1:150168254-150198471 GCF_002162155.2 Triticum dicoccoides | reverse complement strand
GGCACGCCGGTTTTATTCGGAACTATCTGGAACACTTCCGGTGTCCGAATAACATGGTCCAATATATCAATCTTTATGTCTCGACCATTTGAAGACTCCTCGTCATGTCTGTGATCACATCCGGGACACCAAACAACCTTCGGTACATCAAATCACATAACTCACAATACATATCGTCATCGAACGTTAAGCGTGCGGACACTACGGGTTCGAGAACTATGTAGACATGACCGAGACACATCTCCGGTCAATAACCAATAGCGGAACCTGGATGCTCAAATTGGTTCCTACATATTCTATGAAGATCTTTATCGGTCAAACCGCATAAGAACATACGTTGCTCTCTTTGTCATCGGTATGTTACTTGCCCGAGATTCGACCGTCGGTATCATCATACCTAGTTCAATCTTGTCACCGGCAAGTATCTTTATTCGTTCTGTAATGCATCATCCCGTGACTAACTCATTGGTCACATTGCTTGTAAGGCTCATAGTGATGTGCATTGCCGAGAGGGCCCGGAGATACCTCTCCGATACACGGAGTGACAAATCCTAATCTCGATCTATGCCAACTCAACAAACACCATCGGAGACACCTATAGAGCATCTTTATAATCACCCAGTTATGTTGTGACGTTTGATAGCACACAAAGCGTTCCTCCGGTATTCGGGAGTTGCATAATATCATAGTCATAGGAACATGTATAAGTCATGAAGAAAGCAATAGCAATAAACTAAACGATCATAGTGCTAAGCTAACGGATGGGTCTTGTCGATCACATCATTCTCTAATGATGTGATCCCATTCATCAAATGACAACACATGTCCATGGCTAGGAAACTTAACCATCTTTGATTAATGAGCTAGTCAAGTAGATGCATACTAGGGACACTCTATTTGTCTATGTATTCACAAATGTAATAAGTTTTCGGTTAATACAATTCTAGCACGAATAATAAACATTTATCGTGATATAAGGAAATATAAATAACAACTTTATTATTACCTCTAGGGCGTATTTCCTTCTTTCTTCCCCTTTTCCCCTTCTTATTCGGCCTATATGGGGGCGCAGCAGACCACTACGGGCTGGTCTGTCCCGCCCTTGGCCCAATAAGGCCCATATCTTTGCCGAGGGGGTGGGGGTTGGTGCCCGGAACCCCTTCCGGTGACCCGATACGTACCCGGTACCCCTGGAACACTTCCTGTGTGCGAATACTATCGTCATTTATATGAATCTTTACCTCTCGACCATTTCGAGACTCCTCGTCATGTCCGTGTTCTCATCCGGGACTCCGAACAACATTCGGTCACCAAATCACATAACTCATATAATACAAAATCGTCATCGAACGTTAAGCGTGCGGACCCTACGGGTTCGAGAACTATCTAGACATGACCGAGACACCTCTCTAGTCAATAACCAACAACGGAACCTGGATGCTCCAATTGGTTCCCACATATTTTACAAAGATCTTTATCGGTCGTACCGTAATGACAACATACGTTATTCCTTTTGTCATCGGTACGTTATTTGCCCGAGATTCGATCATCGGTATCTTCATACCTAGTTCAATCTCGTTACCAGCAAGTCTCTTTACTCGTTTCGTAATGCATCATCTCGCAACTAACTCATTAGTCACATTGCTTGCAAGGCTTATTATTGAAGGAAATATGCCCTAGAGGCAATAATAAAGTTATTATTTATGTCCTTATTTCATGATAAATGTTTATTATTCATGCTAGAATTGTATTAACTGGAAACATAATACATGTGTGAATACATAGGCAAATAGAGTGTCACTAGTATGCCTCTACTTGACTAGCTCGTTAATCAAAGATGGTTATGTTTCCTAACCATAGACAAAGAGTTGTTATTTGATTAACGGTATCACATCATTAGGAGAATGATGTGATTGACTTCACCCATTCCGTTAGCTTAGCACTCGATCGTTTAGTATGTTGCTATTGCTTTCTTCATGACTTATACATATTCCTATGACTATGAGATTATGCAACTCCCGTTTACCGAAGGAACACTTTGTGTGCTACCAAACATCACAACGTAACTAGGTGATTATAAAGGAGCTCTACAGGTGTCTCCAAAGGTACATGTTGGGTTGGCGTATTTCGAGATTAGGATTTGTCACTCCGATTGTCGGAGAGGTATCTCTGGGCCCTCTCGATAATGCACATCACATAAGCCTTGCAAGCATTGCAACTAATGAGTTAGTTGCGAGATGATGTATTACGGAACGAGTAAAGAGACTTGCTGGTAACGAGATTGAACTAGGTATTGAGATACCGACAATCGAATCTCGGGCAAGTAACATACCGATGACAAAGGGAACAACGTATGTTGTTATGCGATCTGACCGATAAAGATCTTCCTAGAATATGTAGGAGCCAATATGGGCATCCAGGTTCCGCTATTGGTTATTGACCGGAGACGTGTCTCGGTCATGTCTACATTGTTCTCGAACCCGTAGGGTCCGCACGCTTAAGGTTTCAATGACAGTTATATTATGAGATTATGAGTTTTGATGTACCGAAGGAGTTCGGAGTCCCGGATGAGATCGGGGACATGACGAGGAGTCTCGAAATGATCGAGACGTAAAGATCGATATATTGGACGACTATATTCGGACATCGGAAAGGTTCCGAGTGGTTCGGGTATTTTTCGGAGTACCGGGGAGTTACGGGAATACGGGGGAAGAAGTATATGGGCCTTATTGGGCTTCAGGGGAGAGGGAGAGGCAGGCCATGCGCCCCCCCATTGACTAGTCCGAATTGGACTAGGGGGAGGGGCGGCGCCCCCTCCTTCCTTCTTTTCCCTCTTCCCCTTCCTTGTCTCCTACTCCTACTACATGGAAGGACTCCTAGTTGGACTAGGAAAGTGGGAATCCTACTCCCGGTGGGAGTAGGACTCCGCTAGGGCATGCCATAGAGAGGGCCGGCCCTCCCCTCCTCCAGTCCTTTATATACGGGGGCAGGGGGCACCCCATAGACACACAAGTTGATCTTCGTGATCGTTTTTTTAGCCGTGTGCGGTGCCCCCCTCCACCATACTCCTCGATAATATCGTAACGGTGCTTAGGCGAAGCCCTGCGATGGTAGAACATCAAGATCGTCACCACGCTGTCGTGCTGACGAACTCTTCCCCGACACTTTGCTGGATCGGAGTCCGGGGATCGTCATCGAGCTGAACGTGTGCTAGAAGTCGGAGGTGCCGTAGTTTCGGTGCATGGATCGGTCGGGTCGCGAAGACGTACGACTACAGCAACCGCGTTGTCATAACGCTTCCGCTGTCGGTCTACAAGGGTACGTAGACTACACTCTCCCCTCTCGTTGCTATGCATCACCATGATCTTGCGTGTGCGTAGGAAATTTTTTGAAATTACTACATTCCCCAACAGTGGTATCAGAGCCTAGGTTTTATGTGTTGATGTTATTTGCACGAGTAAAACACAAGTGAGTTGTGGGCGATATAAGTCATACTGCTTACCAGCATGTCATACTTTGGTTCGGCGGTATTGTTGGATGAAGCGGCCCGGACCGACATTACGCGTATGCTTACGCGAGACTGGTTCTACCGACGTGCTTTGCACACAGGTGGCTGGCGGGTGTCAGTTTATCCAACTTTAGTTGAACCGAGTGTGGCTACGCCCGGTGCTTGCGAAGGTTAAAACAACACCAACTTGACAAACTATCGTTGTGGTTTTGATGCGTAGGTAAGAACGGTTCTTGCTAAGCCTAGTAGCAGCCACGTAAAACTTGCAACAACAAAGTAGAGGACGTCTAACTTGTTTTTGCAGGGCATGTTGTGATGTGATATGGTCAAGACGTGGTGAGATATAAGTTGTTGTATGAGATGATCATGTTTTGTTGAAGTTATCGGCAACTGGCAAAATCCTTATGGTTGTCTCTCTATTGCATAAGATGCAAGTGCCCAATAATTGCTTTACTTTATCGCTATGCGAGAGCAATAGTTGCAAGAGCAATTGTTGGCGAGACGACCATGTGACGACACATTGATATAGATCAAGATGATGGAGATCATGATGTCATGCCGGTGACGATATAAATCATGACAGTACTTTGGAGATGGAGATCAAAGGCACAAGATGATGATGGCCATATCATGTCACATATTTTGATTGCATGTGATGTTTATCTTTTATGCATCTTATTTTGCTTAGTTCGACGGTAGCTTTATAAGATGATCTCTCACTAAATTTCAAGATAAAAAGTGTTCTCCCTGAGTATGCACCGTTGCCAAAGTTCGTCGTGACCAGACACCACGTGATGATCAGGTGTGATAAGCTCTACGTCCATCTACAACGGGTGCAAGCCAGTTTTGCACACGCAGAATACTCAGGTTAAACTTGACGAGCCTAGCATAATGCAGATATGGCCTCGGAACACTGAGACCGAAAGGTCGAGCGTGAATCATATAGTAGATATGATCATCATAATGATGTTCACCATTGAAAGCTACTCCATTTCACGTGATGATCGGTTATGGTTTAGTTGATTTGGATCACGTGATCACTTAGATGATTAGAGGGATGTCTATCTAAGTGGGAGTTCTTAAGTAATATGATTAATTGAACTTTAATTTATCATGAACTTAGTCTTGGTAGTATTAGCATATCTATGTTGTAGATCATTAGCTCGCGATGTTGCTCCCCGTTTAATTTTTATATGTTCCTAGAGAAAACTAAGTTGAAAGATGTTAGTAGCAATGATGCGGATTGGATCTGTGATCTGAGGTTTATCCTCATTGCTGCACAGAAGAATTATGTCCTTGATGCACCGCTAGGTGACAGACCTATTGCAGGAGCAGATGCAGACGTTATGAACGTTTGGCTAGCTCAATATGATGACTACTTTATAGTTTAGTGCACCATGCTTAACGGCTTAGAATCGGGACTTCAAAGACGTTTTGAACGTCATGGACCATATGAGATGTTCCAGGAGTTGAAGTTAATATTTCAAGCAAATACCCGAGTTGAGAGATATGAAGTTTCCAACAAGTTCTATAGCTAAAAAATGGAGGAGAATCGCTCAACTAGTGAGCATGTGCTCAGATTGTCTGGATACTACAATCGCTTGAATCAAGTGGGAGTTAATCTTCCAGATAAGATAGTGATTGACAGAATTCTCTAGTTACCATCACCAAGTTAGTAGAACTTTGTGATGAACTATAGTATGCAAGGGATGACGAAAATGACTCCCGAGCTTTTCATGATGATGAAATCAATGAAGGTAGAAATCAAGAAAGAGCATCAAGTGTTGATGGTTGACAAGATCACTAGTTTCAAGAAAAGGGCAAAGGAAAGAAGGGGAACTTCAAGAAGAACGACAAGCAAGTTGCTACTCAAGTGAAGAAGCCCAAGTCTGATCCTAAGCCTGAGACTAAGTGCTTCTACTGCAAAGGGACTGGTCACTGGAAGTGGAACTGGCCCAAGTATTTGGCGGATAAGAAGGATGGCAAAGTGAACATAAGTATATTTGATATACATGTTATTGATGTGTACTTTACTAGTGTTTATAGCAACCCCTCAGTATTTGATACTAGTTCAGTTACTATGATTAGTAACTTGAATCGGGAGTTGCAGAATAAACAGAGACTAGTTAAGGGTGAAGTGACGATGTGTGTTGGAAGTGGTTCCAAGATTGATATGATCATCATCGCACACTCCCTATACTTTCAGGATTAGTGTTGAACCTAAATAAGTGTTATTTGGTGTTTGTGTTGAGCATGAATATGATTTGATCATGTTTATTGTAATACGGTTATTCATTTAAGTAAGAGAATAAATTGTTGTTCTGTTTACATGAATAAAACCTTATATGGTTACACACCCAATGAAAAAAGTTCATTGGATCTCGATCGTAGTGATACACATATTCATAATATTGAAACCAAAAGATGCGAAGTTAATAATGATAGTGCAACTTATTTGTGGCACTACCGTTTAGGTCATATTGGTGTAAAGCGCATGAAGAAACTCCATGCTGATGGACTTTTGGAATCACTTGATTATGAATCACTTGATTCTTGCGAACCATGCCTCTTGGGCAAGATGACTAAGACTCCGTTCTCCGGAACAATGGAGCGAGCAACTGACTTATTGGAAATAATACATACTGATGTATGCGGTCCGATGAGTGTTAAGGCTCACGGCAAGTATCGTTATTTTCTGATCTTCACAGATGATTTGAGCAGATATGAGTATATCTACTTAATGAAACACAAGTCTGAAATATTTGAAAAGTTCAAAGAATTTCAGAGTGAAGTCGAGAATCATCGTAACAAGAAAATAAAAGTTTCTACGATATGATCGCAGAGGTAAAATATTTGAGTTATGAGTTTGGCCTTCAGTTAAAACAATGTGAAATAGTTTCACTACTCATGCCACCTGGAACACCACAGCATAATGGTGTGTCCGAACGTCATAACCGTACTTTATTGGATATAGTGCAATCTATGATGTTTCTTACCGATTTACCACTATCGTTTTTGGGGTTATGCGTTAAAAAATGTTGCATTCACGTTAAAAAGGGGCATCATCTAAGTCCGTTGAGACGACACAATCTGAACTATGGTTTGGCAAGAAACCAAAGTTGTTGTTTCTTAAAGTTTGGGGTTGTGATGCTTATATGAAAAAGTTTCATCCTGATAAGCTCAAACCCAGATCGGAGAAATATGTCTTCATAGGATACCCAAAGGAGACTGTTGGGTACACCTTCTATCACAGATCCGAAGGCAAGATATTCGTTGGTGAGAATGGATCCTTTCCAGAGAATGAGTTTCTCTCGAAAGAAGTGAGTGGGAGGAAAGTAGAACTTAATGAGGTAATTGTACCTGCTCCCTTATTGGAAAGTAGTTCATCACAGAAATCTGTTCCTGTGACTACTACACCAATTAGTGAGGAAGCTAATGATGATGATCATGTAACTTCAGATCAAGTTACTACCAAACCTCGTAGGTAAACCAGAGTGAGATCCGAACTAGAGTGGTACGGTAATCCTGTTCTGGAGGTCATGTTACTTGACCATGACGAACCTACGAACTATGAGGAAGCGATGATGAGCCCAGATTCCGCGAAATGGTTTAAGGCCATGAAATCTGAGATATGATCCATGTATGAGAACAAAGTATGGACTTTGATGGATTTGCCCGATGATCAGCCATAGAAAATAAATGGATCTTCAAGAGGAAGACGGACGCTGATAGTAGTGTTACTATCTACAAAGCTAGAATTGTCGCAAAAGGTTTTCGACAAGTTCAAGGTGTTGACTACGATGAGAGTTTCTCACTCGTATCTATGCTTAAGTCTGTCCGAATCATGTTAGCAATTGCCGCATTTTATGAAATCTGGCAAATGGATAAACAAAACTGCATTCCTTAATGGATTTATTAAAGAAGAGTTGTATACGATGCAACTAGAAGGTTTTGTTGATCCTAAAGGTGTTAACTAAATATGCAAGCTCCAGCGATCCATCTATGGACTGGTGCAAGCATCTCGGAGTTGGAATATACGCTTTGATAAGTTGATCAAAGCATATAGTTTTATACAGACTTACGGTGAAGCCTGTATTTAGAAGAAAGTGAGTGAGAGCACTACAGCATTCCTGATAAGCATATGTAAATGACATATTGTTGATCAGAAATAATGTAGAATTATTCTGCAAAGCATAAAGGAGTGTTTGAAAGGATTTTTTCAAAGAAAACCTCGGTGAAGCTGCTTACATATTGAGCATCAAGATCTATAGAGATAGATCAAGACGCTTGATAAGTTTTTTCATTGAGTACATACCTTGACAAGATTTTGAAGTAGTTCAAAATGGAACAGTCAAAGAAAGAGTTCTTGCCTGTGTTACAAGGTGTGAAATTGAGTAAGACTCAAAACCCGACCACGGCAGAAGATAGAAAGAGAATGAAAGTCATTCCCTATGCCTCAGCCATAGGTTCTATAAAGTATGTCATGTTGTGTACCAGATCTATTGTATACCCTACACTGATGTTGGCAAGGAAGTACAATAGTGATCTAGGAGTAGATCACTGGACAACGGTCAAAATTATCCTTAGTGGAATAAGGATATGTTTCTCGATTATGGAGGTGAAAAAAGGTTCGTCATAAAAGGTTACGTCGATGCAAACTTTGACACTGATCCAGATGATTCTAAGTCTCAATCTGGATGCATATTGAAAGTGGGAGCAATTAGCTAGAGTAGCTCTGTGCAGAGCATTGTTGACATAGAAATTTTCAAAATACATATGGATCTGAATATGGCATACCCGTTGACTAAACTTCTCTCACAGGCAAAACATGATCACACCTTAGTACTCTTTGGGTGTTAATCACATAGCGATGTGAACTAGATTATTGACTCTAGTAAACCCTTTGAGTGTTGGTCACATAATGATGTGAACTATTGGTGTTAAATCACATGGCAATGTGAACTAGATTATTGACTCTAGTGCAAGTGGGAGACTGAAGGAAATATGCCCTAGAGGCAATAATAAAGTTATTATTTATTTCCTTATTTCATGATAAATGTTTATTATTCATGCTAGAATTGTATTAACCAGAAACATAATACATGTGTGAATACATAGACAAACAGAGTGTCACTAGTATGCCTCTACTTGACTAGCTCGTTAATCAAAGATGGTTATGTTTCCTAACCATAGACAAAGAGTTGTTATTTGATTAACGGTATCACATCATTAGGAGAATGATTTGATTGACTTGACCCATTCCGTTAGCTTAGCACTCGATCGTTTAGTATGTTGCTATTGCTTTCTTCATGACTTATACATGTTCCTATGACTATGAGATTATGCAACTCCAGTTTACCGGAGGAACACTTTCTGTCCTACCAAACGTCACAACGTAACTGGGTGATTATAAAGGAGCTCTACATGTGTCTCCAAAGATACATGTTGGGTTGGCGTATTTCGAGATTAGGATTTGTCACTCCGATTGTCGGAGAGGTATCTCTGGGCCCTCTCGGTAATGCACATCATATAAGCCTTGCAAGCATTGCAACTAATGAGTTAGTTGCGAGATGATGTATTACAGAACGAGTAAAGAGACTTGCCGGTAATGAGATTGAACTAGGTATTGAGATACCGATGATCGAATCTCGGGCAAGTAACATACCGATGACAAAGGGAACAACGTATGTTGTTATGCGGTCTGACTGATAAAGATCTTCATAGAATATGTAGGAGCCAATATGAGCATCCAGGTTCCGCTATTGGTTATTGACTGGAGACGTGTCTCGGTCATGTCTACATTGTTCTCGAACCCGTAGGGTCCGCACGCTTAAGGTTTCGATGACAGTTATATTATGAGTTTATGAGTTTTGATGTACTAAAGGAGTTCAGAGTCCCGGATGAGATCGGGGACATGACGAGGAGTCTCGAAATGGTCGAGACGTAAAGATCGATATATTGGACGACTATATTCGGACATCGGAAAGGTTCTGAATGGTTCGGGTATTTTTCGGAGTACCGGGGAGTTACGAGAATACGGGGGAAGAAGTATATGAGCCTTATTGGGCTTTAGGGGAGAGGGAGAGGCAGGCCGCGCGCCCCCCCATTGACTAGTCCGAATTGGACTAGGGGGAGGGGAGGCGCCCCCTCCTTCCTTCTTTTCCCTCTTCCCCTTCCTTGTCTCCTACTCCTACTACATGGAAGGACTCCTGGTTGGACTAGGAAAGGGGGAATCCTACTCCCGGTGGTAGTAGGACTCCCCTAGGGCGCGCCATAGAGAGGGCCGGCCCTCTCCTCCTCCACTCCTTTATATACGGGGGCAGGGGGCACCCCATAGACACACAAGTTGATCTTCGTGATCGTTTTCTTAGCCGTGTGCGATGCCCCCCTCCACCATACTCGTCGATAATATTGTAGCGGTGCTTAGGCGAAGCCCTGCGATGGTAGAACATCAAGATCGTCACCACGCCGTCGTGCTGACGAAACTCTTCCCCGACACTTTGCTGGATCAGAGTCCGGGGATCGTCATCGAGCTGAACGTGTGCTAGAACTCGGAGGTACCGTAGTTTCGGTGCTTGGATCGGTCGGGTCGCGAAGACGTACGACTACATCAACCGCGTTGTCATAACGCTTCCGCTGTCGGTCTACAAGGGTACATAGACTACACTCTCCCCTCTCGTTGCTATGCATCACCATGATCTTGCGTGTGCGTAGGAATTTTTTTGAAATTACTACGTTCCCCAACAATTATGATGTGCATTACCGAGAGGGCCCAGAGATACCTCTCTGATACTCGGAGTGACAAATCCTAATCTCGATCTATGCCAACCCAACAAACACCTTCGGAGATACCTGTAAAGCATCTTTATAATCACCCAGTTACTTGTGAGGTTTGATAGCACACAAGGTATTCCTCCGGTATCTGGGGGTTGCATAATCTCATAGTCAAAGGAATATGTATAAGGCATGAAGGAAGCAATAGCAATAAAACTTAACGATCATTATGCTAAGCTAACGGATGAGTCTTGTCCATCACATCATTCTCCTAATTATGTGATCCCATTAATCAAATGACAGCACATGTCTATGGTTAGGAAACTTAACCATCTTTGATCAACGAGCTAGTCTAGTAGAGGCTTACTAGGGACACAGTGTTTTGTCTATGTATCCACACATGTATCAAGTTTCCGGTTAATACAATTCTAGCATGAATAATAAACATTTATCATGATATAAGGAAATATAAATAACAACTTTATTATTGACTCTAGGGCATATTTCCTTCACGGCACTGTCGAACCCTAGCCTCCGCCACTCCCATTCATTCTTCCCTTCAATATCTCGCCACCGATGGAGGTGGCCGGCAATCAAAGCCCTGCCCTCAGGACAACGATCTGCGGGCCCTCGTCTCCTCATCCCCATGGGGGGATCTCCAGCCTGGAGCATGGATGCCAGCTATAAGCTAGGCAGAGCTTGGATCATGGGGTTGCAGCTTCGAAAGGGTGATGGTTGGGATGCCGATGGTTGCAAGGGTAGTCAGCGTTGGACCGATGGCGGTGTTGTGGTCATGGCACCCTCGTTCTTCGGGGCGACAGGCCTACTGAGCGGGATCTGCTGCGGCTGGCGACGAGGAGGAGGTGGCTATAGGCAGCTACTACTACATGGCAGTGCGGTGGCTAGTAGTAGGTCCGATGGAGATCTGACACGTCGGCTACTGTCGGCGGTAAGGCATATGAGGCGTGACTGCCGGTGAAAACTGAGCGAACTTCGATCATGGCGGACGATGCCGGCGTGTATGTGTCGTTACCCTGATGAAGGCATCGTCATTGTAGGTCTTGTCTCCTCGATCGGTTTACTCCGGGAGAAACCATTGATCTGGGTCTCCTGGATCGAGCAATGGTTACGCTTGATGCCGTTCTCCCTCCTGGGGCATCATTCTGGAGGAGTCGGGAGGAGGTATATGCCACGTCGACGACAGTGGGTCTCGGCAGCATGGCGCAACCGAGTCTTCGTGGCAGATGCATCTTGATGGATGATCGGAGGGTGGTGGCATTGTTTCGTGTCATGGCGGGTCGACGGCTAGCCTAGCAAGGATAATGCAGATCTCTACTCTGAAGATGTGTTGACCGTTTGGCAGTGGTAGCGGCTTCTGAAGCATGTGCATGTAGTGCGCGCTTAGGGTCCGTTGGACCAGATGTGTGCTTCTGGTACGC
The DNA here is from genome assembly GCF_002162155.2 of Triticum dicoccoides. NCBI lineage: Eukaryota > Viridiplantae > Streptophyta > Magnoliopsida > Poales > Poaceae > Triticum > Triticum dicoccoides. The sequence continues at coordinate 150,186,750 of NC_041384.1, read as the reverse complement.
CATGTGGGCAGCTCGGTGGTGATCCGGTTCTAGATGATGGGGCGTTGTGATGGCATCCTTTATTATCGAGTAAGTAGGTGTGAAGTGGCGGCTTCGGGTTGTTTGATGTATGCTTTTTCCAGACCTTTGTTAGAATAAAATAAAAATAATGGTTATGTACATCTTTTGATGTAGAGGCTTGGATTTTGAACCTTCTTTTCTAAAAGAAGAGGGCCAAGTTGAGTGCGGCTAAATGGCTCCCAAGCTCATCTGATTATGTTTGTGAACAGCAAAATAAAAAAATATACTAGAAAAAGTTCAGATTGACATGAGAGATGTTTGAGTGTGTGATGTTCATACCAATTTTCATCATGTCTGGACATCTGATTAGCTATCAGAAAAAAATTGAGGGTCTGCGAAAAAGTTTATTGTTTGTGCAATATTCGAACCAAGTTTTTTTTGCTGGGAGCTACTCAAATGTCCAAACACGCTGAAAATTGAAACATACCTCATGCAGCTAAACATCTTCCTAAAAAAATCAGTTTTTTTTTACTTTTCTAGTATTTATTAACTGTTCATCGAGATCAGATAAGCTCGGGTAGAAAAATGGATATTGGGCCCAAGTTCAGAAACTTAGAGGAATTATACTTCTTATTATGTGAATAGACATTGTTGTTGTTTTTTTCTATTGGCGAAATGTTACTCATTGTTTAACCATGTTATTCTTGATTCTTTGAAAAAGGTTAAGTCTACATGATACGTACTTCCACATGAATCGCACAAATATAATCTACTGGGCACCGATGAACGATTATTTGTTTGTCTTTAAAGTCGACATGGCGAGCATCCGAGCATAATACAATAATTGCCGACACAAAGGGTAAAACAGTGTAGTGGTGGTATGGCAGGGGAAGCGCAAACCCAAAGTTCTGCTGTGTCATCATGATTTTCAAATCATTGACGCCCAAAATCAAACATCGTACAGCTCCTCTAGCTAGCAAACAAAACCCACGGCGCCCTCTGGCCAAATCTGAATCCAATTCCAAATCAGAAGCTAGCTTTTGCACACTGGGTCAGAGCCAAGAACAGTAGTACTACTAGTACTAGGAGTACATTACAGCAGAACCGCACGGCCAGTTACAGCCAAGATTAAAACTAAGATCAAACTGATGAACATCGTTGGAGCTAATCATGAACGCAGAGCATGATTACTTATGATAGAGTCCTACTGGTAGTTAAGGAAACGTCCTGGGGCTGGATTAATAACTGAGTGAGTGAGTGAGTGGATAGCCAGTGAGATCGCTGGCTAGCCGCCGTGGAGGACGACCCAGATGTCGGAGAAGGCCTGGAGGATGACGGGGTGGTGGCGCGGCGCGTTGAGCGAGAGGTACGACCGCAGCAGCCGCTCCAGCTCCACCGCGCCGAACATCTGCCGGCTCACCACCATCTCCACCATCGACGCCCGGAAGTCGGCGTAGGGGTCCCGCGACCGCTGCACCACCGCGAACCCCCTGCGCACCTGCTCCTCCGCCGCCGACACCACCGGCCGGAACCCTTCCCTCACGCCGCACGTGTCGCAGCTGCTCGCCACGCGATTCTTGCGCCTCTGCCCCCTGGCCCTCGCTCTCGGCGGCGGCGGCGGCGGCTTGGGCGCCACTGCGGCAGGGGACTTCTTTGGTTTCTTCTTCTTGCTGTAGAACTCGGAGGAGTCGGAGGAGAAGGAGAAGCTTCTGGAGGAGGAGAAGAATGCCTCCGCGTCCCCCTTCTTGGCGTCGCTGCGGCCGTGCTCGTCAGCGTCGCTGCTGAAGACGTCGTCGCCGTCGGTGTCCGAGGTGCTGAAGCCATAGGGGTTGTTGGAGAGCAGCTTCTTGCTCTTGTCGCCCTTGACCCGGCCACCGAGGCGGTGGCGGTGGTGCCGATGACTGCCGTGGAGAGGGCTCTTTTTCTTGCTCTCCATCAGAGGCGACGCGTGCATGGAGAAGCGAGCCGGAGGCGGCAGAGAATGCACCGCGGCGCCGGCGCGGCGGTGCACGCGGTCGAGGGCGTTGGAGAAGGACTCGGTGCGGCCAACGATGGTGGCGTAGTCGCGGCGAGAAGAGGTAAGGAACGAGTCCCTGTCGCGGGAGATGGCGGAGTCGGCGGCCAAGAGCGCGCGGCTGGAGGAGCAGACGGAGCTCGGGGGCGGCTTGGACGCGGTCACCCCGTCGGCTGCCGCGCCCACCGCGGCGGAGCAGGAGGAGGAGGAGGAGGTCGACGCGGTGTTGTTGTTGCAGGTCGAGCGGAGCAGCGAGCCCGGACGGAACATCCGGGCCAGACGGTCCCGGAGGCGGCTGCTACTCCTGCCGCCGCCACCGCCATGGTCCATCGGTAGCTCAGTCGGTGCTCACTTGACGCCGGACTGGTTGGTTGTGGAAGCAGGGGAGCACTGGTGCCGAGCCATCGGTGTTATATGTTATATATAGCCGTGGGAGATGGAGCCGGGAGCGAAGGAAGGTTTGAAATGGCTAGCGTGAGCTGCCAGTACACTACGTGCACTACGAGCCGTGCGTACAAAGTGTGTCACGTGACGAATTATTAATCAAGGCATGCATTTTTCTTGTTTATGCAAGGATAATAAAGCCGACGAATGTTTTGGCATGTATGTAAGCATTCGGTTATGGAATCACTGACACCGAAGCACTGAGCAAATCATGCAAGATTTTCGTTATGGACTGACTCTGAAACAGATTTTAGTGTCACTGAGTTATCATCCAGCATTCCAGATATGATATACGGTGGGGCGAACGAATTACTGACTGTTCTTTTCTGACAAATAGTGGATTTTGTAGACTCAAACGGAGCATCAAGAAAGTACATAATACAATGAGCAAACATCCGACTTATATATACTAAATCAACTCAAACACACGCAAAAACACGTTGGCAACCAGCAAAGTCGTATATGACCAAAGTCCTGCGTAGACGAGGAAAAAAAACCCAAAGTGACTAGATCTAGGATCGACAAACTAGAGTAATGACCATACCCTACCAACCATCTCATGACACCATATGGACGACAAGGTTTTTCAGCATCAACGCCTTTAGAAGGGAGCGACACTCAAGTGTCGTCATTACCGGATCCAACCACAAGGCCAAAATCTAGGTTTTCACCTTGGAGATCAGTTTGAGTATATCTGAGCAATGTCTTCAATAAGATAACGACGTAAGAAAATATATCGCCATTGCCAGGTATAACCACTCGGGTCTGACCTAGGCTTTCGCTCCGGAGCTCGAGACCGGGTGTTCGAGTAGCAACCCCATGGAAGTCACTCATGTGTTGTTGCCACCACTTTTTCGTGATCCCGCCTGCTACATGCAATGCATCCGTCTCCACTGTTCTTTGGAGAGAAGCCATTACAGATCGAGAGGACCAAGCCCAAGGACATGCATGTCGGGCAAGACAACAGTAACCTAGAACTAATTCACCACAGGAGGGCTTGGGGGAGATAGACCAACTGCGGAGGCGTAGATCTTGGTAACCATTAGGGCAAGAACATCAGCGTCGACATCTCAGAAGAGAGGGCACCACAGCTAGATGAGAGCAGCCATTTTAAACAAAACATCATCAGGGCGGTAAGGAAAGAGGTGTTTAATCATAAATTTCTAATCCATAAGGCACACCCAAGAGCACCAAAGACAATCCAAAACACCCTAGAGAATTGGCCTGAGTAATTCCTAATAATGTCGATAAGATCGTCCATACTTGACGGGTTCTAGGGTACGTGCAACCACGATCGAATGCAACACCAACCCAGCTTAGCCAAAACAAAGTTAAAAGGATGTGCTCAGTGTTTTCAGTGTGGCCTCAAAGAGAACATGCGGTAGAGGCATGTCCATTTCTCTTAAGGATTTGATCGCTAACTAAAAATTACGCCTGATGCCTTCCCAAAGGAAGATCTGAATTTTAGAGGATTACATGCCCACGAGAGGCCCTTGAACCAGGGGCATGCCGCCCCTAGGAGAGCTTAAGGTAGAGAGATTTAACTGAGAACTTACCATAAGAAGAGTGGGTCCAAGAGATTTGGTATGTGGTCTCGAAGAGCGAAGGGGGAAGGGAAGTGTGAGCCTGCCTGTCTGCAAATTCTTTAGGAGTTAGCGCCAGACGCATACCAAGATCCCAGTTACGAGAGGCAAGCTTCGAAATGGAGATCGACGGATTTTCATAGTAAGAGAATAAGACAAGGAAGGTTTCGCACAGGGGACTCGTCCGCGAGCACCAGTCCAACCAGAATCTGATGGAAGCGTTGTAGCCAGCCGAAAGTTTGACTAAACCATGAAATTCATCCTGCACCAGGAAAAGGGATTTCCAAAGTTGAGAGCCACCCCGGGAGGTGGACATCAGATGAGGGGTAGTTAGGGCAGTATTTGGTATACAAAATTTTACGCCATACGCAATCAGGAGGCTCAGTGAGAATGCACCACCACCACTTCATAATCAGGCACTTGTTCATGATCCCAGTATTATAGTGCCTAGCGCCCCAAGGCTTTTGGGCTTGCACATGATTTCCCACTTAACTATCTGATATTTCTTCCCATTGTCAATGTTGTTCGAGTAGAAAGTGTTATGATCTCTATCTAAGCTAGCATGATTGTTGTCATACAAGCGATAAAACACATGATGAAAGTAGGAAGGCTAGACAAGCTTGAATTGATCAGGATTACTTTGCCAGTGGAGAATTGGTGGTGGCCACGCCAAGGAGCAACCCTAGGGCCCACTTTAACTTTAGTAGGTTTTCAATCAGCCACGAGAAGTTTCATGTGGGAAGTAGTCACACCAACATAGGTGGTAGGAAAAGTCCTAAGCTTACACTTCCAAAGGTGAGAAATTCAAGATTGTGCTGTAGGCGGGTGGCCCAAAATAAAAGCTTCACTCTTGTAAGGTTAATATTTAGCCCCGACATGGCTTCAAAATAGAGCAGGGGGATTTCAGGTTGGCCGATTGTAAGTCATTCTGCTCAACAAGAATAATAATAACGACAACTTACTAGAGGTGGGTTACCCCAAGGGGAAGAAGGTGAGAGGCAACAACACAGATGTGCCCAACATTGGTCGCCTAGGACATCATCCTATCAAGAGAATCTGAGATGAAGTTAAACAGGAGGGGGGAAATGGGATCACCTTGCTGCAAGCCCCTCCATTCTTGAAATAGAGACAAACAATCCCGTTAATGGTGATTGCAATGTGGCCACCAGTAACAGTCAGCATTATACGATGAATGTAAGCAGGAAAAATCCCTGGCTAATAGGATAGCTTGCAAGAAGGATTAGCGAACACAATCGTAGGCCTTCTCTGAGTTCAATTTGAGAACCACAACTTCACGCTTATAATGGTGGATATCCTGAAGTAACTCATGTAACGTGATAATACCATCAAGAATGAAGTGCCCTTTAGTGAAAGTCGTTAAGGGGCAGATCACCTTATGAGCTATAGGAGACAATCTAGTGACGAAGGCTTTGGAAGGGAATCTGGCGATATTGTTGATAAGAGCAAATGACTAAATTGCCTGATATTGTCTGCCTTTTGCACTTTGGGGATCAAGGTAAGGACAACATAGTTTAGGCGAGAATGTTAAACGTCCCCAAGAAAAAACCATGCATGATCTTGTAAACCAGATGTTTAAGTGTTTTCCAGAACTTCTTAAAAACTTGATAGAAAAACCATCAGGTCCAGGGCAAGGAGAAGATTTAGATGAATTGATGGCCTCATCAATTTCATCGGTGGAGAGATGAAGCATAAGGCTATCGTTAATCAAGTTCAAGAAACATTGACTCGTCGGCTAGGCTAAAGAAGAAAATGTAAAGCCCGAGGAAGTTTGGCGCTTCGGAGATTACGGTAGAACTCGTAGATGTGTGAAGAGATTAGAAAATGATCGGAGGAGAGAGAGCCCCGAACAATTATGCAATTGATTGTGCAGCGAAAATGGTGATCATTCACAATGGCTTCAAAACAAGTCATGTTAGCATCCCCTTTGAGGATCATGTTAAGACTCCCATGTCATTTCCATCATAGTTCATTAGCCTCTGAAGCGCCACCAGGGCATTATCAAACTCATACCGGCGCCGCCACCAGGAATCGCCAAGACCGACCGAGTGAGCGGTGTTATCTAAGAGCTTGATTTGGTCAGCGACTAAGCATTTAAATTTGAAGGAGTCAACTTTGAGATTTGCCCCCGCCATTGAGAAACTTACGAAGAGGCTGGGAACAGAAGTGCCAATCAATAGTAGGGTGGTCCACCACTCCCCCGCCCCACCCCCGCCCAACCAAAGGCACAAATCCTTCTACCAAAAGCTAGTTGTACTCAAATTGGAATCGAGAATAAGGTAGGGTAGTGGAATCCCTAGAGACCACAATCAGGGGAGTATGATCAGATCCGATGTGGGATTCAGCAGTTAGCACGGCTCTTGAAAACTTAGTCTCCCAATCAATAGACATAGGGACACGATCAACAACACAATGAATAAAATCCAACTTACAGTTGGACCAGGTGTAGCATGCCCCAACACAGTGAAACTCCCAAAGAGCAAGGTTGTTAATTAAATTGTTAAACACAAAAGATCGAGACCAGTGGAAGTTGGCATCATTTTTACCAAGTGGGGTGCCGAGGAGGTTGAAATCACCACCAATTAATACAGGAAGAGACGATGTCGGTAATCTAGAGGAGTGGGAGGTCAAGAAAGATGTGAAGGAAATATGCCATTGAGGTAAAAATAAAGTTGTTATTTTATATTTCTTTATTCATGATAAAGTTTTATTATTCATGCTAGAATTGTATTGATCGGAAACCTTAATACATGGGTGAATACATAAACAAACACCGTGTCCCTAGTGAGCCTTTACTAGACTAGCTCATTGATCAAAGATGGTTAAGGTTTCCTAACCATTGACATGAGTTGTCATTTGATAACGGGATCACATCATTAGGATAATGATGTGATGGACAAGACCCATCAGTTAGCTTAGCATAATGATCGTTCAGTTTTATTGCTATTGCTTTCTTCATGTCAAATACATATTCCTTCGACTATGAGATTATGCAACTCCCGAATACTGGAGGAATGCCTTGTGTGCTATAAAACATCACAACGTAACTGGGTGATTATAAAGATGCTCTACAGGTGTCTCCCAAGGTGTTTGTTGAGTTGGCATATATCGAGATTAGGATTTGTCACTCCGAGTATCGGAGAGGTATCTCTGGGCCCTCTCGGTAATACACATCATAAGCTTGCAAGCAAACGACTAAGGAGTTAGTCACGAGGTGATGTATTATGGAACGAGTAAAGATACTTGCCAGTAATGAGATTGAACTAGGTATGAAGATACCGATGATTGAATCTCGGGCAAGTAACATACCGATGGACAAAGGGAATTACGTATGTTGTCATAACGGTTCGACCGATAAAGATATTCGTAGAATATGTAGAAGCCAATATGGGCATCCAGATTCCGTTATTGGTTATTGACTGGCGAGGTGTCTCGGTCATGTCTACATAGTTCTCGAACCTCTAGGGTCCGCACGCTTAACGTTTGTTGATGATATAGTATTATATGAGTTATGTGATTTGGTGACCAAATGTTGTTCAGAGTCCTGGATGAGATCACGGAAATGACAAGGAGTCTCGAAATGGTCGAGAGGTAAAGATTGATATATAGGACGATGGTATTTGGACACCGGAAGAGTTTCAGATGGTAGCGGGTACTTATCGGGTCGCCGAAAAGGAGTTTCGGGCATCCCCGGCAAAGATATGGCCTTATGGGCCAAGAGAGGGAACACACCAGCCCACAAGGGGATGGTGCGCCCCAATAGTGGTCGGCTCTATGAGCAGGAGAAGGAAAAAGGGGAGGGAAAGGAAAGTGTGGAGTAGGACTCCCCCTTCCTTCCCTCCCCCCCCTCTTTCCTTCCCCCTTCTTCTTATAAGGAAAGGGGGGCGCAGGGCAAGGCAGCAGCCCTAGAGCTGCCGCCAGGCCTCTTGGGCACCCTAGGGGCTGCCTCCTCCCCTCCCACCTATATATATATGGGTAGGGGGCGCCACGCAAGACACACATCATTGTCTTAGCCGTGTGCGGCTGAAAGATCGTGGATGTCGCCTAGAGGGGGGGGGTAAATAGGCGCTTTTAAAATAATTATGGTTTAGGCTTGAACAAATGCGGAATAAACCTAGTGGTTAATTTGTCAAGCACAAAACCTACAACAACTAGGCTCACCTATGTGCACCAACAACTTATGCTAAGCAAGATAAACTACTAGGTGATAGCAAGATATATGACAAGAAACAATAAGGCTATCACAAAGTAAAGTGCATAAGTAAAGAGCTCGGGTAAGAGATAAACGAGGCACGCGGAGACGACGATGTATCCCAAAGTTCACACCCTTGCGGATGCTAATCTCCGTTTGGAGCGGTGTGGACGCACAATGCTCCCCAAGAAGCCACTAGGGCCACCGTAATCTCCTCACGCCCTCGCACAATGCAAGATGTCGTGATTCCACTAAGGGACCCTTGAGGGCGGTCACCGAACCCGTACAAATGGCAACCCTTGGGGGCGGTCACCGAACCCGTACACTTTGGCAACCCTTGGGGGCGGTCACCGAAACCCGTCAAATTGCTCGGGGCGATCTCCACAACCTAATTGGAGACCATGACGCTTGCCCGGAGCTTTACACCACAATGATTGAGCTCCGAACACCAACAACCGTCTAGGGCGCCCAAGCACCCAAGAGGAACAAGCTCAAGGGTACCAAGCACCCAAGAGTAATAAGCTTCTCAACTTGTAACTTCCATGTATCATCATGGAGAACTCAAACCGATGCACCAAATGCAATGGCAAGGGCACACGGAGTGCCCAAGTCCTTCTCTCTCAAATCCCACCGAAGCAACTAATGCTAGGGAGGAAAATGAGAGGAAGAAAAAGAAAGAGAACACAAAGAACTCCAAGATCTAAATCCAAGGGGTTCCCCTCACATAGAGGAGAAAGTGATTGGTGGAAATGTGGATCTAGATCTCCTCTCTCTTTTCCCTCAAAAACTAACAAGAAACCATGGAGGGATTGAGAGTTAGCAAGCTCGAAGAAGGACAACAATGGGGGAAGAACACGAGCTCAAAGGATAAGGTTCATTGGGAAAGAAGACCCCCTTTTATAGGAGGGGGAAAATCCAACCGTTATGTGCTCAGCCCACACACGAGCGGTACTACCGCTCCATGAGCGGTACTACCGCTCAGGCGGAAGAAACAGGGAAAAGGAGCAACAAAACACGAACCTTGGGGCGGTAGTACCGCAGGAGACAGCGGTACTACCGCTGGGTTAAGCGGTACTACCGCTCCCTTCAGCGGTACTGCCGCGCAGAGGGAAGGGTAAAGGGAAAGAGGGAACCGGGCGGTACTACCGCGGAGGAAGGGCGGTACTGCCGCTAAGGAGCGGTACTGCCGCACTACTGCCGCAGCGAGGTACCGCACAACCCGACACAGAAAAGGACCCCTCGAATCGACGCGGTAGGGATCCTGACAAAACCACACTCAAGAAAACCAGAACTGCCATAACTTCTGCATAGGAGCATCGAATTGAGCAAACTCAAGCTTGTTGGAAACAAGACGATGAGTAGCATCAAAACAGCGGCTGGTTATAGTAAGAAGAGGCAGGGGAGGTATGCCTAACAAAAAGAGGAGTGAAACCTCCAACCGAGAAGAAACGGCAAAACCTCCAACATCGAAAACATCATAGAAGAGGCATGCGAACTCCATTTTCGATGAACTCAAGCTTGTCATCAAGATGACCATAAGCTCTAAGATTCACAAAGAGAACCAAACAAGAACCAAGAAAGATGATGCAAGGATGCAATGGTTTGAGCTCTCAATGAACAATACGATCAAGCTACTCATCGAGAGCCCCCCTTGATAGTACGGCAATCGATCCTATAACTCGGTCTCCCAACTACCATCATGAGACCGGTAAAATAGAAAACCTATCAAGGGCAAACCTTTGCCTTGCACATGGTCCACTTGAGCTAGATGATGACAAACTTGACTCCCTCAAGTTGGACCACCTTTCTTGATTGTGTTGACTCGATGAAGACTAGTTGATTGCTCCCACATACTCCACTATGGGTGAGCCACTCTTCCGCACATCTTCACAAGTCCATTATCACCACAAAGGACGGCAAGCTTCAAGCATTTGATCTCTTCGTGATGCTCCACTTGAACTTGCACATCGCGACCTAACCCCACAAAGAACTCTCACGAAGACCATGGGTTAGTACACAAAGCGTAATTGACAATTCTTACCATACCATGGGGTCACTTGATCCCTCTCGGTACATTTTCTGCGCTTTGTGAGTTGATCAACTTGATTCACTCTTGACTTAGTCTTGATCAACCTTGAACCTTTCCAATTCTCTTCATTTGGATGATGTCTTGAAGGTAGACATGAATGATCACACAATCTTCTTCTTCAAGACATGCTTGCAATAAGCTCAACTCTCACATGACCAATCTTTGGATAATTCCTTGAATAACACCTTGGTCGACACAAACTCTCCTTGAAATCAACACATGCACTCCAAGAAAAGCCTATGGACAAAACCTTCAAATATAACTCAAGGAAACCATTAGTCCATAGAGATTGTCATCAATTACCAAAACCAAACATGGGGGCACCGCATGTTCTTTCAGCGGCGCCCCCATCCATCGTTTACTCCCTCGGTCATATTTTTGTAGTGCTTAGGCGAAGCCGTGCAGAAATCACATCACCATCACCGTCACCACGCCGTCGTGCTGCTAGAACTCATCTACTACATCACCGTCCGACTGGATCAAGAAGGCGGAGGACGTCACCGAGCTGAACGTGTGCAGAACGCGGAGGTGTCGTGCATTCGATACTAGATCGGTTGGAGCACGAAGAAAGTTCGACTACATCAATCGCGTTGTGAAACGCTTCCGCTTACGGTCTATGAGGGTACATAGACACACTCTCCACCTCGTTGCTATGCATCTCCATGGATAGATCATTGCGTGTGTGTAGAATTTTTTTTTGTTTTCCATGCAACGATTCCCAACAATGGTATTAGAGCCAGGTCTATGTGTAGATGATATGCACGAGTAGAACACAAAGAGTTATGGGCGATGATAGTCATGTTGCTTACCACCAACGTCTTATTTTGATTTGGCGGTATTGTGGGATGAAGCGGCCTGGACCAACCTCACATGTCCACGCACATGAGACTTGTTCCACTGACAGACATGCAACTAGTTTTGCATAAAGGTGGCTGGCGGGTGTCTGTTTCTCCTACTTTAGTTGAATCGAATTTGACTGCTGCCGGTCCTTGAAGAAGGTTAAAACAACAAACTTGACGAAACACCTTTGTGGTTTGAAGCCCGTAGCAGCCACATAAATCTTGCAACAATAAAGTAGAGGACGCCTAACTTGTTTTGCAGGGCATGTTGTGATGTGATATGGTCAAGACATGATGTGATAAACGTTATTGTATGAGATGGTCATGTTTTGTAAGATATTTGACAACCGGCAGGAGCCTTATGGTTGTCTCTTTATTGTATGAAATGCAAACGCCATGTAATTGCTTTACTTTATTAGTATGTGTTAGCGATAGTTGTAGAAGCAATAGTTGGCGAGACGACCACGACGCTACGATGGAGATCAAGGTGTCGAGCCAGTGACGATGGAGATCATGACGATGCTTTGGAGATAGAGATCAAAAGCTCAAGATGATGATGGCCATATCATGTCACATATTTTGATTGCATGTGATGTTTATCTTTTGTGCATCTTATTTTGCTTAGTACGGAGGTAGCATTATAAGATGATCCCTTAACTAAATTTCAAGGTAAAGGTGTTCTCCCTAAGTATGCACCATTTCTATAGGTGTTGATCGGGTGTGATAGACTCTACGTTCACATACAACGGGTGCAAGACAGTTTTGCACATGCAGAATACTTGGATTAAACTTGACGAGCCTAGCATGTACAGACATGGCCTCAGAACACTGAAGACCGAAAGGTCGAACGTGGATCATATAGTAGATACGATCAAAATAGAGATGTTCACCATTGATGACTGCCCCATCTCACTTGATGATCGGACATGGGTTAATTGATTTGGATCGCGTATCACTTAGATGACTTGAGGGATGTCTATTTAAGTGGGATTTCTTAAGTAATTTGATTAATTGGACTTATTTTATCATGAACTTAGTCTTGATAGTTATGCATATCACACTGTAGATCAATAGCTCGCGATATAGCTCCTATTTTTTTTTGATATGTTCCTAGAGAAAACTAAGTTGAAAGATGATAGTTGCAATGATGCGGACTGGGTCTATGATAGGAGAATTATCCTCATTGCTGCATAGAAGAATTATGTCCTTGATGCACCGCTAGGTGACAGACCTATTCCAGGAGCAGAAGCAGACGTTATGAATGTTTGACAAGCTCGGTATGATGACTACTTGATAGTTAGTGCGCCATGCTTTACTACTTAGAACTGGGACTTCAAAAACTTTTTGAACACCACACAGCATATGAGATGTTCCAAGAGCTGGAATTGCTATTTCAGACTCATGCCCGTATCGAGAGGTATAAGACCTCTGACAAGTACTTTGCCTACAAGATGAAGGAGAATAGTTCGGCCAGTGAGCATGTACTCAGAATGTCTGGGTACTACAATTGCTTGAATCAAGTGGGAGTTAATATTCCAGATAAGATAGTGATTAACAGAGTTCTCTAGTCACTATCACCAAGCTACTACAACTTTGTAATGAACTATAATATGCAAGGGATGACTAAAATGATTCCCAAGCTCTTCGCGATGCTGAAATCGGCGAAGGTAGAAATCAAGAAAGAGCATCAAGTATTGATGGTTAACAAGACCACTAGTTTCAAGAAAAAAGGCAAGGGAAAGAAAGGGAACTTCAAGAAGAATGGCAAGCAAGTTTCCACTCCCGTGAAGAAGCCCAAAGCTGGAACCAAGCCTCAAACGGAGTGCTTCTACTGCAAAGGAAATGGTCACTGGAAGTGGAACTGCCCCAATCATTTGGTGGATAAGAAGGATGGCAAAGTGAACAAAGGTATATTTTATATACAGATTATTGATGTGTACCTTACTAGTGTTCGTAGTAGCCCCTGGGTATTTGATACTAGTTTAGTTGCTAAGATTAGTAACTCGAAACAGGAGTTGCAAAATGAACAGGGACTAGTTAAGGGCAAGGTGACAATCACTACAGGAATCAGGCACTTTGCCGTCTGTCATGGCTGACGACAAAGGCATGCGTGGCTGATGGCAAAGGCCTTTGCCGTCCGCCAGAAAACGGCAACAGGTCCGGCTGAATAGGCTACGGTGAAGGGCTCTTTGCCGTCTGCTGACGAACGGCAAAGGTGAAACGCTCTTTGTCCTTGGCCAGCAGACGACGAAGAGCCCGGACGACACAAGTGAAAGGTTAGGTCCGTTAAGGGGTTAACGGTATGCTTTGCCGTCCGCTGGCAGACGGCAAAGTAGCGAAATAGGCCAGCCCCGGGTGCTGCCACGTGTCAAGCTATGTCGTCAGCTGGCTGACGGCAAAGGTGCAACACTGTTTGCCGTCTGCCAGCAGACGGCAAAGTAACCAAATAGGCCAGCCAGTGCCCCATGTTGCATAGGTAGCTGCCGCGTGGCAGATTTGCCATTTGCTGGCTGATGGCAAAGCTCTTTGCCGTCTGCTGGCAGACGGCAAAGAGCCTATATAGCCCCAGTTTTTCTATTTTTTGTTATATCCTTGCATTTTCAAAAGACATAAATTATATATATAGTTTCAACCTCAAACATAGCCCATGTATCCATCATCTAGTAGTCCATCAACGCAACAGAACACAATGGGTATTAAAACGTCCAATACACACATAGCTTCACGGAGTTCATCAACATGCATACATAGTTTCATGGAGTTATTCAACATACATTGTTTATCAACACAAAATCAAAACAGAAACTAAAACTAGCAGTCCATCGGTCCAGCTTCCATGAAGTGAATTAAATCTGCAAAAATGGGAGTAAGCTAGTTAGAAGAAGAAGAAGAAGAAGGTTTTTACCCTTTTCCTTCTCATTCTTCTTCTTTTATTCTTTTTTCCTCTGTTTCTTCTTCTATTCTTTCTTTTTCTCCTCTTCCTTGTTTTTCTTCTTCTCATTCCTTATTTGTGTCATTTTAGAGCTTACATAGGTAATTATGCCATTTTTAGCTAACTAAACTTATTATGTCAATTTGGAGGAAATTAAGGTAAGTATATGTCATTTTTGTGCTAACATAGGTAATTATGCCATTTTTAGATAACGTTGGTAAAATGGATCATTTTGGAGCTAACCTAGCTAAAATGGATCATATTGGAGCTAATGTAGGTAAAATGGATCATATAGGAGCTAACCTAGGTAAACTTGCTCATTTTGGAGCTAACCTAGGTAAAATGGATCATATTGGAGCAAACCTAGGTAAAATGGGTCATTTTGGAGCTAACTCAACTAATTATGCCATTTTTGAGTTAACTAAGCATATTATGCCATTTTTGACATAATTAAGCTAAGTATAGGTCTTTATTTAGCTAACCTAGGTAACTAAGCATATTAGAGCTAATTTAGTTAAGTATAGATCATTTTGGAGCTAAGTAAGCTAATTATGTCATTTTGTAGGAAGATTGGCTAAGTTGAGGTCATTATGGTAACCATTTTGGAGGAAATAAAGCTAAGTCTAGGTCTTTATGCATTTGGTAGGCAAAACACTAGAGAAATGTTACCGTCATCACAGAGGTGAAGGGCCGGTCGGGTTTACGCCAGTGTTAGATGGAGAAGGACCGGCGGTGGTCGGGGTTGCGCCAGTGCGAGGCGGAGAAGGATCGGCCGATGCTTGTCGGGAGGCATGCTGCACCAAAGATCATTTGTAATGTCTCATTAGCATGGTGCAACTGAAATGTGAATACTGGTAACTAATGACCATTCAACTAAAACTCACCGTGTCCGCTATACCAATCTAAGGCATCGGGGAAGGGGTCTGACCGTTTTTCTCGCACACGGTCTGCACATTTTGATTTCACGAGTCAGTGATATTAGTTAGTAATGAAACGGACATTACATGCATGATTTGGCTAATAAACAGGAGAAACTTACCACGAGGAGCTCGTATAGGGCCCGGTGAGACGCGTCGTTCCGGTTCCTCTCCTCCTCCAGCATCCTAGCCGTCCTCTGCTCCATCTCGGTCTCCCTCTCCTTGGCCTTCCTATTTGCCTCCGCTAGAAGCTCCTCGGCCCTAGCCTCGATGGCGAGGTCCACTGGTCGTGGTCGAGGCGGTATGTTAGGAAGAGACCTCGTGTGGCGCTTCTTGATCTCTGGGAGACTGCTAGGACAACGTATCAGTCCATCCCCAATGGCTACCGAGCCATGTTTCCTCCCATCACCAGATAGGATCACGAGCTCTGTATCAAAAGGACTCTGGCTCGGGTTGAAGTCATCCCCTTTCGTCGCCTTCCCCCAGTCTCTGTGCCTCACGAGCTTGTTGTGGGAGGAGATGTTGGTGAAGCTCCCTGGATAATCGAGGTCATCCTCAAAGAATGCCTTGGCCTTCTTGAACAGGGCCATATGGGCCATGGCATAGAGGTCGTACAGCGGTGGCACTTCCTTCTTGTTGTGTTTCGCCTAAGAGAGGAACAACATATTAGTTAAGGGCTGGAGCTAGCATGAAAAATGAAATTGCATGAATCGTTAAGGGCTGGAACCACATACCCAGTGATCCCCGTACTCAGACAGGTTGGAGCTCCCTTGATGGTGTGGCACACCTCGCATTTGGGAACGCTTATCCCATTCCTTGGTCTTGTTGTGTTCGGCTAGCCATTGGGGAGAGAACCACTCATCCACCAATGCCTCCCAACAGTCCATCAAATCGCACACCATCTCGGGGGCACCTAAGTTTGGCAAAAAGAAATTTCAGCGCTACGCCTACGAATGAAATCAAGGAAACTAAGTACAAGGCCTTAAGATAGTTAATTACCTTCATGTACTTCTCCTTACTCAGATACTTGAGGTGGCACTTCTTCTTGGCCCTCCTAATGTTATTCGAGGCGTAGTAGTCTCGAACAGCCTGCACCCTAGCCTCGTGTCATAAGTTCTGAAGTAGGCACTTGCACTCGGCTTAGAGAACCGTAGCAGCCTCCACCTCGTGTTCCTCAGAACCCTATAGAAGGTCTGCAATCGAACAAGACAACACTGATTAGTACAATCACTAGGTAATGTTGATTTTTAATTCTGTAAAGTAGAAATTACCCAAAACCGCTGCCTCACAATGTCGGCCACCGTCTCGCACACGACACCGTCGACCCTCTCCTCTAGAGGGGCTGGGGAAGCCACGTGCATCTCCCAGCTCATTGCTAGCTGTGGAGCCTGACCCTCAGCAGGCAACATGACCCACCCCGGGAAGTGGTGCCTGACTAGAGTACCAAGGACCTAGTTGGGCCTGCGGACACCATCGGGGTGTATCCAACCCCTGCAGTATGACAAGGCCAACACATTAGATATTAATTTGAAGAAACATGAAGGACAAAGGTTGACACAGAGTAAATGCACTTACTTCTCTCCGTTAGGCTGAATCAACCACCTCTGACCGCGGGTCGCCGGCACGGCCGGGAGCTTCGTACCACCACGCTGGTAGACCTTCTTGCCCTGCTCAACCAGCTCGGCATCGCTAAAACTATCGTCAGACCAGGTCTCCTCACCATCAGCATGGCCACTAATCTCCGGAGTCACGTGGGACAACTTGGGAATAGTAGCTCCTATGGTTTCTAGAGCGAGTGAATGAAACACTATCTTCTTATGAGCGGAGATAGAGAGCTATGTCACAATCAATAAGTGAGATGATGTGGGCGAGGAATCTTCTGTCACAATAAAGGTCTTCTTTTCGAATTTAAGTGGGATTAGCTTCTTCCTCAATTGATATTACTGACAATCTAGCAATTCCATCCTTTATAAGACGAAGACTCTGGGACCGGAGTCTCGTGGGACGAAGACTCTGGGGCCCGAGTCTCCTGGGACGAGGGCTCGGCGACACGAGGCTCGTCAGCCCGAGGCTCGTGGACCGGAGTCCAAGACGGGTCCAAGTCTGACGGCTCCACCTGAGACGGAGCACTCTGGTGGTCCGGAGAATTAGCTTCGGGTGGCGGCGAGGAAGGCACAACTGCCTTCCTACCTCTCCCGTTGCCACATCCACCTCTAGATCCCCTCTTGGTCTTCCCCCGACCTCTCCCGGTCGAAGAAGAAGGGCCCGCCGGTGTCGCCATGTTGTCTACGAGTGCTCTACGAAGCTGCTGGGGTGGAATATAGCCACCCCTCCCAGCACGCGCTGAGGAAGAAGGAGGCTCGGAGCACTCTCGACCCGCGCCCACCATCTGCCAACACCTACAATGACAAAGAGTAAACTAAATTAGTACAACATAAACATAATAAAAAATTTGGTGGGTGAAAACAACATAAAATCCCCTTTTCTGATATTTCAAGCTTTTGGAATATTTATATAGGAAATATTCTCTATAAATTCCAAGAAAATTCTAGCATGTATGACAATGCCATATTTGGTTATCTTGACAAGTATCATCTCTTGGAGAACAAAATGACATCACCAAAACCCCTCAGCCTACTTAACCTAACTAACCTATAAACTAACCTAACTAACCTAGTCTAAAGATAACTAACCTAACTAACCTAGAAAATCAAACTCACCTAACTAACACCTTCTACTTATTCTAAAGATAACTAACCTAACCTAACTAACCTAGAAACTAACCTAGCTACCTAAACTAAACTAAATTAACCTAAAATAAACTCCTTTCCCCCTTGGTCTTTGTTCTTCTTCTTCTTCCTTCTTTTCCTTCTTCCTCTTGTCTTCCTTTTCTTCTTCATTTTCCTTATTTTCCTTTTCCTCTTCACTTCTACTTTTTCTTCTTTTCTTCTTAATATAAAAAACTAACCTACAATCTACTAACCTAGAAAAGCTAACCTACAATATACAATCTACTAACCTAATTAAAGCAACTAAATCTACTAACCTAATTAAAGCAACTAAATGTACTAACCTAAAGCAACTAAATTAACTAACCTAAAGCAACTAAATCTACTAACCTAAAGCAACTAAATCAACTAACCTAAAGCAACTAAATCAACTAACCTAAAGCAACTACATCAACTAACGTAAATCAACTAATTAACCTAAAGCAACTAAATCTACTAACCTAAAGCAACTAAATCAACTAACCTAAAGGCCTGTTCGGAATTCCACCAGCTCCACGAAATTCCAGGAGCTATGGAGTCAAGAAATAGCTGCTCTGCAGTTTTCAACTGCAACTCCACCAACTCCGGGAGTGGAGTTGTGTAGTGGAGGCTCTCCGAACAGGGCCTAAATCAACTAACCTAAAGCAACTAAATCAACTAAAACAACAACAACAAAAATAAAAAAATAAAGGGCAGACCT
>NC_041384.1:150161469-150167764 GCF_002162155.2 Triticum dicoccoides | reverse complement strand
GGGGTGGCGGGCGGCCTGAGCACCGCGCGACGGGCGGCCTCAGGGGTCAGTGGCGATGGGGGTCGGTGGCGGCGGGGTGGTGGGGGTTGGCAGCGGGGGCGGCTCGGGCACGGAGAGAGACAGAGGGGAGAGAAAGAGGATGGCGCAGGCGCTGACCTTTTTTGATAGGTCAAATCTCTTTGCCGTGTGCTAGCAGACGGCAAAGAGCCTAGGTAGTGGGGTGGGGCCGGGGGGACGGCCGGTAGATGGGCCACATTCTTTGTCGTCTACTAGCGGATGGCAAAAAAGCTTTGCCGTCAGCTACCGGCCGGCAAAGAAAGTGGCCGTTAAGTTCTTCTCGTTAGTGGGCCACCCACTCTCTTTGCTGTCGGCTAGCTGATGGCAAATCTTCTAAGCCGTCAGCTAGCGAACGGCAAAGAGCAGGCTGATGGCAAACATGTTCTTTGCCATCAGCTCATTCTTTGCCGTCAATTTTCATCAAGCTGATGGCAAAGAGCTGGCTGATGGCAAAGATCCTGATTCCAGTAGTGGATGTGTGTTGGAAGTGATTCCAAGGTTGATAAGATCACCATCGCACACTCCCTCTACCTTCAGGGTTAGTGTTGAACCTAAATAAATGTTTTTTGGTGTTTGAGTGGAGCATGAATATGATTGGATCATGTTTATTGCAATACCATTATTCATTTAAGTCAGGGAATAATTATTGTTCTGTTTACATGAATAAAATATTCTATGGTAATACACCCAATGTAAATGGTTTATTGAATCTCGATCGTAGTGATACACATATTCGTAATATTGATGCCAAAAGATGCAAAGTTGATAATGACAGTGCAACATATTTGTGGCACTACCATTTAGGTCATATTGGTGTAAAGTGCATGAACATACTCCATGCAGATGGGCTTTTGGAATCACTTGCTTATGAATCATTTGATACTTGGGAACCATGCCTCATGGGCAAGATGACTAAAACTCCATTTTCCGGAACAATGGAGCGAGCCAATGACTTATTGGAAATAATACATACCGATGTATGCGGTCCAATGAGTATTGAGGCATGCGGCGTGTATCGTTATTTCTCAGCTTCACAGATGATTTGAGTAGATATGGATATATCTACTTAATGAAACACAAGTCTGAAACATTTGAAAAGTTCAAAGAATTTCAGAGTGAAGTGGAGAATCATCATAACAAGAAAATAAAGTTTCTACAATCTGATCGCGGAGGCGAATATTTGAGTTATAAGTTTGGCCTTCATTTAAAACAATGTGGAATAGTTTCACAACTCACGCCACCTGGAACACCACATCGTAATGGTGTGTCCGAATGTCGTAACCGTACTTTATTAGATATGGTGCGATCTATAATGTCTCTTACCGATTTACCACTATCGTTTTGGGGTTATGCATTAGAGACAGCTGCATTCACATTAAATAGGGCACCGTCTAAATCCATTGAGACGACACCGTATGAACTGTGGTTTGGCAAGAAACCTAAGCTACAATTTCTTAAAGTTTGGGGTAGCGACACTTATGTCAAAAGGCTTCAGCCCGATAAGCTCGAACCCAAATCAGAGAAGTGTGTCTTCATAGAATACCCGAAGGAAACAATTGGGTACACCTTGTACCACAGATCCGAAGGCAAGATCTTTGTTGCCAAGAATGGAACCTTTCTATAGAAGGAGTTTCTCTCGAAAGAAGTGAGTGGGAGGAAGGTAGAACTTGATGAGGTAATTATACCTTCTCTCAATTTGGAAAGTAGCACATCAGAGAAATCTGTTCCCGTGATGCCTACACCAAGTAGAGAGGAAGCAAATGATAATGATCATGAAACTTCGGATCAAGTTACTACTGGACCTCGTAGGTCGAACAGAGCATGTTCCGCACTAGAGTGGTACAATAATCATGTCCTGGAAGTCATGTTATTAGACCATGGCGAACCAACAAACTATGAAGAAACTATGATGAGCCCAGATTCCGATAAATGGCTTGAGGCCATGAAATCTGAGATAGAATCCATGTATGAGAACAAAGTGTGGACTTTGGTAGATTTGCCCGATGATCGGCAAGCCATTGAGAATAAATGGATCTTCAAAGAAGAAAATAGACACTGATGGTAATGTCACCATCTACAAAGCTCAACTTGTCGCAAAAGGTTTTCGACAAGTTCAAGGGGTTGACTACGATGAGACCTTCTCCACGCGTAGCGATGCTTAAGTTAGTCTGAATCATGTTAGCAATTGCCCGCATTTTATAATTATGAAATCTGGCAAATGGACATCAAAACTGCATTCCTAAATGGATTTCTGAAAGAAGAGTTGTATATGATGCACCAGAAGGTTATGTCGATGCTAAAGGTGCTAACAAAGTGTGCAAGCTCCGGCGATCCATCTATGGACTGGTGCAAGCTTCTCGGAGTTGGAATATACGCTTTGATGAGGTGATCAAAGCATATGGTTTTATACACACTTATGGTGAAGGATGTATTTACAAGAAAGTGAGTGGGAGATCTGTAGCATTTCTGATATTATATGTGGATGACAAATTGTTGATTGGAAATGATATAGAATTTCTGGATAGCATAAAAGGATACTTTAATAAGAATTTTTCAATGAAATACCTTGGTGAAGCTGCTTACATATTAGGCATCAAGATCTATAAAGATAGATCAAGACTCTTGGTAAGATTTTTCAATGAATACATACCTTGACAAGATTTTGAAGGAGTTCAAAATGGATCAGTCAAAGAAGGAGTTCTTGCCTATATTGTAAGGTGTGTAGTTGAGTAAGACTCAAAGCCCGACCACGACATAAGATAGAGAGAGAGAGAATGAAAGTCATTCCCTATGCCTTAGCCATAGGTTCTATAAAGTATGCCATGCTGTGTACCAGACCTATTATACCTTGCCATGAGTTTAGCAAGGGGGTACAATAGTGATCCAGGAGTAGATCACTGGACAGCAGTCAAAATTATCCTTAGAGAACTAAGAAAATATTTCTTAGTTATGGAAGTGATAAAGAGTTCGTCGTAAAGAGTTACATCGATGCACGCTTTGACTCCGATCCGGATGACTCTGAGTCTCGATCTGGATACATATTGAAAGTGGGAGAAATTAGCTAGAGTAGCTCCATGCAGAGCATTGTAGACATAGAAATTTGCAAAACACATACGGATCTGAATGTGACAGACCCGTTGACTAAAACTCTCTCACAAGCAAAACATGATCACACCTTAGTACTCTTTGGGTATTAATCACATGGCGATGTGAACTACATTATTGACTCTAGTAAACTCGTTGCGTGTTGGTCACATGGCGATGTGAACTATGGGTGTTAAATCACATGGTGATGTGAACTAGACTATTGACTCTAGTGCAAGTGGGAGACTAAAGGAAATATGCCCTAGAGGCAATAATAAAGTTGTTATTTTATATTTCCTTATTCATGATAAAGGTTTATTATTCATGCTAGAATTGTATTTATCGGAAACCTTAATACATGTGTGAATACATAAACAAACACCATGTCCCTAGTGAGCCTCTACTAGCTAGACTAGCTCGTTGATCAAAGATCGTTAAGGTTTCCTAACCATTGACATGAGTTGTCATTTGATAACGGGATCACATCATTAGGAGAATGATGTGATGGACAAGACCCATCCATTAGCTTAGCATAATGATCGTTCAATTTTATTGCTATTGCTTTCTTCATGTCAAATACATATTCCTTCGACTATGAGATTATGCAACTCCCGGATACCGGAAGAATGCCTTATGTGCTATTAAACATCACAACGTAACTGGGTGATTATAAATATGCTCACAGGTATCTCCGAAGGTGTTTGTTGAGTTGGCATAGATTGAGATTAGGATTTGTCACTCCGAGTATCGGAGAGGTATCTTTGGGCCCTCTCGATAATACATAGCATAAGCTTGCAAGCAAACGAGTAAGGAGTTAGTCACGAGGTGATGTATTACAAAACGAGTAGAGAGACTTGCCAGTAACGAGATTGAACTAGGTATGAAGATATCGACGACCGAATCTCGGGCAAGTAACATACTGATGGACAAAGGGAATTACATATGTTGTCATAACGGTTCGACCGGTAAAGATCTTCATAGAATATGTAGGAGCTAATATGGGCATCCAGGTTCCGCTATTGGTTATTGATCGGAGAGGTGTCTTGGTCATGTCTACATAGTTCTCGAACCCGTAGGGTCCGCACGCTTAACGTTCGTTGACTATATAGTATTATATGAGTTATGTGATTTTGTTACCGAATGTTGTTCAGAGTTCTAGATGAGGTCACATACATGACGGGAAGTCTCAAAATTATCGAGAGATAAAGATTGATATATAGGACGATAGTATTCGAACACCAGAAGTGTTTCGGAGGGTACCGAGTACTTATCCGGTCACCGAAAAGGAGTTTCGGGCACCCCCGGCAAAGATATGGGCCTTATGGGCCAAGAGAGGGAACACACCATCCCACAAGGGGCTGGTGCATCCCTGTAGTGGTTGGCCCTATGAGGAGGAGAAGGAAAGAGGGGAGGGAAAGGAAAGTGTGGAGTAGGACTCCCCCTTCCTTCCCTCTCCCCCCCTCTTTCCTTCCCCCTTCTTCTTACAAGGAAAGGGGGGCGCAGGGCAAGGCAGCAGCCCTAGGGGTTCCGCCAGGTCTCTTGGGGCGCCCTAGGGGCTGCCTCCTCCCCTCCCACCTATATATACATGGGTAGGGGGCGCCACACAAGACACACAACATTGTCTTAGCGGTGTGCGGCACCCCCGCCCACTGTTTACTCCCTCGGCCATATTTTCGTAGTGCTTAGGCGAAGCCCTGCGAAGATCACATCACCATCACCGTCACCACGCCGTCGTGCTTCCGGAACTCATCTACTACCTCGACATCTTGCTGGATCAAGAAGGCAGAGGATGTCACCGAGCTGGACGTGTGGAGAACGTGGAGGTGCCGTATGTTCGGTACTAGATCGGTTGGAGCATGAAGAAAGTTTGACTACATCAACCGCATTGTGAAACGCTTCCGCTTACAGACTACGAGGGTATGTAGACCCACTCTCCCCCTCGTTGATATGCATCTCCATGGATAGATCATTGCGTGTGCGTAGAATTTTTTTGTTTTCCATGCAAAGATTCCCAACAAGACGAGGAAAGGGAGTGGTCAATTGGGTCGTATACTCTAATTAGTTCCCAAGATAATTGGGAGGGTTTGTGAAGCACCACAATTCTCACAAAGAAACGCTCAGTTAACAATGCAAAGACCTCAAAAGATCATCGTTAACACCAGTGAGAAGCCCCAGAGTGGCCTGTCATCGGGGTCCAGACCCAGGTGAAAGAAGAGAAACCAACAATGGAATTTAGTTCCATTGGAGAAAATGACTGCTTAATAATTTCCTGAAAACAAATAATGTCGACATGCTCACGATGGACATAATGTCTGAGTTGGTTGCGGTGCCCCCTAGTGCTGAAACCATGCATATTCCAAAAGAAAATTCTCATTTAAAAGATAGGTACAACCATTCCTCTGTATCAAGCTGTCGTCCATAATTGGTATCTCACCGCCGATGTCAACCGTCAGACCAAGAGAGATGAACCCTCCCAAAGACCTTTCGATGATCATTGTCGCCATGGAGCCATATGTAGTTGTGGTAGTACAGTTTGTAGTCACCATCCGGCTGATCGAATCTTGATCACCACCACAAAACCATGGACCGTAGCGCCGCTAGTCGGGAATCGCACGTGTGAAGGCTTAGCACCTCATCGCCACGGTCCACGTACATCCAGTAAAGAGTTTGACGCACACCGTGGCCCGGCGCCAAATCCGATCGGATCTGGCCGAAGACCGGCCCCACACACAGATGACCACCCAGCCCTCCAAGGCTCCACATCCGTGCCGCCACACTCACCCATCAGCTTCATGCGCCCACGCAACGTCATCGTCAGAAGTAGTCGTTGCACTGCCGTGGATCAGAATGGGGGCGCGCGGCCATGAGCCTTGGTGCCCAATGCCACCCGACCGACATGAGAGAGAGAGGTGATCCCCACCATCGTCGTCGGCTGATCGAGCTTAGCCAGGCGGCGACAGATGGGAGGAAGGGAGGAGCGGCGGGTACCGACGGCTAGGGTTTGTGTGTCCTCCCAAGTCGCCCGCGCGAGGGACGACGCGGGGCACCTGTGTTCACACGCATATCTGGAGTGAAAACACTAAATAAAATCGAGGGCATGCGCGCCCTGCCAGTAGAGCCGGCAATAATGCTAAACATACAAAGAGTTACACGC